>NC_092874.1:87163149-87472792 GCF_028372415.1 Notamacropus eugenii
CAAGGGTTCTCAACATGGGGGTAGATTTCAGGCATCCTGTGAATTTGATAAAGAAAAAAATTACATCTCTATTTTCATATAATTGTGTGGGTAATCCTAGGTATGTTAGTCTATGCATTTAAAACTATTATTCTAAAAAGGGGCCCATAGTTTTTACCAATATGCCAAAAAATCAAGAACCAGTGTAATCTAGACCATCCTAACAATGCCTACATTATGGGAGCTGACCGACCTTTCAAAATGACTCCCAAGTCCATTAAAGAGCTTCCTCTTCAATGTAAGGTTAGCTGACATGTTCCAAAGCCACCCCAAATTTCCCTCATATATCATCACAATTCACCAGCTACAAAGGCAAGCTCCCTAGCGTCCTCCACATGGACAGAGTGCTCCAGCCAAGGAAGCTGACAGGTTCTGTGTACGTTCCAGATCCCCATCACCCATGGACAATCCCAGGGAGCAACGGGAACATTTCTACCATGAACTGCATGAACTTCACTTCAGAAGAATAAAATAAGGAAACGAGAAATGTCCAAGCAAAGTGACGTACAAGACTTAAGGAAGGAGATATATAGGCAGCAGAGCCTAGGAAAGGGAGCTTAGCATGAAGGATAGGGCATTGGCTTGGACTCAAGGAGACCTGGGTTCCAAACCCACCTCTGACAATTATTTCTTCTGTAATCTTGGGCAAGTCACAACCTCCCTAGGTCTCAGTTTCCTCATTTATAAAATGGGAAGGTTGGACTAGATGACCTCTGAGGTTTAGATCAGGATCCCTAGATCCTAGGATCCATGGTCCATTTCACCCAAGGAATGTCAGGAAAATACCTAGTGTGTGCCAGACATCATACTAAGCACTTTACAAATGTCTAATCTGATCCCAAGAACAACAACCCGGGAAGGTAGGTGCTGTTATTAAATCCATTTTACAATTGAGGATACTCAGGCAGATGGAGATTTTAGTGACTTGCTCAGGGTCATGTAGCCAGTAAGTATCTGAAGCTGAACTTGAACTCTATTCATGGCACTAACTGCTTCTTAGTTGGGTCTTGAAGGGAGGGATTTCAATCAATGAAAATGAAAGGTGAGAAGAAGAGGAAATGATTCTTTCATTTATCCCTCATAACAGCCTTATAAATTAGATATCTACAACTGATACCTATCAGGCAATCGTTACTGGACTAAGGCTCTGGAGAGAGGTTTGTGAATAGGAGTCTGGATTTAGGAGTCATTTAGTTACTCGTCATGAGAGTGAATAAGTACACCAAAAGGAGGAAAGGAAGGAAGGGTATGAGAAGGAATTAAGCATCTACTATGTGCTAAGCACATTACAAACACTATCTCATTTGATCCTCACAGCAACCCTGGGAAGTAGGTGCTGTTATAATCCCCACTAAGGAAATCTGAGCAGACAGAACTTGCCCAGGATCTAGAATATATCTGAGGCCACATTTGAACTCAGGAGTTCTTGACTCCTAAGGGCAGCTATGTGGCACAGTGGATAAAGTGTCCAGCTTGGAGTCAGAAGATTCATTTGCATGAATTCAAATCCAGTCTCAGACACTTACTAGCTATGTGACCCTGGGCAAGTCACTTAAGCCTATTTGCCTCAGTTTCCTCATCTGCAAAATGAACTGAAGAAGGAAATGGCAAACCATTCTAGTATCTTTACCAAGAAAACCCCAAATAGGGTCACAAAGAGTTGGACAAGATTAAAATGACTGAGCAATAAGAAATAAAAAATTTCCTGACTCCAGGTCCAGCACTTTTTCCACTACACCACCTGGCTGCCAAGCTGTAGGCATCTCAAACAACACATCCAAAACAGAATTCATTATATTCCTCACCCCTTTCCTTCCCCTCCTTTCTTTCTAACTTTTCTGTTACTATCAAGGACACCGTCATCCTTCCAGTCACCCAGCCTCAGAACCATGTAATGTGTTTAATATGAGCAATGATATGAATGGTAGGCAAAATATATAACTAATGCTGAACTGAATGCTCATGGAAGCAATATCATGAAAACTCATGCAGGCTCTTCTGAGTCTTCTGGTCCATGGTCTATCCAGACAGTTCTACTGCTGGAGTTAATGACGGAGGTTGGTGCTGTGTTTAGAAAAGTGAACTTGAGATCATTTTCTTTTCATAAATGACCATGTTTTTGTTTGCAAGTGTCATCCCAAATCTACAAGAAAAGCTGTCATAGGGACTTGATTTAATAGGTTCATGCAATTTAGAGTAAAAAGGGCCCTTCAAGATCACCTAGTCCAACCCCTTCATCCTGAGGATGTAACAGGATCTGGAACATTCTCAAATTCCATCAGCTTACTCAGCTGATTCAACCTCATGTTGGAAGATGCTAGGGAACTTGATTTCCATAAAATTGTAATGACATATTATGGAAAGTGCATGGGAGAAACTGTGGAGCACATGTAGATATTCTACGACCACATTGTGAATGGGACATTTTTTTGATTGGCTGTGGAGATGTAGAAAGTTCTTAACTGGTTTTTACCCTCACTCTTTATTTCATTTAGCGTCTAGTGATAATCTATGTTCTAATGGGAAAGGTTTTATGGCCTTCACTGTCTCTCAGGCTATATGGCCCCCCAAAATGGACCTTGGTCCTTGATTTTTCATTTGGTCTTTTCCATTCTAGGTGAAATGATTTTTCCAACCTTGGGAGTTTTCAAGTTTGAGAGAGTGAGGCACAGATATCCCAAAGTCAAATTCCAAGCTGGGTTTTGCAGTCAGTACAGTACTGATACCCTGAGAAGCAAGGAGTGACCTTCAGCAGCCCAAGCCACCTGGCAGGCATGTCAAATTTGGACATGAACTTGGTGAGGTCAATGCTATGTTGGAACAGAGTTAAGTTCTGAGCCTGCTTCCCCAGAGAAATGAGGTGGCAGAGGGGGAAGTATTCTCCTGGGTTGTTGGAGAAAATGTTTGTGTTTTATTCTTGCTATACCTTACAAGTAGATATCTCTTTATAAAAGTGAGCTGGTGTTATAAGGCCATATGGAACCAAGATGATGGTAATTGGGTCCAACAAAGGAATGAACACAGCCAGTTAGGGTTTGAACTAATCAGAGAAAAGACTCTGTGGCCTCCTAGTATGACCCCTTGGGAACTCAGAGGGGTAGACACAGTATCTTGGTTGTGGTATAATAAGCCAGAGCACCCACATTACACAGAAAAGGAAACTGAGGTTCAGAGAGATTAAATGGCTTGACCCAGTACATAAATGTAGTAAATAGGAAAGCTAGAATTCAGACCTACATTCTCTGACTCCATCTCCAGTGCTCTTTCTCCCCCTTCCTCAGACCCCTCCTTACTCTAATTTGATTAACGTAGGAGTAAACCTCAAGAAGACAAAAGGAACATACCATAAGGTGATTTGGAGAGAAAGGAAGTATCTTGCAATAAATGGACTTATTCACCCAAGAATATTCGTTATAGCCACTAACATGTTATGCGTATAACACTGTGTGAGGATCTAGGATGGCTACAAAGCACAAGACACATCCTTGCCCTTGAGGAGTTTCCATTTAGTTGGGAAGAAAATATCTATAGAACTGTAAAGCATATTAGCAGGAGAAAACAACAGCACAAGGTATCTCCGTAAGATCCAGAGAAGTGTTGTTTATGAAGAATCTTACATAAACGTATCGCCCACCATTTTCTTCACTGAAAATAAATCCTTCCCCTTTAATTTCCTGGCATTTAGTAGTGCATTATGGTAGCCATAAATAGAGCGGAAGCAATAATGCCTGCCAGAACAGATTGCGTATAATGTTCAGGAATACCTAATAGCTAAAAACACATCTGCAATAGAATCCCACCTGAGTTCTGCTTCGCACTTTGATTGGGCAGAATTTCCAGGGTAGTTGTCTCCTACATTTCTATAACTTCAGGGTTATGCAGTTTTCAATCATGTGAGTCTCCCCTCCGCAAAATATCAGAACCTAGACTTGGGAGAGCAGGAGACTGAGAAACTTGGAAGGAGTCCGATGCTCTGAAAACTGGGACTCAACTTTGTTCTCCATAACAGGTGTACAGGTTGAAGAAGGTGATTATTCCTCACTTCTTTAACTTGTGATTTGAACATTAATGCAATAATTCTCTCATGGAACTATTCTAATGCCATTTTAATCATGCACCAAGCAAATAACCAAACACAGAGAGATGAAATGGAATATTTGTGGCTGCAAAGACAGATATCATTATTCAAGGGTAGAAGGATGGGAAAGGGTAAAGGGGTTTTAAAGGGATACTTCTTTGTTGTACTTAACACTGATAAATGACATACAAGTCTGCGTGACAGGATAACAGGGCAGAACTGCTGTCAGGGAGACAATGATAAATGTGGAGGCTGGGACAGAAAAGTCCACTAAAGAGAAATCTGTACATGACACCTTGCACATTGGATAGACTTGTCTGCCCAGCCTAACTAATCCACAAAGCAATCGTCTCCTCTCAAATTATGGTTCTGAGTCCATAATATACAGGTGCTCCATTTGTATTTGTTTTTCATGTTTACCCACAGCCTGTTTGGGGATGTAGGCAGAGAGGAAACTCATCATCATCATCATCATCAGAAGCATCAAAGGGTAAAAAGCAATAAGGCAATGACTCAATGCTAGAAGAGAGATAACGTCTTTGTTTTAAATGAGTTTGAGGCCACTTCAGCCACCCACTCCAAACAACATTTCCCCCTGTTGTTAGAGCTTTCTCCCTTCTCAGAGTAGTTGGTATTTCTTTATCTGGGTATATATTATATTTTCCCAATAGAATACAAAGGCAGGGATTGCTATCTTTTTGTCTTCATATGCTGGCATCCAGCAGAGTGACTTGCACACTTTTTTGGTCCAAACCTGTGATTTCAATTTATGATGGGAATTCCCAGTGTGGAAACTCTCTTCCCCAATGAAGCTCAACAACTCATTTGTAATCCCAGTACAATGAGAGATTAAGTGACTTGCTCATGATCACACAACTAGTATAGTTAAAAGTAGAACCTGATAGGTCCTCAAGACTCCAAGGCCAGCCCTTCGATTCATTAGACCATACTCCTGCTGCCTTGTGTATAATAAATAAGTTGCTTAATATATGCTTATTCAAATTAATGCTTACTATATTCATACAAATCATTACATTCATTGGACATTATAGTCATGTCCAACTCTCTGTGCCCCATTTTGGGGTTTTCTTGGCAAAAGATACTGGAGTGGTTTGCCATTTTCTTTTCCAACTCATAGATGACTTGCCCAAGGTCACACAGCTAGTAAATGTCTGAGGCCAGATTTGAACTCAGGAAGATGAGTCTTCCTGATTCCAGGTCTGGCACTCTATCCACTGCATCACCTTCATTCACCTATTACATTCATATAAAAGCTTATTCAAGTTGAATTGAATTGCTGCTGACTGAGGCCAAGACTTCATAGAAGTCAAGAAGCAGACCTCCCACTGCCTGATTGACCAGTCTGGATCACTACCTAATTGGCTTGGCACATTTGGATTAATGACTTGACACTCTCTAGGTATTTTCTAGGAACTGAAACTGACTGAGACCAATTAATGGTAATAATACCTAATATATAGGACTTTAAGGTTCACAAATCTTGTGTGTATATATATATGTACACACATACATATATGTAAATATACACATACATGTGTGTGCGTGTGTGTACATATATATACACACATATCATTCAAGTCTCATAACTCAGTGAGGTAGATGTTTCCTTTTACAGATGAGGAAACTAAGGCTCGGAGAGCTAGTAAGTTGTCAGAAGTAGGATTCAAACCCAGGTCATACTGACTTTAGGTTCAATGTGGGCTTTCCATTACATCCTGCTGCCATATCTCTTGAAAATTCCCAGAATGATCCCCACTAAAATGGAAAACCGATAAAACCTAGCCCTGCTTTTGAAAAACTACATAACCTTACAAAAATTAATTAATTTTGCTGAGCCCCAAATTTCCCATTTGTATAATATAAAGGGTTGGATATGATGACATCTAAGTTACCTTAAGTCTCTTAAATGCTATTTTTTTTAATGATTCATCCCTTGTAAATAAAACAGAGGCTCAGTGACTCTGATGCAGAAAAATAACTTAAATTCCATCTTACTCAAAATGACACCACCTTTTTATGTACCTTTGGTTCAAAGGAAAAAAGAAGAGGGACTGGAATCCCTCAAGAAAGGTATTCTCATCTTCAAGAAGCAATTCAGAGCTGTTCACAAAGGAAAATTCAAGAACCAAATCTGGAGAATACATTCATGTAATGCCCTGTGAACCTTCTCCTTTACAGATGACTAATGTGTCTCCTTTTAGTAGGAAGACAAGCACGACAGAATAAATGGGTTCTTGGGTAAGACTGGAAATAAAGGTAAGGTCAGACAGGGTCAACAAGGTTAAGATGATCTAAGATGCTAGTGATTCCAGATGTGGTAGATGCAGCTCTGAAGCAGAGACCCTATTGAAAATAGATGTTCCAAGTCAGTATCCATTGATTGGCGAATGCTTGAACAATTGGTGGTTTATGAATGTAACAGATTATTGTCTCCATGTAAAAAACAACAAATATGAGGAATCCAGACAAACATGGGAAGTGTCATATGAATGACTCAGAGTGAACTAAGACAGAATATAATATATTATATATATTTGTCAATATACATAGTATATTATTATAATACTATATTGTATTTACATATTATATATTATGTTAATATATTATGTGCAGTGTTTATTACATACATTATATTAATATATAATATATTATATGTTAATATGTAATATTATGTTAATATATTATATATTATTATAATATAATACTATATTATATTAACATAATCATAATAGCAGTTAACATTTACATGGTATTTACTACATGCCAAGCACTGTGCGAAGCCCTTTACAATGATTATCTCACTTGATCCTCACAATAACCCTGGGAGATAGATACTATTATTATCTCCATTTTACAGGTGAGGAAACTGAGGCAAAGAGGTTGTGTGACTTGCCCAGGGTCACACAGCTAGTCAGTGTATGAGGACAAATTTGAATTCAGGTCTTCCTGACTCCAGGCCAGGCATTCCATCTCCTGTCCCAGGTAGCTGCCCTATTGACTAAAATGCTGTTAACACAAAGAACGTTAAAAGACAGGCAAGTCCTAATTGACTATAAGGTCAATCTCAGAGAACCTGGAGTACAGTGGAAAGAATGCTGGATTTGGAGTCAAAAAACTTGGATTCAAATTCTGACTCTTCCATTTACTATTTGTGTGATTTGGACAAGTAACTTAACCTTTATGACCCTCAGTGTGCTCATCTATGAAATGAGAGGTTTGACCTAGACAATATCTAAGGTCCCTTCCAGTGCATCATTATGAACTAATAATGAAATATACTTCTGTTCTCTCAGGAGAGATACAGAGGACTGACTCCAGAGGGATGTAGACATGGTTTCTGAGCTTAAATATTTTTTTGTTAGAAGGGAGGATTTGGGGTAAGGAGGGGATAAGAGGAAATGACAAGTATAAAAAAACACCATCATTTATATAATGCTTTCAGATCTGGAGAGTGTTTTGTATATATTATCTACAGGTAAAAAATTAAAACTAAATTATTTCAGCAAAGAAGATCCTATTGTACTGTGACGTGTATAATGAGGTATAACTATAAGGTTCGATAGCACAGTGGATAGAGTGCTGGATTTGAAGGTCAGGAAGACCTGAGTTCAAATGCCTTCTTAGACAAATGTCTGAGTAGCTGTGTGACCCTAAACAAGCCATTCAGCTTATCTCAGGTTCAGTTTCCTCATCTGCAAAATGAAGACAATAGTAGTATCTGCCTCACAGGGTTGATGTGAAGACCAAATGTAAAGAAGTCTGCGTACCATATAGCCTGATATAAGTGCTGGCTATTATTATGAGATAATGAAGCTTTTCAAAAAAACAAACTCAGTAGAATCTGCATATCTAAATGAGCATAGGGAGACCCCTTGGGAGGTTAGACACTTAGTACGATGATATGGTCATTGTTTAAAACTTTAGAATGGCCTTCAAGGCCCCATAAGCCACCCAAAAACTTATTTAAAAGTCACTTCTCACTTTGTATAAAAACGTGATTATCCACCCTTATTTATCATTCACTTTATTCATCAAAGATGGCTCCAGGTGATGTCTGACCATTTCCAAAAATCAAATGGATCTTCAGAGAAAGATCTAAGGATATTCAAAAGAATGTGCTATAAACTCTAATGGTTTCCCAAAAGGTTTTGAACTGTAACATTGTTGGAATCAGTGGATGGTCTCCCATAGGGATTCTTGGAAGAGAATAGCCTTCATTTAGACAACGATGTTCTGGTGTGTTTTCCAAAACATAAGTCTCATTACCCATTTGTCACACCTCGTGTTTGTGTCTGTGTGTGTGTGTCTGTGAGTGTGTATGTGTGTGTGTGTGTTCATCTTACTGAGAATAATGTGGTTGAAATATGTTGCAAGTGTTTTTTCCAAATAGACTCTGCATATATCCAGTACATATTAATACATAATTATCTCATGGGCTATCCCACAGGGCTTGTGGATGCAGCAGAACAAATATAGCTATCAAAGTGGGAGGTCCGTAACAGCTATGGAAAAGATCAACAGTCAGCAGAGGAGGAACATGTACAGTCTAAGTTACAACACACTTAGCTATGGAGCATATAGGAACATAGGAGGAAAGATATCCCCAAGATATTGCTCCTTGAATCATTATAGAAGCAGTTTGACAGTCAGTTAACAAACAGTTATCAAGGATTTACAATGTCAAGCACTAAGTAAGACCTAGAAATACAAAGGGAGGTAAAAATAGTCCCTGTCTTAAGAAGCTCATAATCTAAAGAGAGAGACAAAATGCAAATAATTGTATACATAAAAGAAATGTGATAAATGAAAGGTAATCGCAGAGAGAAGGGACTAGGGGACTGGGAACTGGGGAAAGGAAACCTGGCAAAGGTTTTAAGCCAAGTCTGGAAGGAAGCCAGGGAGGGAGGAAGAACCTCTTTGACCTCAGGCAAATCTCTTCACCTTTTGGGCCTTAATGTTCTTAACTGTAAAATGAAGGCATTCAATGGGGTGACCAGGAAGGTCTTTTTGATTTCTCAATTTGTGATCCATGAAGAATGAGTACTGATAGCAAGGCACTCCTAAGAGTCTGCCATTCTTATATCAGACTATTTTTTAAAATTTTCTTTTTCAATTAATAAGCTCTTATGTTCTTTCTCTCTCAGCGCTCTTCCCCATTGGATAACAAAACCAAACCCTTATAACACGTATGTATAGTCAAGCAAAATAAATCATTTTGCTTGAATTTATCATTCACTTTATTCATCAAAGATGGCAAAGAACATCATTCTAGAGATGAGAGATGACCGGTATGAATGCATGAAAGTAGATGGATTGGAAAATATAAGGAATGGTAAATTGATGTAGCTGAATCCTAAGTGTGTGGAGGGCAGAAAAATGTAAAAAGACCAGAAAAGTTGGAAGGGGCCAGGTTGTAAAGGGCTTTGAGTTCCAAACAGAATATTTTTTTATTTGATCCCAGAGATAAAGAGGAGCCAGTGTAGTTTATGGAGTAGGAGAGTAACATGGGGTTTAATCAAATCACTTTGTTAGCTAAGAGGATGACGAAGAGTAGAGATAGGTTTTAAAAAAGGATTTAAAACCATTTATAAGGTTCCTGTAATTGTCTAGGAAAGGGGAGACAAGGGCTTGTCAAAGAGTGCTGCCTGTGAGTGGGATGACCTCCCTATGAGAGATAGCATGAAGATAAAAACATAAGATCTGGTGATAGATTGAATTCGTGGAGGAAGAGCTGAAAATGACACCAAGGTTGTAAGCCTGGGTATCTTTGAGGATGGTCGTGCCCTTGACAGTAACAGAGAAGTTGGGGAGAAAGGAGGGTTTGAGGGGAGGAGGAAGACAGTGAGTCCTGTTTTGGACATGCTGAACTTCAGATGCCGAGAGCTAGGCATCAGAGTGCTAGGCCTCCAGTCAGAAAGATCTGAGTTTAATTTCAGTTGCAGATACTAACTAGTTATGTGACCCTGGGCAGGTCCCTCAACCTCTGTCTGCCTCAATTTCCTCAACTATAAAATTGGAATAATAATAGCACCTATTCTACAAGGTTGTCATGGGGGTCAAATGAATAATACTTACAAAAAAGCACTTAGTACAATGTCTGGCACATAGGAGGCACTGAAAAAATGCTCCTTCCCTCCCCTCCTTCCTTTCCCCTTTTCTATAGGACATTGGGAGCTCAGGAGAGAGACAAGAGATGAAGATAGATAGATAGATAGATAGATAGATAGATAGATAGATAGATAGATAGATAGATAGATAGATAGAGAGAGATAGATAGATAGATAGACAGACAGATAGATAGACAGACAGATATACATGTGTGTATGTATGTGTATATGTGTGTATATAGGTATATATATTAGACATGTATATATGCACATGTATAATACATATCCATATATGCATACATACCTATCTGTGGACAGAGATGAATCATCTGAATTTTGACAATGTTATAGCATTAAAATTTCTCAAATAAAAAATCTTTTGGGATCACCATACCTCTTACTACACTCACATATCCTAATCATTGAAATATACTGAAACTATTCAATCGCATTCTACCTTTTTCCCCCTAAAGTGAATAAGGCATTAGAACAGCCAGATGTCTGATCAGATTTGAACTGAGACATACATTTTTTGACAAAGCAAATGTGGGGAATTTATTTTGCTTGACTATACATACGTGTTATAAGGGTTTGGTTTTGTTATCCAATGGGGAAGAGCGCTGAGAGAGAAAGAACATAAGAGCTTATTAATTGAAAAAGAAAATTTTAAAAAATAGTCTGATATAAGAATGGCAGACTCTTAGGAGTGCCTTGCTATCAGTACTCATTCTTCATGGATCACAAATTGAGAAATCAAAAAGACCTTCCTGGTCACCCCATTGAATGCCTTCATTTTACAGTTAAGAACATTAAGGCCCAAAAGGTGAAGAGATTTGCCTGAGGTCAAAGAGCTAGTAAGGGGCAGAACCATGATGTGAACCCAGGGTCTTTTGACTCCAAATTCATTTACCACTATACCAACCAAGCTACCTCCCAAGCTCATTGGTAAGGTTGCAGATTATTACATTGAGGAGAGTAAGAGGATGATATTTTTTTTAAGTTAGAATTATTCCCACCCACTTGTTGGCTATCATCAGCTCCAGCAAGAAGACAGATTTCAGTTCAACTCAATAAAGTATTATTGAGGTATTAAGTACCTACTGTACAAAGCAATGGACAAACTCCAGAGCATATACAGAATTTAAATAAAGCTCCTCATGGAGCATGGTGTCTGGATTTGACTATCATTATAATTGTGAACATAGCCTTTAGTTTCTCTAAAAGACCTTACCCTGTGTCTCAACTCCCTCTGGTAATGAAGACTCTTAAGACATTCAATTCCACAAATATCTATTGAATACCTACTCTGTGCCATGCATTGAAATGGATACAAAGTTGAAGACCACAGCATGAATTAAGCCAGGCTGATAAGAACTAGGTACATTATGACTATTATAATAATGGAGTAAAGGGAGGAGTAGATTGGAATCCCTCTCCATGGAGCCGCTTCTCAAGGAGCTAAGGATTTGCACTTTGGTTCTGTGGGGAGAGACTCCAATACAACACTCCCTCTCGTATAAATGAAAACACTAAAAAGCAGTTTAACACTGATAAGTTCTGATGACCCATTTTGGGCTAGAAAATTGATCAAACATATTTCCCTTTTCTCATTAGAGAGGTGGAGGATCACCAGTGTGGAAAACAGTGTGTATCATTGTTTAAGTAGTTTGGTTGATTTTGCCTAAGTGGTAGCAGTGGTAGTGGTGGTGGTGGTGGTGGTATTACAAGGGAAGGTTCAACAAGGGGGGTCATGGTATTGAGGGGGAATTACCTGGTATACAAATCAAACACTGAAACTTTTTTTTTTTTAATGAGCTCCATTAAGGAGTCTACAATCTAGTAGGGGATCAGTAAGTTTATCCTTAAACAAGCTCGAGATTATCTGTAAAATGGCTATAAAAATCTTTGGGAGATGTTAGAAGAGTTACTTCATCTTCTACAGTTAGGTGGATCTGCCTAGATTATACAAAGCAAACATCTTAGCAGGTCATTGTGATTGATATAATAATTACTACTCTAATCAAATTTAAGGGTACATACAGTTTTTTTAGGTGCATGTCCCCTTAAGCCACTGTATCAATTCCTCTTGCACTCAAATAGGAAGTGTTTCCCTGCTAATAGCTATGGAGAAAGAAAAGCAAAGCAGCCAGTTATCACCCAGATGCCCCCCTCTCCGAACTAGTCTGTCACGGTTTGTCTAATGTGAGTAACAATAACACATTGAAATAGAAACTGTTTCTGTGTCATCAGAATCAAATATAGAAAGGAGACCAGATTCTCAGTTTGGGGAAATTTCTGAATTTGTTGGTAATAGTTTTCCTCATTAGTCATCCCAGATGGTATGTGACAAAGGAAAAACATACCTCATTTCCAACGTTGCATTATTCAGTATTGATTGCCCCGAAGGTCACTCCAGTTCACTTTGATCATTTGTTTCAAGGGAGCTGTGTGTATTTTTTTTTAACTTTAGCTTCCCATATTTTCCACTTTATCTAATGTACTTCACAATTTACAAATGCCGTTTAGAACCCAAGGAACAAGTGACAGGTATTAAAACCCATGTATGTACCTCCAACAATGCTATTAATTTTAATTGAATATTCAATCAGTCTGTGGGAATACTTTAGAGTTAAAATTCTGTTCCTTTTTGTGGCAGCTTTAATGCATTGATATTCATATCAAATTAGGAACTTTTAAGTTGTTAATCTGTATCACCTAAAACTGATAATAAAAATATATCTATATATTTCAGAGCAATTACAGTTTCAGTCAAGAGAACTCATTTTTATGAAATACCTGCTTGCCAAAGACTACAATTTACTTTTTACAGTTCCATTTAATGATCTGACATTTGAGGCATTTCCTAATTAATTCAAACTCTGTCTAAACCAGCTGTGATAAATATAACCTGTACAGAGAGGATTATAATGTCACTTCTGGCAAATCTAGAGAGTGGGCAAGGATGAGAGTTACACAGAAGAAAATTTATATCAGTTCAATGATTAGTATTGGGACAGGTCTTGCGATTCTGACCTGGTTCACTGTGTAAAGATTGTATAGGAAAATAAAATAGCAGAACTCCTCAGGCAGCCTCTTAATTTGAAATGAATTCTCTTGTACAGTGATAGATATGCCATGTAGAGACTGATAAAAGTTACTGTATCCAGCAAATCAAACTCTCTTTTATATTCTCCCAAGGTGCTTGGTAGGTATATCTAAGCAGTCTTCAATGCAGCAAGATCTTAAAGGAATGGGACTTTAAAAGAGTATCAGAAAAAGAGGGAGAACAGACTTCATTCTAGGCTAAGCATATTTCATTTATTTGTTTGTTTGACTGTTTGTTTGTTTGTCATGTACTTCTATCCAGATGTAAGGAGAAGCCATCCTCGTTCTAGACTTTCTGATATCAAAGCCAGTCAAGATAATATAGATGTCAGGTCTGAAGAGGAGGTTGGCTGAGAGTGTGAATATTGTGAATTTTTTTTATTCTCCCCCTATGAATCATGTTTGGTTGAGGGTTTTCTTTTTGTTGTTGTTTTTTTATAACCACACAAAAGGCTAGGCATTTAAATTTAAAGAAGGCTTTTAGAGACAAGCCTTCAAAATGTGAAATCCCATTGTTGCCATCACACACAGTACCTTCCAGCTTCAGACAATAAATCCTTGAAATATAAGATTGAAGTTAACAAAAGGGCCACATAAAACTAGGGTCTCAAATTGAAATGGATGCCTTTGTAACAGGAATGACTTCTTTTCCCTCTTTATTTGTAGGAATGAGGAGGGCTCCTAGAATAGGCCACAATGTTTAAAGAATTCATACATTACGGGGTTTTGTTTTTTAGTCCTTTTGTGGGAATGGGGTAAGGGAAAGGCATTGTTATTACTGTCTCCTTTGAATTCTACCACATTTTTTAAAAATTCCATCCATATCTACAGATTTTTACCTTTCATTCAGTAACAATAAACATGGAGGTGACAGATGATTTTTTTGGTGCTAGATACCACAAACTACAATACTACAGACATGTCAAAAGTGAAAGACTGTAACCTTGTTCCTTGTGTTTTTTATGAGAAAACTAAAAATCCTTGGAAAGAAAATCAGCTTCAGGAGCTATCCACCTTAGCATTATTAACTAGTACGTTAAAGAACTTCTTTAAGAAATTACTAATGGCTAAAAGGCCAGATTAAGGAAACAGTCGTGTGTTTCCACCAGTAAACAAGTTGAAGGCTGATTTTGAAATGCATGAACATGAATTTTCTTTCCTTCTGTCTCAAGTATCTAGAATAATCTGCCTTCTTAACTGCTTGGTGATAGGATTTAGACAGGCTTGACATTTTCTTCCTATTATTCTTATTTTGGAGGGGGGAGAAGAGGGAAAGAGTTATTGAATTATTTTAGCTGAAAGATTCTGGAAATCATGGTCATGAATATTACTTTCTCCATTTGTCCAGGAAAACACAAATCATCATCTTTAGGTTAGCTAGATTATATTGCGTGGGGCTCCCTGAACCTGAGTGAGTAGCAGAGTGTGGGAAATGAGGATTTTATGTTATCCTTGAATGTAGAATAATCTGGGGAGTTGGTTCTGATGGCTTCAAATGTTTTTTTATTATTTTTCATTTAAAATTCTATTTATTTACTAACAGATTCTGAGTAAAGTTCTACATTATCTTGATCATTATTTGTATTTTTTTGATAAATCCTTTGATGGGTTTTCATTAGGTTATGGGATTAGGTTTTGAGATAAGTGTGAAACAAACAAAACTCCTTCTTCTGCTGGATCTCTCACTCTCCCTGATGAAAGAAATTCCTTTTCTTATTCTACCAAAGAGAAGATGCCTACCATCTCCTCTTACCCCCTCCAACTCATTTTGCCCCCAATTCACTTAAAAACAGTCAAAGTAACACCGATTAATTTGCTCCATGTGTGTGCGTGTGTGTTTGTGTGTGTGTGTGTGTGTGTGTGTGTGTGTGTGTTTTCCAGTGGTTGTGGATGTGGATAGCTTTAGCACTGTCCTGTTTTCTTTTATGGAGGTGCCCTCCAGTGGCTTCTGAAAAAACTGCAAAGTGAAAGTTCTAACATCACAACCTGTGGTACAATAGAATTTATACCCTGGAAACAAAATAAATTTTTTAATTCCTGCTTTTAATCACATTCTTTGACTATTGTGAGATCATTTGCTATTTGCTATGAACATGTTGTATGTACACATACACACACACACACACACACACACAGAGTTCTTTTGGGACAGGAACTGTTTCACTTTTTCATTTGTATGTACAGAATCCAGCACAGCACCTAGCACATAGTAGACATACAAATGACTGTTGGTGGGGTGAAAACAATAGAACACTCAACACTGAAAGCTGTGAAATTATAATGACCTGTCTTGGACCCATGTAAAAGTTATGAGAAAATCCTTCCTTCCCACTCTCATCCCATCGCTCCTCCTTTTCAGATATGTAACACTTTGAGTGTAGAATACCACACATATAATGGGGATAAGCTAGAAGCATTTCCAGTAAGATCAGGGGTGAAACAAGGATGTCCATTATCTCCACTGTTATTCAAAGGGCACTAGAAACATTAGTTTTAGCAATAAGAGAAGAAAAAGAAATTGAAGGAATTAGAAAAGGCAAAGAAGAAACAAAGCTATCACTCTTTGCACATGATATGATTCTTGAAAATTCTAGAGAATCAAATAAAAAACTACTTGAAATAATAAAAAATTTTAGCAAAGTTGCAGATATAAAATATACCCACAGAAATCATCAGCATTTCTAAACATGACTAACAAAGCCCAAAAGCAAGAGATAGAAAGAGAAATTCCATTTAAAGTTTACTGGAGATATTATAAAATATTGGGAGTCTACCTGCCAAAACAAAGCCAATAACTATATGAACACAATTACAAAACACTTTCCACACAAATAAAGTCAGATCTAAATCATTAGAAAAACATCAGTTGCTCATGGGTAGGCCGAGCTAATATAATAAAAATGACAATTTTACCTAAATTAATTTACTTATTCAGTGCCATACCAATCAAATGACCAAAAAAATACTTTATAAAGCTAGAAAAAATAATAACAAAATTCATCTGGAAGAACAAAAGGTCCACAATATCAAGAGAATTAATTTAAAAAATGCAAGGCAAGGTAGCCTAGCCATACAAGATCTTAAGATTATAAAGCAGCAGTCATCAAAACTGCTTGGTAGTGGCTAAGAAACAGACTGGTGGATCAGTGGAATAGGTTAGGTACACAAGACAAAGTAATCAATGACTATAAAAATCTACTGTTTGATAAACCCAAGACTCCAGCGTTTGGAATAAGAATTCATTATTTGACAAAAACTGCTGGGAAAACTAGAAAATAGTATGGCAGAAACTAGGCATAGACCAACATCTTCCACTGTACACCAAAATAAAGTCAAAATGGGTACATGATTTAGATATAAAGGCTGATACTATAAGCAAACTGAGAGAGCAAGGAACAGTTTACCTATTAAATTTATGGAAGAATTTATGACCCAACAAGAGGTAGAAAACATTATGAAATGCAAAATGGATAATTTTGATTACAGTAAATCAAAAAGTTTTTGCACAAAGCCAATGCAACTAAGATTAGGAGGGAAGAGGAAAAGTGGGAAAGAATTTTTACAACCAGTGTCTCTAATAAAGGCCTCATTTATAAAATACACAGAGAACTGAGTCAAATTTATAAGAATACAAGTCATTCCCCAATGGACAAATGGTCAAAGGATATAAACAAGCAGTTTTCAGATGAAGAAATTAAAGCTATCTGTAGTCATTTTTAAAATATCCTAAATCACTACTGACTAGAGAAATGCAAATCAAAACAACTCTAAAGTACCACATCATACCTATCAGACTGGCTAACATGACAAAACAGAAAAATGATAAATGCAAGAGAAGATGTGGGAAAATTGGAGCACTAATGCATTTTTGGTAGAGTTGTGAACTGATCCAACCATCTGGAGTACAACTTGGAAGTATGCCCAAAAGACATACTTTGCATACCCTTTGATCCAACAATACCACTTCTAAGTCAATATCCCAAAGAGATCATACAAATGGGAAAAGTACCTACATGTACAAAAGTATTTATAGCAACTCTTTTTGTGGTGGCAAAGAATTGGAAATTGAGAAGGTGCCCATTAGTTGGAGAATGGCTGAACAAATTGTGGTATAAGAATGTAATGGAATACTATTGTGCTTTAAGAAATGCTGAGCAGGCAGACTTCAGAAAAACCTGGAAAGACTTATATGAACTGATGCTGAGTGAAGTGAGTAGGACCAGGAGATCATCGTACACAGGAACAGTCACATTGTACAATAACTAACTTTGATAAGACATCTCTTCTTAGCAATGCAAGAATCTAAGACAACTCCAAAAGACTCAAGGTAGAGAATGCTGTCCAAATCCAGAAAAAGAACTATGGAGTTTGAATGCAGATCGAAGCATATTATTTGTTCTTTCTCTCTTTTGTGTGTTTCTTCTTTCTCGCAGTTTCTCCCATTGGTTCCAATTCTTCTTTACAACATGGCTAATGTGAAAATAGGTTTAATATGAATGAATAATTAGAGCCTGTATCAGATTGCAAGCTGTCTTGGAGTGGGAGGAGGGGAGAGATGTGGAGAAAATTTGGAACTCAAAATGTTATAGAAGTGAAAGTTGAAAACTAAAAATAAATTAATAAAAAAAATTTTTGAAGGAATACTGCATATAGTATCAGTCTTTTTTGATGTGTTGTGTGGTTTTGTTGAACTGGGGGTTTTTTCCCCTCCTTTTTATTCTTTATTATAAGAGATTGGTCTCTAAGAGGGGAAGTGGGAGGGGGAGAGATACATTGGGAAATGGAGGTGATAAACAAACAAAAGATATCAATAAAAAAAAATTTTATAACAAAAAAATTTTAAAGAGTAGATTGGGGACTTTTCATGAACCAACCAAAAATTGCTTGGTGATTGTTTGATTCACTTGGAATTTTGCTTTGTTTTAAGATTATTTTGCTACTCAGACTTAACAGGAATTCTTCAAACGCAGAGTAAAGACTTGAGCCCAGGTTCTCTGACTCGAAATCCAGCACTCTTTTTCCATCGTAAAGCATTACTTCCCCAGTCCTTAGAAAATGAATTTGACCTCTCCATGAAATCCTAAGAGTAGCATGTGTTATAAGGTAAGATAGGATTGAGGGAACGTAGGGAGGAAGAACAAATTGTTTTGTGAACTGAGCACAGGAGAACAATTTGAAGAGTCTCCCCCATGCCCACCCTTTCACCTTTCCATGTATCTGTCAGGTTAAGTAAAATCAATCCCCTTGAAATCTTTTATCTTCCAGTTTCTCTCTCCCCCTCTCCATATCTGATAGGTTTGCCCATGCATTTTCCTGTCCCTGTCCCTTTA
The DNA here is from genome assembly GCF_028372415.1 of Notamacropus eugenii. Classification (NCBI taxonomy): domain Eukaryota; kingdom Metazoa; phylum Chordata; class Mammalia; order Diprotodontia; family Macropodidae; genus Notamacropus; species Notamacropus eugenii. The sequence continues at coordinate 87,181,830 of NC_092874.1, forward strand.
GAGTTCAATTAGGGCTCTTCATGAGACTCCCTGTTTTGGGTTTTCAATGGTTTTGGAGATGGGCTGAGTTTAGAGTTCTTGTGTATACAAATATATCAAAAACCTTCTGACCATCAAGTTCATTTATTTGCATTTTGGATTTTTTTTTCAAGTTGTTCCTAAAGCCTAGTCTCATTCAGAAATATATTTTTCCATGAGGACTGAATATATAATCACAACAAGAATAGCTCACACTTCTACAGTACTTTGGGGCTTTCAAAGAGCTTCATATGCAATAGTTCTATGAAAGCAAGTGTTAATATCCAAGCTTTACAGACGAGAAAAACCAAGGCTCAAGGAGATCAGTCTGCTAACATGGCTTAACAGGTGCTGCAATTAGGATTTGAACACAGGTCTCTTAACTCCAGGTCCACTGGTTACACTGTCTTTGGGTAATAAGCTATAAAACAAAGAACCCAAATATTCTCCTCTCCTCATTTCTGAACCTGAGTCTGATTGTCTGTGGACATTTAGCAAGCAGTTAGAGCACTATTCTGAGAAAACTAAGGAAATGGCCCCTTCTCACCTGAACTAATTAGTTCCTCTCAGATTCAAGTCTTCAGGACAATATTCAATTCCCAATCAAGTATCTCAAAAACACATTGGTCACAAAGATTGAAAGGGTATCATGGATTGACCAATGCAGTTCTGGCAACACTATGTAGAAATGTAATTCAAAGTTTGTGCTTTATTGATGCTAGGTCCATAGTCAGTAGCTCTCCATTGTTGACTAAATAAAGTCTAAAATCCTTATCCTGGCATTCCAGACCCTCCCCAGTCAGGTTCCAACCTCTTTTCCTCCTCTTATGTCCCATTATTGTTTACACAACTCTCCAGTCTGGCCACAGTGGGAGAAATGCCCCCTATTTAAAGTTATAGCATATCTTGGCTCCTGCAATTCCTCCTACCCATTTTTGAAAGGCCAGGCATGGAGATTTCCATGGTCACTCCATCAGAAGAGCTACCTCCCTTCCTCAAATGGACTTTCCAGATCATCTTGCCTAAGGTGTCAAACATATGGCCAACAGGTTATATGTAGCCCAAACCAGATTAAAATGTGATTGAGAAATAGCTCACAAAATAAAAATACAATAAAACATAGATGTGAATAATAATTCTAAATCAATGTGTACCTGCAGGTATCCTTGTGGATGCTTCAGTGGACTTGTTTCTAATTGAGTTTGACACCACGGATCCAGACCAACTTATCCAACTTACAGATGATGAAACAAATACAGTAGAAGCGAAATGACTTGCCTATGGTCACACAACAAGAAAATGGCAGAGTTGAGACTTGAGACCAGGTGTTCAGACTTCAAATCATCAATGATCTTCCTACTGCAATACACAATTCCCATAATTTATTATTTGTTTCATTTATGTGACAGTTGTCACATGTTGCTTTGTGTTGATGCATATCTCTCACCTTTTCTACAAGACCATAAGCTCCTATAAGGCCTTTTGGGAATCAAGCTGGAGTATGAATATCATATTTGCTTGCATATTGGCAGGTTGCCCTGTGAAATATATCTGTTTCCTATTCTTTCTTGGTCTGCGATAGTGCCTGGCTGGTAGTAATCACTTGTGAACATTTGTTGAATGAATGATGTGATCTTCAGGTGTGAAGTTCTATGCTAGTCCAAATATAGGGTGTCTCAAAACTCTTTAGGAAGAAAAAGCTATTAAAGCTTAAAACTGTACTAAGATACCTTGGATAGACCTTCCCTTTCCCCTTCCTCCCCAACCCCCCCAAAAAGTCTAGCTTGTACAAAACATGGCCTATACTTGCCTTCTGACTGTCTTTTGTCTGATCCAGCCCTAGCTAGCCTCCCCATAAGACCATGCTATAGGTCTTTTTTGTTCCTTCCACCCTTTTGCATGTGTGCTTGTTTAAGAATCTGCCAAAGGTGCCTACCTGTATGTCCACATGAAGAAGATTCACATTTACACAGTGCTTTAAAGCCTCTTGCCATTACATGTAGGCTCTAAGATGCCAAACAGCGTGGCCTACCTCTCCTCCCCAACTGACCAACCATTATACCTAACTTGCACATTTTCTTAATGCCATAAGGTTATATGACCTTTTTTTCAGTATATATATCTATACTTTTCCTTCCTTTTAGAAAGATGTCATTTTAGGGGTGCAGCCTATATTTCACAGGGCAACCTGCCAATATTCAAACAAATATGATATTCATACTCCAGCTAAAGGGCTAAACATGAGGTTCTTAGACTGGACCTACTCAAATGGGTAATGGAACAAGGTATCCAATTACCAGGATCATTAATGACATGCAACTGGCAGAACCAGTACAATGTAGTCTCCTTATTAAAGGGTACATTATTCTATAACTTTAGAGCCTCCTTTAAATGACGTCTCCTGAAAAATGAAAACAGAACAGAAGCCTAGCAAAATAGTTATTCTGTAAAGATGGTGATCTACCTTTTGCTCAACAGGGAGCAAGGAAGGAAGGAAGGAAGGAAGGAAGGAAGGAAGGAAGGAAGGAAGGAAGGAAGGAAGGAAGGAAGGAAGGAGGGAGGGAGGGAGGGAGGGAGGGAAGGAAGGAAGGAAGGAGGGAGGGAGGGAGGGAAGGAAGGAAGAAAAGCTTGTATTAAGAACCTACAATGTGTCAGACACTGTGCTGAGAGCTTTACAAATATTATCTCGTTTGATCCTCGCATCAGCCCTGGAAAGTAAGTGCTATTCTTATTCTCCTTTTATAATTGAGGAAACTGCAATAGACAGCAGTTAAGTGCCTCGCCCTGGGTCACATAGCTACTACCCGAGGTAGCATTTGAACTCGGGTGTTCTTAACCCCAGACCCAGTCATCAGTCCACTGTGCTGCCTCTCGCATCATAAATCAATAAACAAACATTTTTAATTGCCTACTGCGTATGTGCCAGGCACTGTGCTAAACACTGGGGATACAAAAATAGTCAAAAGACAGTCCCCACCCTCAAGAAGTTTATAATCTAATGGGGTTAAGAACATGCAAACAAATACATGCAAAGCAAGCAATATATAGGAAAAAAGGAAATAATTAAAAGTGAAAGTACTGAAATTAAAAGGGGTTGGAGAAGGCTTCCTGGAAAAGATGGGGTTTTAGTTGCAACTTAAAGGAAATGAGGAGGGAGAGCATTCCAGGTTGGGCAGCCAGAGATGGAGTACCTTGTGTGTGAACAGCCAGAAGGCCATGTCACTGAATGGAAGAGTACATGTCAAGGAGTAAGGTGTAGGAAACCTGGAAAGGCAAGAGGGAGGTAGGTTGTGAAGGGCTTTGAATGCCAAGCAGAGCATTTTGTATTTGCTCCTGGAAGCAATAGAGGTTTGGGTAGGAACAGAAAGATCTGGCAATTGATTAGCTATGTGGGGTGAGGGAGAGTGAGGAATGAGGTGGCAAACATGGGAGACTGGAGGGATCGTGGCATCCTTGACAAAAATTTTGAAATGTCCATTAAGCAGTTGGTGATGCTGAACTGGATCTCAGGAGAGACACACTGAACAAAATAGCTAAATAAGTCAGAGAGATCAGAAGTTTGGGCCCTTTCTCATTCAACAGTCTTTCTAGACACCACAGCATGTTTCTCAGCATGCCTTACAGTTAAATGCATTTTTAATGGGCACATACAGCAGGAAAGCCTAAAACCTCAATTAAATGCAATGCATAGGGAACTGGAATGGAATTTTCTATTTAAGTCAAACAAACCAGAGCCTCTCCCGTCCTCCTTTTTAAAGGTTAGTTGCAAATCTTTCCCGATTAAGCTCCTTGAAGGCAGGGGCTGTTCTCTAGTGTTTGTAAGGCTTGTTGATGATGACAATCCCTGCCACTTAGTAAATTTCATGAAATCTTCATTGATTGATTGATTTAATACCCCTGAGCATAATGAAACATTTGGTGGCTTAAAATATCTTCCCCTAGAGTCATTTCCATGATCTGGGATGGGGGTGTAGTTTTAGAAGGTGCAGAAGATTGGGCTGAACACTCATACTTAGTGATATGAATATGTTACACTCACTTTTCTCCAGGCTAGTTCACTGAACTTTCTATAGTCTAACAACATGTAGGAGATGGATAGGCATTGCTACCTTATTTGATATCTGGAGGAAAACTGAATTCAGCAAACATTTATTTAGCAACTACTGTGTGTACAGAACTATGCTAGGGACACAAAGACACAAAAGATGACACTAATTATGCCCTCAAGGCAAAAATAAGAGAAAGTAGGGAGAGCTAGAGGCAAATGAGAAGCCCAGACAAAGAAAATGCTCTAGGAAAACATAAAATGTTAGCTGAAATAAGGACCTGGGACCTGAGCCTTAAAGGAAGGTAAGGATTCTGAAAGACCAAGATGAGGAGGGAGTATATTCTAGAAATGGGAGATGGTTACTAAAAATGTATGGAGGGAGAAGAAGACCTGCTATCTTCACGAAAGAGGTAGTAAATCAATTGGACCAAACATGAAGCGTGTGAAAGAATTCTGTGAAATGAGGTTATAAAGGGAGGGTAGAGTCAGATTATTTGGGAACTTTAATGTCAAGGTCAGGGAATTTGTATGTGATCCTAGAGGCAATGAGGAACTACAGAAGGCCTTCAAAGAGGGAGGTGACATGGCCCAACTTGTGCCTCAGGAAGATAATTTTGTTAGTTGTGAGAAAGCTTGATTAGAGAAGGGGAAGACAGAGAGGAAAGGAAACTAGTTAGGATGCCAAAATGAGAAATAATGAAGGCCTGAAAGAGGGTGATGACCATATCAGTGGAAAGAAAGCAATTGACGTAAGTCCTGTGGAAGAAGAATGGCAGGAATTTAACAAGGGATTCCATTTGGGAGGTGGGGGAAGAGGGAAGAGGCAAAAATGCCTCAGAGCCCAGGGACCTGTTGCATGGGATGCCAGGGGTAAAGAATTTATCATTCAGTTTCTTCACCATCTGGGGATGACTCTTTCCCTATTTGCAGGCTGGACTTCAGATAGTAAATCATCCTGTATCAGCAGTATCCTCAGATCTGTTGCAAGTTGAGAGAAACTGATGGTGCTTGAGTTCCCCTGGCAGAGCTTTCAAGAAACCAGGCTTCCCTTATCACCAGAAGATGACCTCAGAGATGAAGGCAGGTGGAAGAACAATACTCACTCACATTTATACCAGGCTTTAGGGCTTATGACATGCAAGATGTAGATTTTCTCATTTGATGTTCACAACAATTCTGGGAGTTAGGCAGTATGCATATTATTTAAATGCATTCAATTGTTGTTATACATATAGACCCAAATAAGCTCCCTGATCTTTTATCTCCCTGATGCTATCCATGCTGGGCACACAGTAGGTGTTCAATAAAGATTTGTTGAGACTTGATTTACAAACCCTATTCAACCTAATCAGTATTTATTAAATGGCTACTATGCACTAGGTGTCCCATATACAAAAATAAAGCAGTCTTTGCCTTTAAAAAGTTTAATTCTATTTAAAGAATATAACATGTCTTTGTATAAGTCATTTCAAGAGGAGGAAGAGCTGTAGCAGTCTTAGAAAGAGAACAGGAATCAGGGAAAGGCCTTGAGGTGGACACTGGAGCCCGGGCTTTGAAGGAAACTAATTTTTGATGATCATGACAATGATTTTCTGTCTGCTGGGGAAGAAAAATGAAGTGCGGTAGGTAGGTTCTGAGATAGAATGCTAGGCTGTGGACATTAATGGAAGTTTTTGTTGTTCAGTTATTTTTCTGACTCTTCATGACCCCATTTGGGATTTTCTTGGCAAAGATATCGGAGTGGCTTGCCATCTCCTTCTCCAGCTCATTTTACAGATGAGGAAACTGAGGCACACAGGGTGAAGTGACTTGCTCAGGGGCACACAGGCCAGACTTTAACTCAGGAAGATGATCTGACCTCACTCCAGACCTGGTACTCTATCCACTGCACCACCTGGCCACCACCAATGAAAGAAACATGCCCATTGTTCCATCTTCATTGAAGCAACATGCCACTGCTATTTGGGGCTTATCTTCCTCACAGCTGGCTTTGCTTTATAAGGCTGGCTTCAGTATTTTCTAGTTTACGTTGGTGAAGCACCAGACTTGACTTCTTGAGTAACATCTCAAATCTTCAGGGAAGGGAAAAGTAGAGGTGAAGCTAAGATAGGGATAGCCAGAGCTTGATCTTTCACAAACAAGGACTTTATTTTTAAATTTCCTGATGTCCCCGGACTGTCCAAGCTCCCTCATCATCCATTCACTCATCCACTCAATATGAATTTATTAGGAGCCTGCTGTGGGTTATGCACTGTCACTAGGTGATAGGTTACAAAGAAAAACAAAAGCAGTTCTTGCCCAAAAGGAGTTTAAATTCTAGTGTGGGGGAAAATATATGCACAAGTAAAGGCAAATTATACATAATATATATGCATACATATAATTCATTGTATATATACACTATAGATTATGTCCATGTATATATAATTTAATATATTTGGGTGTATGTTTATACATTATGTGTGTATATGTAATATGTATATGAAAATAGTTAATATTGATAGAATGCTTTAAGGTTTGCAAAGCATTTTACAAATACTATCTTATTTAAACCTCTCAACTCTGAGAGGTAGGTGGTATTATTCTTCTCATTTTACAGATAATGAAACCAAGGAAAATAGAGGTTAAGTGACTTGCCCAAGGTCACATAGTTAATAAGTGTCTGAGGCCATATTTTTAGCTCAATCTTCCTAATGCCCTATCTGCTGCTCCACATTGCTGCCACAAAGTCATATTGGGGAGTGGAGGAGTCTAACAATTAGGGTTCAGGAGAGACCTCATGTAGGAGTTATTACCTTAATTAAACCTTAAAGGAAGCTACAGGTACCAAAAAGGAGCTGTGAGGAGGGAGGGCATTCTAGGCAGAGGGAACAGCTTCTAGGAAGGCTTTGTCCAGCCGTAAGCAAATTTCTGGGCTACAGATCAAAATGAATCATCATCCACCAATGACATGCAGTGTAACCCTAGGCAAATCATAATCTTTCTAGGGTTTATTCTCCCCCTCTCTCAAATTATCAGAGGTAAAACAAAGTCACCACTGTTACCAAACATATATCCACATGGATATGTACTTTCCTGTCATTGAAAGTTCTTTTCTTAAAGAAATACAACACATCAAACCAATGGGCTTTCTTCCAAAAAAAAAAAAAGAAAGAAAAACATAAAGTAAGATGAAGATAAAGACAGAGAAAATATTGATCCTTCTGGTTGAATTAAGAAGTTAAAAAGGAGAAAGATTCAGTTCTCACTTCAACATCTTGATAATGAATATTTTCCTCCCAAATGCACATTTTCAATAGACATCAGCAAAAAGAAAAAGTTATAAGAATATAAAGAGAAAATACTATTCTATAACATTCTAATAAAATAGAGTGGTGAACATAGTTGGTTGGTTGGTTGTTGTCCTTTGCCCTCGAACAGGACCAAAATGACATCACCATGACAAAGTGAAGTTTCAGTGTGTCCAACTGTGGCTGATCAGACCAATATGAGCTCAGAATGCTCTACCACAGGTTGTGCACAGAGAGTCTGTGTGAATATTTGGGGTGGATACTCCAAATCTGTGCATCCAGCATTTATTTTGTGCTGTCTCAATTCTGCTTTGCTCATAGAACACAGCACCTTTACTGATGTGGGCATACCATGCCGAGAGGTCCTGTGCCAGTGTCTCCCATGTTGCACAGTCAAATCCAAAGTTCTTGAGAGAGACCTTGAGGGTGTTGTTGTATCGCTTCTTCTGACCACAGTGTGATCACCTGCCCCATGCAAGTTCTCCATAAAACAGTCTTTTTGGCAAGCATACATTTTGCATTCAAACAACGTGGCCAGCCCATCAGAGTTGTGCTCTCTGAAGCATAATTTGAATGCTTGAAAGTTCAAGTTAAGCAAGGACTTCAGTGTCTTTTACCTTATCCAGCCAGGTGATCCTCAGTATCTTCCTAAGACAGTTCAAATGGAAGCGATTCAGTTTCCTGGCATGGCACTGGTAGACTGTCCATGTTTCACAGGCATACAACAATGAGGTCAGCACAATGGCTCTGTAGATCTTCAGTTTGGTAGTCAGTCAAATATCTCTTCTCTCTTATGCTTTTCTTCAGAGTCTCCCAAACACTGAGCTAGCTCTGGCAATGTGTACATCCTTAGAAAGTATACTACCAAGGTAAGAGGATGTGTGTGCATATAGTACATACCCAGTAAATGCTCTTTGATACTTATAGGGTAAAAACAAGATCTAGAGTGGTATCTAGGACAGTTCTCTCTCTAGTAATACTAAAACACAGGCATTTTTACATGTAGGATTCAAATGTCTTTTCATTAGTATTTAACTCTTATTAACAATAAAATTAACTTGCCTGATTTAATGTCATTTGCAAAAGTATGGTTGTAATAGATTGGTTTTTACAAATGGAAGTCTGAGATCCAAAGATTTGGTAGGCTGGCCAACAAGCTCTGATGGTTCCCTTTTTTCAGAGACTGGCTTATTTTAAAATTTAAATATTGTCCCAATAGCTCCTTCTGGGACAGCTGATGAAATTATGGGTCCACTGAAGAAGAAGCATGGCTAGAAATTTTTGCACCAGGCCCAGAAAGCAAGAGATGCCAACTCAGCCTCCACCCTGATTCAGTCAACCAGGTAGCAAGCTCTATTGTTCCTAGGTGTTGTTGGACTACAAGGATTTTCAATGCCTTCTGTATTCAATGTCCTGAAGAATGTCCTAGTCATCCCACCTAGCCCATAGTTATGTATTAATAGCAGCTATCATTTATATAGCACTATGTGCCATGTGCTGTGCTAAGAGCCTTACAAATATCTCATTTGAGAGTAAGGACGTAAAGAGCATTTGTTCTTTTTCTCTGAAATTAGTCTGTAAAATCACTGAATCTTAGACTTAAATAAAACCTTAGACTCAATAAGTTGGCCTCCCACTAAGTAAAGAAATCCCTTCCTCATTGATGCTTGAACATTGTTCCTTGAACAGGGAAAGGAAACTTTACCACTTTGATGTGAACCCATTTTAACTGTCAGACAGTCCTAGTCATTAGAGAGGTCTTTTGGATATTAGACTACACCTGCCTCCCTATAAGCTGTACTCTTGGTCCAAAGTCTGCCCTGTGGAGGAATACATAATGAAGTCTATTTCCTTTCTAATATTTTAAGGTAGCCATCATGTCCACACTAAACCTTCTCTTCTCCCAGTGAATTATCTGCAGATTCTTTCATTATTACTCATAGCTACCATCAGTTCCAAACAGTGCATAGAAAGCTGGTCTCAGAGTCAGGAAAACAGGTTCAAACCCTGCCTTTGACACGTATTGGCTGTGTAACCTGAGCAAGTCACTTGACCTCCCAAGCCCAGATGATTCTCTCAGACTGTAAGTCACAGGGAAGGGTTGCTCCATATTGGTGGAGAGACTGTCCTCACTGGAAGTTCCCTAGACCAATGAAATCACAGAACTGGGAGGTGGGGAAAGGCAGGGGGAGGCAGGAACAGAGATCATTTCTTGATCATTAAACTCTTCTGAAGACACTCAAGTTTATCAATGACGTTTTCAATGCATCACCAACATAATATTCTCTAGACAATAAAGAATACAGTGGGACTCATTCTTACTCTGATCTGGATGTGTTAATTGTACAAATGTAACCTAACCCACAACAGCTTCTTTAGCTTCTACATCATACGTTTGTTTCCAATTAAGCTTGAGGTCAACAGAAACCCATGTGAGCCCAACCTTTGTCAGTCTCTTCCGTCTATTGGGAGCTAGAGATGTCAGTGTAGAAACCAAGCTCTATGAATTTATAACATCTGAAAAAAACCAAAAGAATAATAAGGGCAGAGGAACCCTAAAATAAATTGCTTTCCCTGTGTGCCCTTCTTTAGAAGGGAGTAGGGAGGAGTGGGAGAGAATAAATCCACCTACTTTTTTCCCCATGATCCCACCAGCCCCTCCAGTGTTAATTCCCTGCTTCCCCACATATCAGTAGTTTCTTTCTTCAATATTTCAACAGAGTTGTGATCTCATTAATGAAATACAGTATTATTCCTTTATTTATCAAATATTTATTGACACCTGTGCTGGTTTCTGTGAGAAAAACGATAAAAAAAGCACAAGGTACAATGTCTGTCCTTAAATAGTTCAGACTTTGATAAAGCAGCCTGGGCCTATCCAGCCACCTCCACCTCATACTCAAGCTCTTACCACACACATACACATTCTTCCCCACCCCATCCCCCTCTCCCTCCCCTTTCTCTGGGGTCTTCCCCCACCAGAATAGAAGCTCTCTGAGGGTAGAGATTATCTTGCTTGCTTGTATTTGTATTACCAATGCTTAGCTCAGGGCCTGGCATATGGTAAGTTCTTAATAAATTCCATATCTATTTCCACTTCAATATCTCTGCATCTCATTTGATCCTCAGGAAAATCCCTTGAGGTAGGTAGTACAAATATTACAAGCCTCATTTTATAGGTTAGGAAATTGAGGTTTTATTATTCCCATTTTACAAAGGATGAAACAAAGAGATGAAGTAATTTACCCATAGTCACTAAGCTTTTAAGTGGCCAAGCCAAAGATCCAACCCAAGTTGGGGTGGGTGTTTTGGGGGTTGGGTTGGGTTTTTTTTTTTAATTTCCAAGACTGGTTTTCTCTCTCTACTTGACAGTAACAATGCAAAGCGGCATCTGAAGGGTGCAGACAATAAGTACTACAGGCTTTCAGAGGAAACTTGAGTGATCAGGGCAGAATTCACAAAAGGAGTGAGATGTGAATGAGAATGTAAAGGATGGTAGGTAAAGAGGAGGAGGAGGGCATTCCAGGTGGCGGGCACAGCTTGAGCAAAGATATTTTCTCCTTCCCACTAACTGAGACAACTGAATGAATGTAGAAGGGGAAATGAAGGGAACTAGAAAGCGAGATATTGGGCGCTCTTTTTTTTTCCATTTGACAAAGTGCTTTCCTGCATCTGTGCTTGGCCCCCTGTCTCATTTAGATGTCTCCTTTCAGCCTTTAGGGCAGGGATGGTGTCATTCTTTCAGCTGCTGAGAGTTCCCAGCTCACCATGGGTGTTCCCTAATTTGCTTTCTTAAATTGCAGCCTTTGTCTGAGGGTGGCCAGACGGTCCATTTTTGTGGGCTTAGCCTGCTTTTCAGTACAATAAAAACTCGATTAACCAGAGCCTAGTGAAACAGACCCCTCCAATGGTGGGAATGTTTTCAATGTTCACTTTTAGGAGAAAGAACTGAATCATAAGAAAGCAAGCAAATATCTCCATACTACATAGGCAGGCATCACTGCAAAGAAAGCCCTGTTTCCCAGTCTCCTCAGCTCCATCACGACCCTTCCAGAAAGCCTGGGAGCCCACTTTGGGCCCCCCTCCCTGTTTTCTCTCAGGATGCTTGAGGATGGCAGGCAGACAGGCAGGCATCCATTTTGCAAAGGTTAATTGCTGATGGTTTTAACTGAGTAGTCCTTACATTACCCGTGTCTAATTCGTTATAATATTATATGAACAACCTGATGAGCTGGCAACGGCATGAAGGTTTAATTAAGTTGAGAACAGGGCTAAGTTGAATACAATTTAAGATCCGGCTTCCCTGTGCCAAGTGCAATCCGGAGGTACCACAATATGTAAGAACTATGGTGGCTGGCCAGTCTCACCATTTTTGGTCATTATTCAGAGGTAAAGAGAGATTACAAGTGGAATGTGACCTCAAATGAACCAAAGAAACCTTTTCCTGAGACCGGTGTGGATGATCTTCAGAAAGAGCAGTTTTATCCTTCAGACCACTGCTGAGACAGTGACCAGGAATACAAAAGATAAATCTAGGACCTAATATTTTATTGTCTAACGAAATAAGTGTCATCACCATCAGATTTTGCTGGGGCCTTGCTGAGAATGAAAATCTGTTAATAACTGAAGTGTTTGGTCTGCTTGTTTTCCCTTATGTTTATGTGGTACCTGGGGACCCCCAGGAAAGCTACCTTAGGTTCAGAGTACTTTGCAGATTGGCTCCATAGCCCCCATCAATGCATTTATTTTTACCAACCAACCAGAAGACACATTAGATCAAAAGAAAAGAGATTTAATCAAACAAATGAAATAACAAGAAAAGAATCTCACTCCTTCTGAAGTATACCCCCCCTGAGTTAGCAAAACAATATCAGAGGAGAAGGTATACATAAAGAACACATGAGTGAATGGGCACACACACAGGCACATGTATAACCAGGGTATGTGCACAGCTGAGGTAGCTAACGCTACAGAACTGCTGACATCCTCTAGTGACGTCATTAACCTGCTCTTTACTGTTCTCTGAGGAATGCTGTAGCCTTTCTGGGGATTCACCGTCTGTCACATCATCTCCACTGGGTATCTCTACTCTGGTCATGATTTCAAGCTGCTCATTAATTACTTCCTGTGCTGACCATCCTCCGTCCTCTGCTTCCATCTACTGGAATGCAGTGGCTAAAAAGTCTGTCCTTGTCAGGGAGAGCTACACACAGTGAGTAAAGAGAATTAGCAGCCAAGGATGCAGGTTAAAGAGGAGAGAAGACAACTAGAGAAGAGCTGCACCACAGAAGCCAAGAGAGAATGCCAAGAATGAAGGGATGTATGTTCAGGAGTGTCGAAGGCTGCAAAAATGCTAAAAACTAAAAAGCCCTGTTGTGAGGAGTGAAGCAGTGAGTGGAGGGTGAGGACATGAAGGCAGGAAGACTACTCTGTCTAGAAGTTTAAATAGTAGAGAAACAGAAAGATAGCTTGTGGGAGCGCCAAGATCAAGGAAAGGTTTTCAGGAAAGGGAAAAACCAAACCAATTTTTAAACTGAGGAGAAAGATCCAGTAATTGAAAGATATTCAAGAGGAAATAAAAGTAAAGATGAAAGATTGGTGGAGCTCCATTCCAGAGGAGAATGGATTTGGGATCGAGGCACAAAGATGATCTTGGTAGAGAAGAGGGCCTCCTCACCCTCTGAAACCAAAGGGAAGATGGAAAAGCTGATTGAAGACAGATTTGGATATGCACAGGATAGGATATGAGGGAATTCATATTACACAGGCTTGATCTTTGCAGTAATGTAAGACATGAGGTCCACTGTTCAGAACGACAGGGTATAATAGAGTTGGAAGCTTAAAGAGAAAGAAGCTTTACAACATTTTGGGGGTGTGATAGGGAGTTGGAAACGAATAAAAGGGTTGCTGGTCCCTCATAATCTTTCCACTGGACCATGTTATTCTAAGACCTTCCTGGATAAATGAACTTTATTCAGATTTGAGGTGGATAAGAATACCTAAGGAGAACATTCTATCCCATTCCCTAGTTATACAACCTGCCCAGAATGTCCCAGCCTGGAATCCAGTTTTCTACTCTTATGCTGATCAATCTGAAAAAAAGCTACACTAGGAACCTGATCTGTAGCCTTACAGAACATAGGACAGTAGAGTTATTCCAGGTCCATTTGGTGCCAAAAGCATTAGAATCTTAAATCTAAAGAGGACTTAAGAAACAACCAAGTCCAATACTCTCATTTTATAAATGAAGAAACTGAAATCCAGGAAGGTATATTGCTCAAGGTCATATATGCACATATATACGTATGTGTGTGTGTGTGTGTGTGTGTGTGTAACTAGTTAGCAGTATAGTTGGAACTAATACAGATGAAAATATAATTAATTTCCATTCTGCTTTCCAATGTGATTTCCAACAGTGCAATGAGGAGAAAATGCACTGCAACATGACAGACATTTGTTAAGTGCTTACAATGTGCCAAGCACTGTGCTAAGCACTGTGATCACAATGACGAAAAATGACAAGGTGCCTACCCTGAGAGAATATGCAACCTAATTGTCTATGACATGTATACAGGTTGGCATGATGCAGAGCAGAATGTGGGAGAAGCAAAGCAGGAGAGAACAAAACTACGAAAACACCAGAAAGAGAGAGTGCATAGGAAGATAGTGATAGCAGTAACATGAAGACACGTCAGGAAGGATCAGAACTGAGAAAAGGTCATTGGATGTCACAATCATGAGACTTTGTAATTAATATCTTTGGCAAGGGATGATGCAGCCTTTACGTGGAGACACCAGCTCTGGGGACCCCATAACTGCCTACTATCTTGAGGATGCTCAAACTATGAGGGCATCTCCCTTCTGTTAAATACGGTGAGATCTTTTAGACCCTGATTCTTGTCATTCTCCTGGATGGAAGTACAAAAAAAATTATTAAGATTATGTGTTATTCTCATTCTGAGTAAGGTATAGTCTCTGTCTTCAGGCAACTTGCACCATAGTTGGAAAGAGAAGACCTATGTATGTAGAGGAAAAGAGAATGAGGAAATAAAAGGAAATATTGTCATGTTTTGATGGTAAGGAAATGCCATTCTCACACAGGGAGATCATAAGAGCCTAGAATGAGTCATCACTGTCCCAGTCTGTCAGCAAATCTGAGTCGAGTGGGGTCTGAACAGTGAGGGAAGGGGCTCAGTGAACAGCAGCTGGGGAGCTCAGAGCAAGGCTCTGTGAGGGAGACAAAAAAGTGGAAGGAAGGTCTGCTGGAGGACTTCAGAATGTCTGGGAGATTTCAATGAGAGAAGTGGGAGAGAGAAGATTCTCCAATACTTTAGAGGTCTGGGATTTCCATGGGTACAGAAGCTCCCTCCACAAGTGGTTATCACACAGTCGGTAAATGAATAGGTAATCAGAGTGGCGTGGGGTTCAGAGAAGGTTAAATACCCTGCTCGTGGGTCACACATCTAGAAAGGGTCAGAGGCAGATTGGAACCCAATTCCTCCTAACTCCAAAGCCCAGACTGTGTGTGACATAAGATATAGGAGCATGAAAGGAACGCTGGTCACAAAAACCGTGTCAGATGAAAGGTAGGTACAATAACTAGAATTACAATTCAGATAAAAAGGAAAAATTGTGGGGAGGAAGATGTAGTGACAGAAAGCTTCAGAGAGGAGAGAGGACTTGGGCTGGGTCTGGAAGAATGCAGTTACTGTGGATAGGTGAGGAAGGAAGGCAGAAAAGGGGGAAGGGAAGAAAGGAAGAGGAAGGAGGAAAGGAAATAAGCATTTAATAAGCGCCTACTATGAGTCAAGCACTTGACAAATGTTATTTCATTAATCCTCAACAACCCTGAGGTAGGTTCTACTCCAATCCTCATTAGGATTATTAATCCTAATAATAATTATTAATATAATAATGATATTATATTATATATTATTATATTGTATTGTATATTTTATCATATTAATATAATAATTAGTAATGATAATTACTAATTATCAGGTGAGGAAACTGAGGCAGGCAGAGGTGAAATGACTTGCTCTGGGTCACACAGTTGGTAAGTATCTCAGGCTGGATTTGAACTTGGGTCTTCCTGGCTCCAGGCCCAGCACTTTATTACTCTACTACCTAACTGCCTTCTAAAGAGATAGGGGGGATGGACACTCCAGGCAGGAGACACAACTGGGCAAAGGCTCATCTCCTAGAGGTAGAAAAGTGAATGGGAATTCTAAAGCCTGTAAATCCTTCAGGTGACTTGGCATTTTGCCTCAGCATCTAAGCAGAGTGTCCCTGCAGAAAGACCTTTGTATGGCTAGAATCTAGATTCTGGCACCTCTAAATTCAAGGAGAAGGCTTATCAGAATGAACGCTTGAATGTTTGAATTCGATCTTGTGAGAATGTCCTGCCTGTTACCACAGGGGATGAGGGGAGGGCAGGGAGAGGGTGTCTCTTCACATGTGTGCCGCCTGTGCTCCACACCTTCTGATTCAATATCCACCAAATGGCAGCTTCTTTCTCCTCCAAGGAGAAGGCAATAAACACTTGCTTGCACTAGTTGGTGCCTGAATGGTGATTATAGCATAGTTCTGCCTGATAAGAGCTTGAAACATTTTCAGTAATTACCATTGTCATTCTTTCCTCTATTTCAATTACAGACATCAAACTTCCAGTTCCTCAAATCACATTCACAGCTGCAGCACAATGGTGGGAAGGCTAACCTCTCCCTGGTGGCTCCTTCACATGACATCGACTGCCAACTGCCCTGAAACCCCTTCTGGGCTGGGTGCAAGCCAGGGGAGCCAGCTCCAATCCTGGGGGCTTTCAGAACCACTCAGAGTCAGTGGGACCAAAACAGACGTCATTGCCAGTCTGAAACAGGGATGCAGGCCTTGTGGGAATTGCCTGGTGCTGTTCAAATTTTATTATGTGGGGGAGAGGTGTCGAGGAAAGAATGAGAGCTTCAAATACAGGGCTCTTGCTCAGTGAGTCATAGAATCATTGATTAGAGTTGGAAGGCGTCCTAGAGGTCATTTTACAGATAAGGAAACTGAGGCCCAGCTCATACAGATGGTCAGTGGTCGAACCAGGTCCTCTTATTTCAGGGTACTCTTCCTACCACACCCCGCCCATTCTTAGCCATTTAGATCATTGGTGTTATCAGCTCTGTGATTAACTCATTCCTTTGGTTTCTGCCAGTATGGGGGCTGAACTAAGCGATTGTGGTCAGTGTTTCCTCCAAGGGAGCAGGGAAGGTATGCCTACTTCTTCACAGGAAAGATAGACGCCATCTGTCTGCCTTTCAGCAGAATCGTCTGATAGGGCTGTGCCCGGTGTCAGGCTATGGATCCGACAGGCTGCTGGCCCTTTCAGAAGAGGATTCATTGGGAGACAGCCAAAAGGGAACACCCCATCCAACTCCTCACAAACCTGCCTCCATCTGCCCTGCCCAGGACCTGATTCTCTCTGACTTTCAAGGCTCCCACCTAACTCCATTGGTCCTTTACTTGGCTGCTTCACTGGCTTATGAGATTTAGAGCTGAATGAGATCGTAGCGTTCAGCTAGTCCAACTTCCTCATTTTACTAATGGAGCTACTTAGGACCGGACAAGCATCAATGATTTGTACAAAGTCACACAGCTAGTGGGTAACAGAGCAGAAATCTCACCCATCTCCTCATTCCAAATCTGACTTAATTTCCCCCCTAGCATCATGTTCCCGACTCTCATTCAAGCTTGGGTTTTGTTTTGTTTTGTTTTCTGCACACTTTGCTAAACCAGCCCTCTCAAGCCCTTAGTTCTGTCTTGAGCTGACCTGCTCCAGCATTGGAGTGAGGGAGGTTTGCTTGGACAGTGTTTCTGGAGCCAGGGCACTCACTGCTCAGCTGCAAGCCAACACCAGGTGGCTGCTGCCCTCTGCTGGCTTGCCTCAATCAGGCACCACCCCAGCTAACCCTGCCTGTCCCCAGACCCCACCTTGGCTTCCTGACTCCTTCAATATTTCAAGGATCTTGTCCCAGGCATGGGGGCTCCTACTGCTGATACGGATCCCAACTTTCATATACTTCAGCTCTCAAGCTTTAAGAGCTGCAATGCCCCACCCAAAAAATATTCAACACCCCACATTTTCCTTTGGGCAATTAGCCTTCCCAAATTTAGCCTTCCAGGTGCTTGAACGATGGGCTTACACTCTATTGCCTGGCCCCTACTGAAAGCTTCTCATCAAAGCCTTAGTAGCATGTGGCAGAGTTTACTTTTCAAAGGCATGGCCTCCATGCTCGCCTTCATGACCTGATGAAGCATTTGGAAAGGACTCTGGTGGAAGGGGTCCATGGAGACTGAGGGTAAGCTCTCCTATTCCTTGTCGTTCCAACCAAAATGATAATACTACATTTACTTAGCATTCGCAGATTTACAACACACTTTCCTCACAACAATGCTACAAGGAAAGTGACATAAGTATTATCATTCCTGTCTTATAGAAGAAACCAAGGTTCAGAGAGGTCCTTTGCCATTTATTACGCTGATAAAAAGGATTAGCACCAGGATTCCAAGGTCAGCGATCCTCTTACTCCCTCATGCCACCATGCTTGATTTTTTTTAGAAATCTTACTTCAAGCACTGAATATAGCATGGATACAAGCCCCTAAATAGTCTTCTTTCAACGATGAGATGAACCTAGACATCTGTGGGCTAAATTGTAAAGCAATGGGCCCTTTCTGTCTATTTTTCTTCCCTGGAAAAAAGAGAATAACAGTAGCCTATGGCCCTAGTGCCCTACCATCTTAAGAATCCATCCAATGAAAGTAGCAATCATCAAAACCACTTGGTACTGGCTAAGAAATAGAGGGGTAGATTGGTGGAACAGTCAATGATTATGGCAATCTACTGTTTGATAAACCCAAAGACTTCAGCTTCTTGGATAAGAACTCACTATTTGAGACAAAGTGCTGGAGAAAAACTGGAAAATAGTATAGCAGAAACTGGGCATAAACCAACATCTGATACCGTATATCAATAAAGTACACCACCATATAAATAAAGTCCAAATGGGTACGCAATTTA
This sequence comes from Notamacropus eugenii, assembly GCF_028372415.1. NCBI lineage: Eukaryota > Metazoa > Chordata > Mammalia > Diprotodontia > Macropodidae > Notamacropus > Notamacropus eugenii. The sequence goes on from NC_092874.1 coordinate 87,200,247, forward strand.
GATATAAAGGTTGATACTATAAACAAATTAGGGGAGCAAGTATTTTATCTGACTTGCGTTTGAAACCTCCTCTATGCATTGTTGCCTCTCTCACTGGAATGTGAGCTCCTTGAGATCAGGGAGGTCTTTTCTATTTGTAGCCCCATGCTTAGTACAGTGCTTTGCACATAGTAAGCACTTAGTAGATGCTTTATTCATTCATTCAATATTGTAAAAAACAAACTTTGAAAAAACTTAAGAACTCTGATCAACTCAATGATCAATCATGAGTCCAAAGGAGGAAGGGAGGAAAAATGCTCCCTACCACTTGACAAAGAGAATACGAAGTTTAAAATGTACCATGGGACAACATTTATGGACATGGACAACGTGGGAATTAGTTTTGCTTGACTACGCATATTTGTTATGAGTTTTCTTTTTCTTTTCTTTTTTCCAGTTGTAGAAAGGATTAGAGTGAGAGAAAATCAATACTTATTGATTGGGGGAAAATATTCAAAAGTACATGAGCACACACAGAGCAATAGCTATAGCTGGGTAAAAGTTTCATGAGATCAGATTTGGGTTTTGTCTTTTTTTTTTTTTTTTTGGAGGGAAGGAGCAATAAGTAGGAATGAATTGTCTGAGTGACCAGGAACGTAACAGGACTAGAAACCACACAACATGAGGATTAGTTGAAGGAACTAGGAATATTTAGCCTGGAAAGCAGACAATCATGTCAATGTGATAAGTATCTTTAAATAGTTAAAGGGTAGAAGAATTTGATATGTTCTGCTTCACCTGGGAGGGTAGAATTAGAACAAGGGCATGGAAACTACAGCCTTCCCATCATTTACAGGATGAAGTCCAAATTAAGGACCCCCACAATCTAGTTCCAATCTACCTTTCCAGTTTCATCTCCTTTTTCTCCTTTCACATGCACTACCAGTCACCCCAACCACACACTCTGTAATCCTGTGACACTGACCTCCTGGCTGTTTCTCAGACAAGATAATCCATGATCCTATTCAGAGAATTTTCACTGGCTCCATCCTTTATGCCTAGTATATTCTCCCTCATCTCCACTTCCTGGCTTCCCTTCAATTTCAGCTAAAAGTCTAACTTCTACCCTCTTTCCAGATCCCTCGTAATACTACTTCCTTCCTTCTGTTGATTATTTCCAATTTATTCTGTATATAGCTTATACATGCATACTTGTTTGCCCATTGTCTCCCCCCATTAGATTATGAGTTCCTTGAGAATGGGGGTTATCTGTTGCCTATGTATCCCTAGTGCTTAATGCAGTGCCTTGCATGTACTAGATCCTTAAAAGATGTTTGTTGACAGACTTGGATAAAGGCATAGATGGCATGCTCATCAAATTTGTAGATGATGCTAAGCTGGGAGGGATAGCTAACATACTAAATGACAGAATCATGATCCAAAATTATATTGACAGGCTAGAGCATTGGATTGAATTTAATAAATTGAAATTCAGTAGGGATAAATGTAAAGCCTTATATTTAAGTACAAAAATTAACTTTACAAGTACAAAATAGGGACACATGATTAGACAGTTTGTCTGAAAAAGATTTGGGGATTTTTGTAGATTGCAAGCTTAATATGAGTTATCAGTGTGATGTGGCATCCAAAATTCTCAAGATGGTGGAATTAATGGAAACAGAACAGTCCAATTTTCTCACAATAGCAAGGATTTGGAAGAAAAAAACTTCATATGATGAAATGATCAAGACAATGCAACTAATATTAGAAGGGAAGCAGAAAACTGGGAAAGAATTTTAGAAGCTAGTGTCTGTAATAAAGACCTCATTTCTAAAGCCTCAAATTGCATACTAGGGGCAGATAGGAGCCCTGATAAAGGTTACTTGTAACTTGTAACTATGTCACTCTGACCCTAACACAGGAGTTGGGAGTTTTCAGGGCTCAGAGTAGGAAGACAGTGATCAGGGCAGAGTGGATCATACCATCCTGGCCCAGATCACTCAGCATGAACTGCCTCAGCACAGGACAATGAGCCACTCTTTGGGTTCTTGAAGAACATAGTACTCATCACACAGACCCCAGATACAGAAACACTTAGAGGTGCAAATTCCCAATTAAGAATATAAGGTTGGAAAATGAGTAAACAGAAGAAAATAACTATGATGAAGAAATATTCTGGATTTAGGGACACTGAAGACCTAAACACAGAAGAATATGATTCCACATAATCTATAAACAAAAAATAAACCCACAGATATATCACAAACTCTACTGGAATTCTTGAATGAAAAGTTATGTGGGAGCCAAAAAAGGTAATGTTTAAAAAAAAACTGAATTAAGCAAGATTCAGCTTCCAAAGTTAAAGAGGTGATAGTCCCTTTATACTCTTTCCTTGATCAGGCCTAATCTAAAGTACTATGTTCAGTTCTGGGCACCATAATTTTGCATGCAACTGGGAAATAAGAAATACAGATAATGGAGTAGAGAAATCTATCTTACCCTACAAGAAAAAAGAAAAGATGGGGATAAGGGAAGGGAGGGGTGTGATAGAAGGGAGAGCAGAGTGGGGGAAGAGGTAATCAGAATGCAAGGTGTTATGGGGTGGGAGGAGGAGAGAGATGGGGAGAAAATTTGGAACTCAAAATCTTGCAGAAATGAATGTGGACACAGAAGGATGTTAGTAAGCTGGAGAGAATCCAGAGGACTTTCCCCAGAATGGTGAAGGGCTTCAAACTTATGCCATATGAAAATCAGTTGAAGCAACTAAGTATGTTCAGAAGAAGACTCAACTCAGTGGACACACAGTAACTATGTTCAAGTGTTTAAAAAGTTGTCATGTGGAAGAAAGGTTAGACTCGTACTGTTTGGCCCAAGAAGGTAGAACTAGATGCTTTGAGGCCCATAGTGCCTTGATTTGTGAGTATTATTTGGCCTACCATAACCATAGCTAGAACTACTGAAAATCCAAAAAAGAAAGTTCTCACCAAAGTCATAGGCATAGTCAAATGGTTCAACATAAGAAAGTGACATGGTTTTATCAATGGAAATGACACTAGAGAAGATTCATTACCATCTGCTTTGCCACTGCAACCCTAAGGACTATAGGGTTTTCCAGCAAACTCAACTGAAATGTCCTTTATGTGTTGACTCGTCCATTAGAATGAATTTCATATGAGCAGAGACTTTCTCTACCTTTTTTTTTGTATCCTCATTGATTTACACATAGCAAACATTTGATTAATGCTTTTTCATTCATTAATTAATTCATTCATCTAGCCAGCCTCTACCATGCTTCCTATTCCTTCCCTGCCACCTTGCCATCCACCCTGCCATCTACTCCACCCTCTAGACCATCTCCAGAGACCTTGCTCTAGAAGACTTAACCCCCTCAGTCCTAGAACTCTCACACTGGCAACCACACTGTACTGAGTGATGAATGTATTATTTGGCTCACTGTATCTAGCCAACCTCTGCCATGTGTCACATTCTACCCCAGTTAACTTCTTGCCATTCACCCTGCCTCCATCTCTCCCTTTCAGTTTTTGAGTTCTGAACCAAAATCAATCCTGCCACTATTAGGGCAATGACAACTCCATTATGGCTCCACTCCACATGGTTACAACCTCCCAACCCAAAACCCCTCACCCTGGCCACTACTCCTTTATATATGTTGTTTCCCCCCTTGGAATGTGGGATCTTTGAGGGCAACGTGTATCTCACTTTTGTGTCTGTTTCCCTTGAACTTAGAACAGAGCTTGGCATACAGGAAGCACTTAAATGTTTTTTCATTTGTTCAAATTGCATAAAAGAACATTTAAAGGGAGAGAAATTGGAACTCAAAGTTTTAGGAACGAATGTTGAGAACTGTTTTTGTATGCAACTGGGAAATAAGAAATGCAGGTAATGAGGTATAGAAATCTATCTTACCCTACAAGAAAAGAGAGAAGATGGGGATAAGAGAAGGGAGGGGTGTGATAGAAGGGAGGGCAGAGTAGGGGAAGGGGTAATCAGAATGCATGGTGTCTTGGGGTGGGGGGGAGAGAGATGGGGAGAAAATTTGGAACTCAAAATCTTGTGGAAATGAATACTGAAAATTAAAAATAAAAAAATAAACTAAAGAAAACTGGAACATACAATTTAAAAAAAAAAGGAACATTTAGGCTTGAGTTCAGTAAAAACTTCCTAACAATTAGAGTTGTCAGAAATTAAAGTAGACTCACTCAATAGAGAAATAAGTTCCTTCTCCTTGGAGGTCTTCAATCACAAGCTTGATGACTACTTCTTGGTTATGAGGTATTAGGTAATCCTTGTGAGTAAGCTTTGGACTCAATGACTGCTGGGTCCTTCCAAATCTCAAAATTCTGTGATACTGTGGTTCCAATGAGATCTCCAATCCCTTGACCTTTTGTGCCTCTTTGGTGGTCAAATAAGTCTACTCACCTTCCCAACTCTGTGTGGAACAATGGGGAAAGCACTGGTTCTGGAGCCAAAGGACCTTGGTTCAAACCCCCACCTGTGGCACTTAGTACTTTGGGGAAATCCCTTCCTCTCTCTTGACTCTGACTTCCTCATTTGTATAATGAAAATGGCCTCTGATGTCTCTTCTAGTTCTACACCTACGAACATATTATCATCCTTTCCCTCCACCTAGAATGGTGTCTAAATCCAGGCTACTCTAAAAACCAGCTCAAATCTCATTTCTTTCATTCACCCTTTCACTGATGGTTCTCTGCCTAAAGAAAAACCCTCCCTTCCCTAAATGACCTTGGTGCCTATTTTCTAGGTCTATCACCCTTTGCTATTAGTTGAGAATTGTCTCCTAACATTTCTCCCTCTGTTATCTTAAACCCCTACTGAAATCTTGTATTCTTAACTTCTTAATCTGTATACCTTACTTTCCGAACTATATATATTATTTTTTAAGTTAAGGAAGGAATTTATTAGTAAACCAATGGGAGGTCATAAATCCTAAATTCTTTCAGAAAGAAATGAAATATAAACCTGACAAAGTCCCCTATGTAGTCCTCTCTTTAAAATGCAAAATAGTATTTTCAGTTCAGTTTGATATCTGAAAATTTATGTAAACAAACATATCTATATACAAATATACACAAGCAACCCCAGCACAACCACATCTAGCTAGTAGGATTTAAAGGATAATCAACACAACTAAAGATCTTTTCTATTAAAACACTGCAGGAAATGCTAACTCTTGAAAATTCTCATACTGACTAGGGTTAAATGCATCTTATTAAAACATCAATACACCTAGAAGTGGGGAGAAAGGAGAGAAGTGAGATGAGCAGGTTGTCTAATTCATCCATTAATTAATCTGGGAACCACAAAATTCTGAAACAATTTCACATCATATACTATGCGCAGCTTGCAAGCCAAAACATTTTATAATTACTGCTTAGTAATAATAGATTTAGCACAGAGAGATATCTCCCATTTGTCTAGTAAGCCTTTTATCACACTGTGGCTCAAAAATCCCACATGTAGAGGTGTGATAGACATTCAAAGCTTGTTTTATCATTTCCCAACTATATTTTTAATCTTCTTGAAGACAATGACCTTGTCTTTTGTCTCCCCCATAGCCAAGAATCATGGATGTAAGAGCTGCATAAATGTTTGTTGATTTGATTTTATCTGAAAACAACTACATACTAAAGTAGCAAAAATACCTCAATCCCTCATCAGCTGGCAGGGAACTAAGAGAACAGGTGCATTGTCACTTAAAGAAACCTGTCCAAGGTGATTGTAGAGCTGAAAAGCTGACCTACATTGCACTGAAATTGATGCCTCTCTCTGTCTCCCTCCATCAGACTCCTGACATAAGGAAGACTGTGACTGGTCCACCCATGCTTTGGTCTTCCGCCAACCTTAATCCTCTGCTCAGGTTCCCTCTCTGGTTTCTTCACAAAAGGCAAGTATAAAGCCTACATTTTACTAAATGACAAACCTGACGCTCTGCTTTGCTTCATTTCCATTTGCTTCCATTTCCATCAGTCCAGAGATAGTCTTTTCCATTTTGTGACCCTAAGGAATAATGTGAGCACCTTGAGGGCAGGGACTGTCTTTTGCCTCTTTTTGTATCCTTGGCACTTCTCGCAGTGCCTTGCACTCAGTAAGTGTTTATTGATAGATAACTTACATTTCTATAGTGCTGTAAACTTTACAAAGCTCTTTCCACAAAACCCTGTGAGGTAGGTGATAGAAGTGTTAGTGGGTATTTGAAGTGGTTATAGTTTTATTTCATAAGGGAATATTTAGTAATTATGCATGACTGTACCCTCTGGTAAAGTACCCTCCACTTCCTTAGGAAATTGAGTTGATCAATTGTTCAACAAGGGTTTATTGGGCACGAACTGTATGCCCATTACTGCATGAGGCACCATGGAAATGCAAGAGAAGTCTAAGACTCAATGCTTGCCCTCAGAGAGGTAAGTAACAATGTAGGTGCAGAAACAATTAAATAACAGTAGTGGAAAGAGCACATAACTTGGAGTCAGAAGAGCTGAATTCAAATCTATATTTTTTTCACTTAATACCTATGTGACCTTGGACAAGTCATTTCATTTTCATAGGCTTCAGTTTCCTAATTTGTAAAATGAAGAAGTTGAACTGTCTTTAAAATCCCTCCAATTCTAAATCCATGACCCTAACTATATTCAAGGATAAAGTGGTATGGATCTTCAAAGACATCAGTTCTGCCAGAAGAACACTGTTCACAGAAACAGCCACAGTGGCCAATGACTGATTTTGATTGACTTAGCCCTTCTCAGCAATGCAAGGATCTAAAACAATTCCAAAGCATTCATGATGGCAACTGCCATCCACATCCAGAGAAAGAACTATGGAGTCAGAATACAGAGCAAAGCAGACTATTTTCTTTGCTGTTTTTTTCTTTCTCATGGTCTCTCCCATTCATTATAATTCTTCTATGCAACATGACTAACATGAAAATGGGTTTAATAGCAATGTATGTGTAGAGCCTATAACAGATTGCATGCTATCTTGGGGGAAAGGGGGGAGAAAGGAGGAGACAATTTAAAACTTATGGAAGTGATGTTGAAAACTAAAAATAAATAAACAGTTTTTTTTTTAAAGAGACATTAGTTCTGATCTGAATATCAGGAAAGTCAACACAGATCAGGTAAGACCTGAGCTGGACCAAACTTGAATGGGCAGAAAGGAATGAGAAGGGCACTTTTATCAGGGCTACTATGAATGAGGAATTTTCCAAAGGGTCCCTTAATAAGTAACTCAATTTTTTATAGCCCTTTATAGTTTGCAAAGCACCTTCTCCACAGCAGCCCTGTGAGGTGGGTAGTATAAGAAATATTGTCTCCATCTTACAGATGATCCCAAAAGATTAAGTGATTCACCCAAAGTCACTGGGGGAATAGTGGTCAGAGTCAAGGTTCCAACCAAGGTTTTCTGACTGCCAGACTATTAAACTGCCTACCCAATTCTTCATCTATTGTAGATAACAAAGGTCTTATCTTCCCGTTCAGGATTGAGGGTGTTTGGTCTGAGCTGCTCCCACATTGACAGTCACACTTGTAGAGCAATTATAAAATTCTAGAAAGAGACTTCAAGCTCCCCATTGGGGAATCATCACTTCAGGTCTTCAGACAGAGGAAACAGTGACCTGGTTGCCAGGAAATGTGGATCTAGTCCAGGCTTTGCCAATAGCTCCCTGTAAGATGAGTATCACTCCCTTCCCTTCTCTGGGCCTCAATCTCATCATCTGTAAAATGAGGAGGCAGGATTCAATTATGTCTAAGGTTCTTCCCAGCTCTAAGATATTATTATTCTACTCATGATAAGGGTAGAGGAACTTGAGTCACCGGGTCCACCTACAAATTCTTAAATTAAACACCAAGTATCTAATGAAAAGCGAACTCACTCAATGAAATTCAACAGAGAGCTTCTCCATGCCTTTTGTACACCTTCTAGGCTGGAATAAAAAACAAAAGCCAAAAGGAGAAATACAGTCCTGAGGCCCCCCCACTCCCTGGATATCTCTCCTCTCTCTCTGTCTTCAAGGTCTACTCACTTTGCCTACTGTAGATGACAGCCTGCCTGGTGCTCTAAAGAACTAGTTGGCAGACTACAGCCCAAAGGCTGAATCCAGCTTATGGCTTGTTTTCCTAAAGCTCACAAATATTAGCATCTTAGTTCATGAACTGTACAAAAATGGACTGCAGGCCAGATTTGACTCTTGGGCAGTAGTGTGCTGACCCCTAAGCTAATGAGAACCTCCCTCCAAATGCAGATAAATTCAAATGATCTTAAGACTGGTAAATATTTGAACCACAAGCTATTCATCTCAAAAATATTCAACCAACATTTCTTAACATGTATAAGGTACCAAGGGATGCAAAGGGGAATTACACTGTCCCTGCCTTTGAGGACAGGGGTTTTTAACCAAAAGGTTTATACACTTGGATGGGAGGGGGAAAAAAATCTTTATTTTTACTATTCCAACTGAAATTTAGTATCTCTTTCAATTGAAATGTAGACAATAAATACGATTTTGAGACAAGGTCCATAGGTTTCACCAAACTACCAAAGGCATCCATGATACAAAAAGAGTTAAGAACTCTTAGGAGGGTACAATCCCAGTAGGAGCTAACAACTCAGACTTCTGAGCTTGTCATTGAAAGTCTATAATTATCTATCCCGAGGCTGCCTTTCCATACATTTCACATGGTTTCCCTTCACTCCATCCATGTCATAGCCCAACTGGGCTGCTTGTTATTCCCCAAACATGATACTCCATGGCCTGTCTGCCCACTTTTTCAATGGCTATCCCCCATGCCTGACATCCCCTCTCTGTTCATCTCCACCTCATCACATCTCTAGTTTTCTTCAAGATTCAAATTATATTTTGTTGTTGTGGTTCATTCATTTTTCAGTTGTGTCCAACTCTTCATGACCCTATTTGGCAAAGATACTGGCATGGTTTGTCATTTCCTTCTCCAGCTCATTTTACAAATGAGGAAACTGAGGCAAACAAGGTTAAGTGACTTGCCCAGGGTCACATACTAGTAAGTATCTGAGGCCAGATTTTTTTTTTTTTTTTGGCATTTTTCTGATTCAATTTTTTTTTCTCATAAAATTTTTCTGAGGTCAGATTCTGATGTCAAGCTACATCACCTCAGGCTGCCCACTATGGGTCTAGACTCCTAAAACTATAGTTTACAAACCCCCATTGATATATTTGCTGTCAGTAATTAGCCAGAGGGTTAAATTATCTCAAAACAAAGGCATTTTCTAAAATGGAATGATGAGAGTAGCAGTACAAAACAATTTCCCCATATATACAATGCTGATCGGAGATATGGAAATGTGGAGCAGACCACCAGAAGCCTCCAAGAAGCCAGGAACTGAGTCAGAAGTTGGCCTAATAAGTCTAGTAACAACAGCCATCCCTGTCCAAACTACAGAAGGAAGGGGACCAAATAAGGCATACCCAACTCATCCAATAATGCTGGAGGGGACCAGCCTGAGCACCAAAAACTGAATTCAAGAACTGACGCTGATGATATGAGAAAACAGAAGAAAATATCGAATATGATGAAAGACTGAGAGAAGCCCAAGAGAAGTCCAGAAGAAAATAGCCTCATAACAACAGGCTATCCCGAAAGAAATTTTCTGGCTCCAAAAATAATGTGCATTTCTAAAACATTTAAAAGTTTTAAATTTTAAAGTTTTTTTAAAAGTTTTCCTTGCCACATCACCCTCTATGTTGTCTCAGATGCCTACCTTATCTACCCATAGTCATAGTTCTGCCCTGGGAGCAACAAGAATATTGGTTAAAATGGGGAAAATTCACACAACCCATACCAATAGATATTCTGACTTTTTTAACAAAAAAACTCTTAAAAGTTATTAACCTGGAGTCCTCAATTCTGGTGTTTTTAAAAAGTTTTTGATAAGTATTTCAATATGATTGGTCTCTTTGGTAATCCTATGTGTTTCTTAAAGTATTTAAAAATATTATTCTGAGAAGGGGCCCATGAGCTTCACCAGATTGCCAAATTGACCCATGATACAGAAAAGGTTAAGAACCCCTGCTATAGAGAAAACATTTTTTCATTTACAATGCTTATTCTACTTAATACAGTGTTGTTATATTAACATAAATATATTTATTTTTCATTTTAACATTGTGTTTAAAATCTCAGTATCAGAGGATATACTTGCTTTCATGAAAGGTTTCACCGATTGACTCATTTTGAAAACATTATCATCTGTGCTTGAATACACCTAGTTTATTCCCTGAGTTGTGTAGACTCGGCCTCAGGGTCTCAGGAACCCCTGAATTGATTAGCTGGTTTATCCCATGGGCGTGACTAAGTCAGAATGCTTGTCCAGGTGTGACTTTTTTCTCTTTTGAGGGAGTTCTGAAAAAACAGGCACCAATCTTTCAGACCCAGGTTGAAGATTACAGCTTTGTCACCTGGGAACCACAAGTCTGATTTTAGCTGCGGCAACCTGCAGCTGACTCACTGAACCATTAGAATGTGTAAACAGGGTCAGTGGGATGCAGTGCCCGCAGACAAAGCAGCAAAACAATGCTTACTGGACATCACACAGAATATTTAAGATACACTCGTTTGCAAAGCAGCACTATAAAAATGTTCATATTTTTATTTATTTATATACACACAAACTCTCTATATCTACAGCTCTACGAACATTCTGTTACTGAATTGGGATCGGGCCATAAAAATAACCCTACGGAATTAAGTTAATTAGCTTGGGGTAGCAACTGCCCAACATCCAAAACTTGCCAACTCCTCTCCCTCTCCTCCTAAATGATCACTATCTGCAATCTACTTCCTTTGCTACTCATTCTTATCCTCCAAAGTACAAGTTGCACCCCACTCATCCAAGATCCCACACTCTGACACTAGGACCACCCTCTCACTTCCAGGTTCTAGCACATTCCCACTCCTTACTGTTTGGGCAATATCCTCTCCATGGGAGTCTCTCTCCTTCCTCTGCTCCACCCTATCTCTCCCTTCCAAACCTCCTGCTAAAGCCCCTTTTTCTATCTGCAGCAGGGCTCTCAGAGAGGGGGGGAAGGAGCTATTAGTGACTGAAGTTTCTGTCACCTGCCCAAGAAAAGCCTTGAAACATTTGAATTTCCACTTGGCTTATCCACTCAGCAGGGCCGCTTCCCACCTTGGAGCATCTCTCTTCCTCCAGGCAATACTGTGATCTTCCGCTTCGTAGAGAGGCACCGTATATCCTCAAGTGAACTCCCCCTTCATCCTGAAATTTCTTCTGCATCTGCATTTTACAAATGGTTTTTGATTCTTAAAGAACTCAGATATTTTGGGGGTGTTTTCCCACGGACTTTTTTCTTAAATATTTAATGAAACAAAACAGGTTTTTATTCAAATTCATGTAGCAGTTTTTAATAATGTATGCATCACTAGTAATAATATTCCCATTTTAATGATATGGAAACTGAGGGTTAGATTAATGAAGTAACTTGCCCAAGGTTAGATAGCTAGTTTTCTAAGTCAGATTTGAGCTAAGAGCTTCCTAAATATGCAAGTCCACAACTAGGTCCACTGTGTAAAACTGCCTCTCAAATCCCATTTCTGACACATTCTTGCTGTATATCCCTCAGGTGGATCAATTAGCCTTTTGGTATCACCAGCAACCATTTAAGATTATAAAATATATACTCATTTCCATCTGGATACTTAGAAGGGATTCCCAAAGCATCTAGAAGTTCCCAATATCAATAAAATCACAGATCTAGTCCAAAATAATAACAATCCATTTCTAGTACACTTAAATATTCAAATGGATTAATGTTCTATTCAATTTGGAAATTCTTTCCAATAATACAGATTGCAACCTATTCTAAAGAAGGCTTAAGGTAGGCCAGTTCAATGATGCAGGCTGATGGAGCTGGGGAATGGGGAGCATTGGAATGCAGCAAAACATTTGAAGACCACAGATGCAGTTAAAATAATAATAGCAAGAATAACTTTACTAATCAGAAGAAATTAAAAGAGTACAGCAAGGGGTTAAGAACTTGGGTCAGGACCTCATTCCTGGCAGACAACAGGCACTCATTTAAAACAGTAGAAGCAACAGCCAACCTTCTGACATAATCCCCAGCCTAACTGTAGGCCTCTTTTACTCCAGGCAGTAAAGAAACAGGGCACTCCCATCCTCCTAAAGAACCAGCCCCAGCCTACCTGTAGCCACCCACTATCCAAGAGGGGCATTGTGCCAGGTTATCAAAGAAAGAAAAAGGAAAGTGAGGAGGTGATGGAGAAAGGCAAAGAAGAGCAAGGCTCTGGCAGCAGTTGCAGAGGGGAGCACCGCTTGTCTGCCCCTATGAGAACACAAGATTCTTAAGGGCAGGAACTGACTTGCTCTCCCTAGAACTTAGCACAGTACCTGGCATTAACCAATGCTTTTTCATTCATTCATTCATTCAGATTCAGTGGACTCTGTAATCAAGTCCCAGTTCTAATCCTGACTTATTGTCAAAGAGAAGTCCTCTTTCCACTATATGGCTACAACAATGACAAAAAAGGAGAGAGGTAGACTTGACGACATCCAGGGACCCTCAGAGGTTTCAATCTGATGATCATCAGTCCTTTGAGGGGAAAGAGTTCTACTTCCACCCCACTCTGATTCCTTGGAAGTGGTGCTGGAGGTCCTCCCCACTGGTGGGCAGAGTTCTTTCTAAGGCTGTTTATTTAATCTATCATCTTTAGCAATAGGATAAGAATGCAATTCTTCCCCAGCTGGATTTCATTTTATTATTTAAAGGTGGGAGGAAACAGTTATCTCATCCCTATGCCTCCTCTACTGGGGCTCAATCAATGTAACTTGGATTCTGTTGCTGTTTTCCTCCCACATCTCATTAACCCAATGGCTGCTGCTGCTGCATTTGCTGAGCAAGTGAAGGCAATGCTAAGAGTTGCTTCCCTCCCAATTAAGGGACTTGCTGAAATAGATTCACTAGACCTTGGGAACTCTTCTCTCCTTCCTAGAGTCTTTTTTTTTTTTTAAAGCCAAAGAAAACAAAGTTTATTAAGGATTCGCCTAATTGGGTTGCCTCTTAAGGAGCCTAAGCTTTTGTAACGCCTGTATTCACAAGCGGGCCAGACACAATCCCAGTTAGACAGAGTCTGAGCTGGATTGCATCTGAGCACCTTCATGGAGGCAAGGTGGGACTTAAATACAGAAAAGAGTATAGGAGGGATCTGGGGGGGGTGGGGGTGGTCTGGTAGTCCAGGGTGATGGGAGGAGGGGTTTAGGAAGGGTCTTGAGAAGTCCAAGGAGGGTCAAAGACTGGAAACACCTGGAGGCTATCAGGAGATAGACAATGGAGGGTTTGGGTGGGAAGCAGGTAGGGCAATCAAGGGATAACAGACAATGATCACAGAGCTGTGTGTGAAAGGCCAGATTCTGTGAGGAGAAACAGAGAGCACAATTTGAGTATCAAAAGCCAGGTTAAGTGAGGAAATTCCAGAGGAGCTCAAGGAAGTTCCTCGAGTCTGAACCTCATCATTCCCCCCTCAAACAGATTGAACCCAAATTCTTTTGGCGTAAGGGGCGAAGGTCTCAGTTTCTGAAACTTCTTCCTGCTGGCAAGGGGCGTAGAGCTGTCCCTGCCTCGATGGGTCCTGTTCAAGGGATCAGACTTCAGAATCTGGGTGGTGCCGGGTCCAGTGGGCTGGAGACCTAGAGTTGATGGCTTGCACTCTGGAAAAGAAAAACCTGGCAAGAAGGTTAGGCAAACACACACCAAACAGGTACAAAAGGAGTTTAAAGAAAAAACAATTTCCCTGGCATCCCTTCCTAGAGTCTTATAACTCCTACAGACACTCATTGGAGTCCCACTTTCAAATGAGAAAGTCCCGTTCTCTGCCTGCTTACAAGACCAGAAGGGAATGATGCTGACTGTCAGGAAGGTCATCCTTAAAACACCTTGGATAAACAAACCAAAAAAATTGTAATAAAAAAGAGAGGTTGTTATGGCTTTGTCACAGTAGGGACATAACCAGACAATGACATAAACTCCAAAAAGAGAGTTGGCTAAAGAAAATCAGGCCTTACCTATAAGTGGGGTAGGCTTATAACCTCTCCATCATATGGTATGATCTTTGGGTAGATCAAATGTACCCCTGTTTAACTTCCCCACTGATCCTCAAAATTCTACCATGAGAACTGGTTAAGTGTATATAATATTCCTAAGAAAGAGATGAACATACCAAGTCATTATCAGTTATCAACACTGAGCTGTACTCAGCTTTTAAAATTATTTTTATTTTAATTAATTACATAATTCTTAAAGTTTTATTTATACATTTTGTTTTTATACTAGTCTTTCCAAATATACTCTGAAACCCCAACTCTCAAGCTTTCCCTGACAACCAAAACAAATAACAACCCCAAACCAAAATAAATAATTAAGCAAAACTATACATCAACTGTCTGATGGCAAATATAATATTCTATACGCATAGTTCCCCACCTCTCCAATAGAAGGAAGTGAATTTCCTTATTTTTCCCCATAGGGTTAAAAATGTTCATTATAATTATGAGATTTCAGGTTTGTTTTATTGTACTTTCATTTAGATTAATGAAATCATCATTTATGTTGTTTTTGTGATTGTTTACTTCACTTATTTCAGTTCATGCAAAATTTTAATATCCACTTAGATGCTCCCTCAAGCTCCCAAACTTCAAAATTCTCTATTTCCTTTCATTCTCATAACATACTGCTTTACTTCACCTCAGCCACATTTAGGAATGGTTACACACTAGATCTCACTATTACCCATAAATGTTTGGCTTTTCTAATTAGAAACACTGACATTCCTTTATCTGATTGGAATCTCCTATCATGGGCTGCTGGGTGGTACGGTGGCTAGAGCCTTGATCTTAGAATCAGGAAGATTCATCTCCATGAATTCAAATCTAGCCTCAGACTCTTACTAGCTGTGTGACCCTGAGTAAGTCATTTAGCCCTCTTTGCCTCAATTTCCTCATCTGTCAAATAAGCTAGAGAAGGAAATGGCAAACTATTTCACTATCTTTGCCAAGAAAACCCCAAATGAGGTCATGGAGATTCAACAACCTCTTATGATTTCACCTTTTCCTATGCTTCAAACCCTCCTAAATCTGTTCTTTGCCCATATCAAGAATTTCGGACCCTTCATAATCAGTACTCTCTCTACTGTGACTTCACTTTACTCTCTGTCCAACCATTTCAACTTTACCCTGTCCTCTGCTCTTGAATCCCTTGTATGTTTATCCAGTCTTGCCAAATCTCAGCTCTGGAGGAGTTCTCCTCTGCTTCCTCAACCCCTAATCACAAGCTGCTGTATACAGCTAGATGTCTCACAACTGTGCTGACCGCATACATTACAAATTTGTATTATCCATTCTCAACTGAGCCCTCTCTGCAGCAAGGCAATTCTTTTACTGTTCCCTAATTGATTCCCTTTGATATGAAATCTTTCCTGATTCCCTTAACAGTTAGTTCTCTCCTCTCAAACAACCTTATAAAGAATATTCCAGAAGTCTTAAGACTTTAATAGCTTAAAAATTGCACTAAGATTTTTAGGACACCCTGTATTTAGCTACTTTGTATATATTTCTATTTGCTAACTTTGCATTTATATTGTGTATATTATCATATGTACCCATCTCCCTCATTAGAATAGAAGTTCCTTGCTTCTATTGTAATAGGAATAGTCAGAATTGCTTCATTCTTTGTACTTTTGTACACAACACATAGTATAGTACCTAGCACCTTACAGACATTTAATAAGTATTTGTTGGTTGATTGATTTTTCCAGGAATTACTCATATTCATCATTTCTTACAACAAAATATCCCATTACATTCATATACCACAACTTGTTTAATCTTGCCCCAGTTGATGGGCATCTACTTTGTTTCCAGTTCTTTCTTTCTACAAAAAAGTGATGCTATGAATATTTTGTATTTATGGGGTCTTTCACTCTATCTTTGATGTCCTTGGGCATATGCCCAACCTACTTTGTTTCTAGTCTTTGTTACCACAAAAAGTGTTGCTATGAATATCTTTACATATATAGGATCTTTCTTTCCGTCTTTAATTTCCTTAGGGCAGATGGGATCTCTGGACCAAAGGGTATCCACAAATTTAGACTCATATTTGGCATAACTAAAAATGGTTTTCCAGAACTGTTGAATTAATCCACCAAAAGCATAATGTGCCTGTTTTCCTGCAGTTCCTCCAATATTGACTTTTTGCGTGTGTTTTGCCATCTTTGTTGTTGTTTTTGTCCTTTGCTCTCAAAGAGAACCATGACATTAGGAAGATGATTCCATGACTTACAAATTAGTTGGATTTAGGTGAGGGAGGGCTGTGCAAGGTCACCAACCTCAGTTTCTCCTCTAGAGTCATCTGGGCCCACTGGCAAGTTAGAAATGAGGATGACTAGAGATGGCCCCCATGTGCCATCTTTACCCACTTACTGAGTGTGATATGAAACCTCAGAATTGTTTTGATTTGTATTTCTCTTATCACTAGTAATTCACAGCAGTATTTCATGTGGTAGCTTGTTTGAGAATCTTCTTGTGAGAAATTAACTGTCTCTCTCTTACCATTTAGCCCAGCACTTAGAAAAAAAAAAGATTTCTACTCAAAGAAACTTGCTAAAAAAATTGTTTCAAATTAAATTTTTGTTGGAGTAAATGGAATGGAATGAGTTTATAAGATCTCATGACAAATAATTGAGATGAGATTTAGGGAGCAGTAAGTAAATAACCCCAGAGTAATAGGAAAGGCTCTATCCTAGGGCATCTTCTCTTTTCTCTCTATCTCTACTCCCCCAATGATCTTATCAGCTTCCATCGATGCAGTTATCATCTCTCTGCAGATGACTCATAGATCTGAACGTCTGATCCTCATCTATTCCCTGAACTCTCATCCTGCTTCCCCAACTGTTTGTGGACATTCCATCTGGATGTCTCATAAGCATTCAATATTCAACATGCTCAAAATAGAATTCATTCTCTTTGCCCCTAAACTCTTCCCTCCTCCAGACTTTCCTTATTTAGGTTGAGGTCACCAGTATCTTTCCAGTCTACCAAATTTTCAACTTCAGAGCCTTCCTTGACTTTTCCTTCTTCTACATCCCTTATATCCAACCACTTGCCAAGGGTCATCCATTCTGCCTCCATAACCCATAATTCTTCACCTCTTCATTGAAAAGAGGGAGGTACATTTCCTCACATCTGTCCATATATTCTTTCTATTCACATGGCCACCACCCAAATCCAGCCCCTCATCAAATCTTGCCTGACCCATTGCAAAAATCTCAGATTTGGGTTCCCAGCTTCCACTCTCTCTTCTTCTCTTATCCATCCTTCACAAAACTGACAAAATGATTTTCCCAAAGCATGTTTAACCATGACACTCTCTCCTGAGCTCCAGCCCTGCATCACTGTCTATTGGATATTTCTAACTGGATGTCACAGAGACATCTCAAATTCAACATGTCCAAACCAGAATTCATTAACTCTACTTCCCCTTCCCATATCATCTCATCTTACAAACTTCTGTACTTCTGTTAAGAGCACAACAATTTTTCCATTCTCTCAGGTTTATAACCTCTCCATCACCCCCAATTCCTCACCCTCCTTCATTCAATATACCTGATCAGTCAAAATTATCCACTTTATAACTCAAAATGCTCTGTCTCTTGTTTATTCATAAATTCTTCTACCATACCTAAGTCTGATAGTAATGTATTCCATGTTCTTCTCATTTACTTAGAATATCTCCCTTTATATCCAGGTCATGCATCCATTTTGACTTTATCTTGGTAAATGATGTAAGATATTGGTCTATACAAAATTTCTGCCAGACTGCTCTCCAATTTTCCTAGCAATTTTTACCAAACACTGAATTCTTATCCCAAAAGCTTAAATCTTTACATTTGTCAAACGAAGTTACTTATTTGTCTATTTTGTTCCACTGATCCATCGTCCTGTTTCTTAGCCAATACCATCTCTTCTCATAGGGTTTTGTTGGTGATATATGGAAATGCTGATGACTGATGTGGATTTACTTTATATTCTGCTACTTTGCTAAAATTAATCATTTCAGCTAGCTTTTTAGTTGAATCTCTACAATTTTACAAGTATATCATCAAGTACATACAAATATATCTCTGTAAAAAGAGATCATTGCCCATTCTGATCCCTTCCATTTTTTCTTCTCTTATTGCTATGGCTAGCATTTCTAATATAATATTGGATAATATTGATAATAATGATAATTAATATTGATAATAATAATCACTCCTAATCTTATTAGGAAGGCTTCTAGCTTATTTTATCCTCATTACAAATAACACTTGCTGATACTTTTAGTAGATGCTTCTTATCATTTTAAGGACAAATTGATTTATGTATATTTTTTCAAATCTTTTTAAGAGGAATAAGTGTTGTATTTTTGCAAAAGCATTTTCTACATCTTGTTTTAAATTGATCATCTCATTTGAACCTCACAATAACTCTGTGAGCTACTTCCTATTAATGACCTCCCTCTCCTATTTACTTTACCTACTCCCCTCCATCACACGTGGATTCTCTCAGAGCAGAAGTCTCATTAGTTGAGTTTCAAGCAGTATGACAATGAAGAGAAAAATGAGAGGAAAAGGTTGGGAGCAGGAAGACTTTTCCTTCCTAGGAGCCCTCAAATCTAGAGATGTAAAGCTTCCAAAAATATTAAAAGCATGGAAAATGAGTGCTGGAGGGGGGTAGTTTGGAAGTTTAGAAGCTTTTGTTTCTAGAGGGAAGGAGAATGTAACAATCATAAAAAATATTTCTTGTTTCTATAGCCCTTTATGTCATACAGAGCACTTTCCTTGCAACAGTGCTGAGGCAGGTGGTGGTGGAATTATTAGTATTCCCACTTTACAGAAAAGAAAACTGAGACTCGGAAAAATGAAGAGGCCTGCCTAAGGTTACAGGATTAGTGTCAAAGCTGGGACTTAATTCCAGCTTGACTGCGTATATATTGTGTACCCCAACCCACAGCCCAGCAGTATGTGTAAAGTCTTTTTTGTTTGTCTTTGTGTGTCTTGAACTTAATAGGTGCTTAATTAATAAAAGTGTGTTTTGGATTGAATAGGACATGATTAATAAATCTTTGATAAGGTGAACATGGGAGCCTGACACCTCTGACCTGACTAACCAAACTCCTCCAGACCTGTGTCCCCACCCATCCTTGGTCCTTAGTGTCTTTTTCCCTTGGGGTTGACTCATATCGGGGAAAAAATCCTTTTGTTTTTTCCATAGCCACACCCTGTTTGAAACACCCACTATGACTGTCCTGCCCATACCTTCCTTCTGAGTACCTGGAGAAAATTAGGAAAAGCTTCTGGGAATAAACTCCCTTATAACAAAGGAATTTAAGGACAGAGGATAGTGGAAAAACCCAAAGAAGTAAGAGGGAAATAACCTTGCTGACAGCACATTTTAAGGGGGTGTGGGCATTACAAAAGCCTATTTCTAGAATGCTAAATATTCTCCTAGAGATGCTTCATGGTGGTAAAGCATGAAACGTGATTGGCTTAGAAAAATCAGAATTCCAGGCAACAAATGAAGGATGATGGGAATGAAATGGAAAGAACACCAGCTTTGGAGCCAGAAAACCTGGGTTCAAATACCACCTCTCACAATGACTGTTTGTGTGATGTAAATAATTCGACCTTCCTGCACCTCAGTCTCCTAAACTATATGACGAAGGGAGGTCTTTGAGATTCCTTCCAGTTCTAAATCTATGATCCCATAGGCAATGGAAAAACATGTGGAAGCTGTGAGCATGCTATGACATATAATAATTTGTAAATATATATATATATATATATATATATATATATATACATACATAATGTTTTGAATGCAAGTAATTATATAAGAGGCCTGATATTTGTTTTTGTGCTGTTTTCTGTAATGGCCTGTTTTAATTGATAAAATATCAGAGGGGATGCAAGGAAGGTCATTTGGGGTCACTCAGGCTGTAACTAATCCCTAGGTTCAAAGTACTCTTTGGATCCACACTTTTAAAACTATAACTCATGAGCCCCCATTGATATGTTTGCCTTCAATAGTCAGCCAGAGGGTGCAATTTGTTCAAAGCAAATGTATGGTAAAAAAGAAAAAAACAAAAACAGTAACAATATAAAACACTTCCCCTTCTCCTGTCTGAAACCCTACAGAATAGCATTAGGAGAGAAGGGACACACTATCTGTATTAGAAAGGCACACTCTCAAGGAATAAATGTGTTAAAGGCAAATGATGCCTTTGATGCCACAGATACACTAAATGAGCAGCTCTGATATTATATTGGTAGCCTCATGGTATTAAAGGGAGCAGAGGAAGTCCTTTTAGTGTGTCAGCTGAATCCTTTGCAGAGGATTTACAAAAGAACAAGGATGCACAGGATGGGAAGGAAAGGAGTGGAGGACCTCCAGTCTTCATTGCTGGGGGCTCTACTCACTCCAGTGAGATGGCAAATCCATTAAAGTATCTAAATCCACAAAGTCAGATTTCTTAAAACTTGAAAGACACATCCTTTCCTACACCATCTTACCCTTCCAAATGCTCTCTTCTGGACAACTTCCAGCTCAGGGATGTTTGGGATCTTTTCTTAAAGATCCAGCAATACCCTAAAGACATGATTCTAAATTTAAGTCCTTCCCTCCTTCCATCTACAAAATATATTTTATATAAACCAGCCCTCCCCATGTACCATTCCCTCTTGGTCATCAGACCTCACTGTTTTCTACTCATCTCCTCTAGTTCCCTAGATCTACTTTTTAGCTAGCACATATTCTTTCCTCCATCTTTTCTTCTTCTGAGGGCCACATCACTCATTACAAGAGTGTTCTGCTTAAGCATAACTTAGGATACAGCAGAGGGATCTGAGGTTTCCATATTTATTTTTGTTAATTCCACAACTCTCTGCCCATTTTCATTATTTTAACAAATGCTCTCTCCCACTACCCATTCTCCAGACTCATTCTCACCACATGAGGCAAAGAAGTAAAACTGTTAAACCAGAAAACATTGAAATGGAGATAAGAAGCTGCTCAAAGGTTTAGTCTCAACTGCACTTGCTAGCTATGTGACCACAACAAGTCATCAAACATCTTGGAGCCTCAATTTCCTGATCTATAAAACAGATAGCACAGGGTTGTTTGGAGGGTTAAATGAAATAATTTATGAGAAGGTACTTTGTAAATTGTAAATTCCTCTGCAAAAGCAAAGCATTGTTGTCATTACAATGGGTGTGGGTAGAAGAGCCAACCAAAGTGTTTGTGCATGCCCAGTTAGATCATGTTTTCTAAGTACTGTCTACAATGCTGGGCACCCTGTGGGAGTTTTATAGATCCTTCTTGACTGACTGGCTGATTGTGAAGTTGTAGGGTGGGCCTACCAAACAATTTCCTTAGGTCTACAGTCATGATTGAGAAGGAGAAATGTTTTCTTACCTGGCTTCTCTCCAAACTCCTTACATCATTTATATATCATTCACCTTCCTACACACCCACTCTCTTGCACTTGGGCTCATTACTGGTTGTTTTGAGTTGTTTCAGTCATGTCCAATTCTTCATGACCCCATTTGGGGTTTGCTATTTCCTTCTCCAGCTCATTTTACAGATGAGGAAACTGAGGCAAACAGGGTTAAGTGACTTGCACAGGGTCACACAGCTATTAAGTATCTGAGGCCAGACTTGAACTCAACAACATGAGTCTTCTGATTTCAAGCCCAGCACTCTATCCACTGTGCCACCTAGCTATCCCACTCTTCATTGGCTACTTGTGTTACTACCACCATCTTGGCAACCTTGGCACAGAAACATCTCATTGCTTCTCTTCAGTGAATTACCCACATCGCATTCGCAGGCTACCCTTTAGAGCTGAAGAACTATTTGACTGTCATGGGAGGAAACTCAAAATGCACATTATATACAGGTGGCTAAATTACAGACCCAGCTACAGAATTGAGCTTTGTCCAGTTCCAAGGGAGGCAACGCCAGTTTGGTGGAATAGAGAACTCACTCTGTAGTAAGAGTACCTGAATCTGACTCTACTTCCTCTGTGTCACTGGGCAAGTTACTTAATATCCCTCCGACTCAGTTTCCTCATCTGTAAATTGAGGAAGATTGAACTATATGACCTCTAAGGTCACTTCTAGCTCCAAATCTCTGCTCCTGTGACCTGATAATTTGGAGCTGGAAGGAAAGGACCTTAGAAATCATCTGGTATAATTTCTTCATATTTTTATCATTGTTCTATCATTTTAATCACATCTAACTTTGTAACCCCATTTGGGGTTTCCTTGGGAGAGATATTGGAGTGGTTTGTTGTTTCTTTTCCAATTCATTTTACAGATGAGGAAACTGAGGCAAACATGGTCCCTCAGCTAGCAAGTATCTGAGGTGGGATTTGAACTCAGGAAGAGGAGTCTTCCTGACTTCAGGCCCAGCACTCTGTTCACTGCACAACCTCGCTGCCCTCCATCCTCATATTATCAAAAGGGAAATCAAGGCTTAGAGAAAAGAAGTCACTGCTCAAGGTGACACAGAGAATTAATGGCATCTGTTCTAATTCTACACTCCTTCAGTCCTAGACTAGCCGGATTCCATTGCTCACTCTCAGGTGTAATCAACAAACATTTATTCATTTTTTCTGATAGACTAAAACACTCCTCTTATGCCCCATTATCAATATAAGATGATGTCCCTGCCCATTTTAGGATACCCCCACAGAAGTCAGAACATAGCTGTAGCTAGGTTAGGGCAGCTATGATAGGGAGGATAGTCACTGTTGAACTATATAAATGAGTTCCATCCACTAAAAGAGGTTTGGGGCTTGGAGAAGGTGATAGTGATAAAAGAAACTGGTAAAGGCTTAATCAGGGGCAGGGAACCTGTGGCCTCAAGGTCACATTTGGATTCAGTCAAAAAGGCCACACTTGGGGACCCCTACATCTTTTGAATGAATCCAAATGTTGCCTTGAGGCCACAGGTTCCCCACCCCTGGAAAACATGGCATAAAGCATAGATTAGCAGAGAATCTTATACCTCTGGCTTTGCAGACCCACTTACATAATGCAGCTAACATATAGAAGAGGATGAAAGAAAAGCTTGGGAGTATCAAACCATTGGAACTGCCAGAGTGTCTCAAGTTCACACAACTAGGGATCAGTGATATTGATTTCTTTCCTCTCCCCTTGACCTGGGCTTCCAGCACAGGGTTCCTGATAATCTACCTTAGTATTGCTAGTGAGATTGGGGCATTCTTAGAGAATTCTTAGTGAATCAAGTGAAACCTGAAATTGGACAAGGAAAGAGGAGCCAGAGACCTGTTTCCTAGAGTATGAACCTACTGGGCTTGCCAAGGCAAATACTTCTTCCTATTCCAGGGCTTCTATCAGCTGGCCCATAAGTGCTAGCAACAAACAAACAGGGACGAAGGCCCACCAGTTTCTGTGAAGAAAAGCAACCTGAAATGAAAGTTATCACTAAATGAAAACCCCAAGATTGGTAATGGCTAAAAAAAAAAAACCATCTCACTGACCTGAGAAGCTGGGTCATCTTTGGATGTGGTCAACATCAACTCAACAAGAGAATATCAGAGTTACAATGGCTCAGAGAACAGAATCCCAGCCATGAATGGAATTCAAGTCAATGTATGTTCCCTCATCCTAGTTTGGGCAACTATGTGATGCAGGAAGACTCGTCTTCCCAAGTTCAAATCATGCCTCAGACACTGACTAGTTGTGTGACTCTGGGCAAGTCACTTCATCTTGTTGGCCTCAGTTTCCTCATCTGTAAAATGAGCCGCAGAAGGAATGCTTTGTCCCAGCTTCATTTATCTAGGTTACTTCCCAAGATTCTTAGTCCCTGGAAGGATGACAGAGATTAGGGACATCAAATGAAGGGCAGCGCTAATCTTTGAAAGTGAAAGACAAAAAGATGAAGAGATAAGAGAGAGGACTCATTCATTGGTACTCAGTAATGCACCTGTCCCCATGCCACTTTGGGCATGGACAGGCTCTGCCCATAGGCACAGCCTTTGAAGTATTCTATCAGCACCACTCTTTAGTGATGAGTTTTTAGGGACAGACAGTGAAATCTCAGATCCTGGAGAGCTGAGCCCTCAAGGCAACATTCTGTTATCCTATGTATAGGCTAACCTGGACATCCACAAGGAGAGAAATCTGGGCTTCTTTCTTTGGGAACCTGGATATTTATAACCACATACTGATTTTTATTGACTTGGGACTCAGACCCAGACCGTGGTGTTACAAGTCAGAGCTGGGGGTTGAGGAAAACGGACAGTGAGCAGACAGGATTTCTCCAGTCTGGGGAGTAGAAGTAGGCATTAAACTAAAGTCAGTTTGTGATAAAATGCAATCATTTTATACTAACTCACTTGTGTTTCTTTCACCACTTTGATTAAATGCTTTTCTGAATCAATGCCCTCGGTAAAGGTGATTCAATAGCATGAAGGGACAAACAATTAAGAAGCCAAGCTGAGTGATTTGATTTGCAGACTCATCTACATACAGATACACCTGCTAGACAGAAACTTCATCATCCACTGTGACCCATGCTAGAGCTGAAGCTAAGGGCGGTTAGCAGTAACTGCTTAGAGCTTTTGACGGGAAGGATCAAGCAGCTTAGCTGATACTCAGAGAACATGCTGGTGCTGAGTGGTAGGCATCAAATTTGCAAGGGGGTGAGAAAGCTCCTGGTGACAAGACTTTTCATTCAAGGTCCTGCCCGAAGTGGGGACACAAGAAGAGGAGAAAGTGTTGGGGCTAGTCATCTCCCCCTCCTTATAGAAACCTTGAAAGTACAAAAGAGGCAAAGGGAATAATTGGAAATGCCCATTTGTACTATCCTACTCTATCCAGAGAAGGCTCCTCACATGCTGGTGATCAGGCAAAAACCACTATAGAGGGAAATTTTTTCAAAAGGAGAGAAGGGCAGGCTCTGAATTGGGATCTGTGGAGGCATAAACCAAAAAGCCAGGCCAGTTTGGTACCAGACCTTCTTTTGGGGGAAGGAGAGATGGGGGAGGAAAGGAGTCCAGAGTGCAGAGACAAGCTGGAGAACTCTTTGCTAAAACAGATATTCAAGCAAGTCAGTCCTGGATCAGGAAGATAGAGACAAGGTGTGTCAGGAGTTGGCTGTTTTTCTGAATCAACTCATCTCCCCCAGGGCCTCACTCCTGCCCTTCCTTGACATACCAAAATGGTCCCAGACCACTGGTCTCTCCTTGCCCTCTCCTAATTCTCTCCTGCTGTTTAGAGAATGGGTTTGGATATTAAACAAGAGAAAGTCAAGAAACAAGATCTATGGGAAGACAAGATGGGAGCACTAAGAAGGATACTGGTGGCTTTTAGCTATTTCTAAAATGAGCCAGGGAAGAAAATAAGTATTTACATAGAGCCTACTATGTGCCAGGCACTATATTAAGCACTTAATAAATATTATCTCATTCGATCAGGACAAATCACATACCTTCTCCCAGGTAGTGTAGTGTGAAAGGTGGAAAGAGGGTAATAAGGGATTTTTTAAAAGAAGGTATATTATTAGCATTGAAATTACAGAAGCCACAGACACTCAAGGATCAAAGACACCTTGAGCAATCTCATTCTTCTTCTAGAAGTCTGTAAGGGTAAAAATCAGTCAGCAGCTGGGATATTTAAAAAGGAAAAACTATAGTTATTAGCTGTAGAGAATCAGGCATGTAACTGCAGGTAACTTGATATCTTTAATCAATTTGGGTTGATCATTATTGTCCTCGTTCAGTCATTTCAGTTGTGTCCAACATTTTGTGACCCCATTTGGGGTTTTCTTGGCAAAGATAATAAAGTGGTTTGCCATTTCCTTATCTAGTTCATTTTACAGATGAGGAGAGTGAGGCAAACAGGGTTAAATGACTTGCCCAGGGTCACACAAACCCAAATCTTGGGAATTCGGAAAGGGTTTGTTTGCATTGTCTAGGTCCAGAGGAAGTGATTTTGATGTAATGTTTTCTCTAGTATGAGCCTCAGAGAGATAGTTGGAAGAGGAACATATATGCCTTTGTTTTCCTGGGTATTTTATAGCCTGTGGCAAAGTTTAGTATATACCCGAGTTGCAGGAGGTTGGATTTCTAGCAAAGGATGAGTCTTTGATGATAAGTGCTTTCTGAAACAATCCAGCCTGCATCTCCTTAGGCCGGAACCCTTAGAGTACAATATAAACTGTGGGCTATTACTATCATCAGTGATGTAACCTGAGTTTTTGCAGAAAGACCTTATCATCAAAGACACAGCCCTAGACTGAATACTTCTAATGTAGTTTCCTTGGTTATCTCTTTTTATTTTTTGAATGTTTGCTTTGTAAGATAGCATGGTGGTTAACTTCTGCTTTTCTGATTTCATTTGGAAATTTTTTTTCATCCTTTCAGTTTTATTTTGTATATGTCTTGGTTTTTAAATGTATTTCCAACAAGAAACAGATAAAAGGTTTTGCTTTCTTATTTAATCTGTCACAATTTATAACTTTAATGTTTGATCCATTCACATTTACAAGAATTTGTTTATTTTTTATTTATTTTTTAATTAATTAATTTCTTTATAAGAATAAGTTACAAGAATTAAGTTTATATTTTCCTCCATTTGGCTCTAATATTGGATTTTTTCAAACTATTTTTTCCTTCTCTAAATACTATATTTCTTCAGTTACTTCAGCTTAATTTCTTTTAAGGTGGCTCTATCCTCACTAGGCTCTTTTCCCCTCACCCTAACCTCTTCCTCCCCTTCATAATCTTCTCACTTTGGAGTTTTACTTATTAGTTCGTTTTTCTTTCCTGCTTTTATCTGGTTACTTAATTTGTGTCCCTCTTTTCTTCTCTGTCAAGTAGATTCCCCCTTCCTCTCTCCCTTTTCAACTAGTTCTTCTCATGAGGTTTTTAAATCTCATCTTTTCCACCCCTTTCCAGAGAAGATTTCTCTCCCTCTCTTCACTATGCATCTACTTTTTCTGTCTATTCTAGACCCTCATTTTTTTGGTTCATGACCCCTATCATTATCTCATCTCTTTCTAGTCTCTCTATGCCTCATGGAATCAAAGCTTCCACGGTCTCTTTTCTGGGCTCTCCTCTCTAGGCACTTTCTGCCTTGTAGCACTTGCACTGAAAGTTCCCTTTTTCCATGGTGCCTCACTCCCAGGACAATGCAAATTTCTGTAGGTGACAAAGAGGACACTGCTCAGTGATAGGACACCACCCCCCTTGCCAACATCTCTGATTATGAAGCCTGTTACTGATCTATACTCTTCCTCTGGCTACCTTTTTGCCCCATTTGTCTAAAAATTTCTTCCCTGAATCCATACCCTCCCATTCCCCCAGGTGCCAATTGTCCCAGTAATTCCAACTCCCCACCACCACCACACCCAAGGTAGGATGAGTGGTGTTTTCAAGTACCAAATTCCCCTGACAATACCCTGCACAAGCTCTCATCTCCTTTCATAGAGCATCTCTCTTGACCCATAGGAGCATTCATCAGTGGAACTGTGTCTCATTACCTAAAAAGACCTTGTTCATTTGCTCTCCTTTTCAAGCCTTCTCTCCTAATCTTCAACCACTCCCCTTCAGTCTCTTCTCTTTCTTAGAGACCACAAGGTCCCCTTTCCCTCTAGCCCTTGATTTGACCCAGTCACATCACACATATCTCTTTATTCCCCTGCTCACCTCTCCCCTTTTATGCATCTCTTATTTTCTAATGTAATCCCACAAAAAAAAATTGACTCACCTGTAGTCAGGGTATTACAAGTCTCTGTCCATAATGCCCCAGGCTACGCTTTCACCCCTGTCTCTGTGCAAATCTAGAAAAAAATCTCTTGTTGATCTCTCTTCTGTCACTCTGTTGCTATTACTGTCGTTGGCTACCGCTTTCATTCGCCCCCTCCTGTATTTCTGTTGTCTGGGGTGTTCAAGAAGCAAATAATTTCTTTAGGTTTGATTCTTTTTCTAAGGATTATTGAATATTCATTTTTTCATTTATAGGTAAGCTCTCATTTACAGGGTAGGCTACCCTGGTCTGAATGCTAAGCCCCATTGTTCTTCAAAAGATATTGTTCCACTCCCTCTTGCATTTTCTGGTGAGTGCAGAATAATCTTGCATTATAAAAATTTCCTTTCCTTTGTTTTTGAAGGTCTCTCTTGATCCCTTGTAGAACTCACTTCTGAATTGAACTGTTAAATTTAACCACTGTGTGTCTTATAGTTTGTAACCTTGGGTTCTGCTTTGGTTTGGTTTTATTCTTTACAGCTATAAATTCTTTGCATTGGTATTTCATTTTCTGTGTTCAGAAATTCTGGGTAGTTCTCTTACATTATTTCTTACATGATGATGTTCAGGCTTTTTGTCTTACTACGTTCTTCTGGGAGACTAGGAACCTTAGCTGTTTCTATACATCCTGTCTTTAAGACCAGTATATTTGCTTGAAAAGTGAGCATATTTTCCTTTAACATTATTGTTTTTGGTTTCTCTTCTTCTAAAATGTCCTTCACTTCTGTGTATTTGCATTACCAATCAGCTGTTCTCTCTTTGGTTTCCTTGGTGAGATTTGCCGTCACAGATTCAAGTTTTCCTATTCCGCCCTTTTATTTTTCTTTTTGCTGCACTGGCCATAATTCTAATTTCAGTCTTTTCTTCCCCTTATTTTCTCCTGTTGCTCACTTCTTTACTCCCTTCCCTCTGGTGGTAGTTTTCTTGGGGATTGGTTTCACTAGGTCTCTGCCCCAAGGGATTTTTGAGGGACAGAATTGACCCCAACCAGAAGCTATGTTCTTTGCCTCAGGCTTAGTGAAGGGTATCTTGTTCCAGTGTCCTGTCTGGCTCCCTCTGTTCCTCAATTCTTTGACCTAATACTAGCAGTTCAGAGAGTTTCCATGCTGGTACTACAGGGTTGATTTATGTAGTCAGGGTCTCCAAGGCTCTTGGGGATGAGGTTGTGGATTTTAGCTCTATTTCAAACCCAGACATATGCATGGCACTAGAAAGAGAAAAGGTGTGCCAGAGAATGGGGCTGGGTCTTGTTGCAAGTTTGTGGGTCATGTCTTTGATTTGGCTATTGTAGCCTCATTGTTGGTAATGTGGTGGACATTTAAGGGAGAGGATGTTAAGTGAGCTCAAGGTAAGTATCAGTTCAGTTCATGGTTTGTTTTTTTTTAACCCACTTTCTGGTTCCAGGTGTCCTAGACCATGGAGATAACTGAAGTTGCTTTATCTTTGGTGCATAGTTTTAAGTTTTAGAGAGATTTGAGAGATCATGGGAATGAGAGTAAATATCTAGTCCTATACCTTGTTGATCACATGACCTGGAAATCCTTGACAGAATATTTAGACCATATCATATTATTTATGGAAAAGGCTTCTAAAAACAGAAAGATAATAATGTCCTGAAGAGCCATGAAATACATATTCAATTAACAAATATTTGTTGAGAACCTACTAAATGTTCAGCCCTTTTTAGACTCATAAAAAAATTGACAACAGCAGCATATGAAGCAATCAGTGTGTGGTAGACCAAGATGAACTGGATGTATTTGTAGAAAGAGTGCCAGGCAACCTCAGAATGGATGGGCACCCAAATTCACAGCTTTACCTGCAGAGCTGGTCAGAAGCAGGCACCTCTGCCACTGATGATCATCCACACACATCAGTATGTGGCCATCTAGGCTTCCTCTTCTTCAGTCCTAGGACCAGCTCATTCTTCATCTGCAGTGCTTGATGGACTAATTCAATGGGTTACTCATCCAACTGCATGTAACAACCTGCTAGAAAGTCAGGTCTCCTAACATCCTGTGTTTTGTTCTTTTTAACCTCAAAGCAGGACTCTGCATTCTTCCCCATTATACTCCTTTTTTTTTAATTTTCTTGTCAATATTTTATCTTGTTGACATTATGTTGAACCTTGATTGTGTCCTTCAGGGTGTTCACAACCTCTTCTCATTTTGTGTTGGCAACACATCCAATAAGTATGCCTTTATGTCTTCATTCAAAGCAGTTGTGAAGAAATGGGCCAAGTAAAAAACTCTCTGACCCTCCTAGAGACAAGATACAATGGAAAAGACACTGTCTCTGCAATCAGAGGACCTGAGTTCAAATTCTTCCTCTGCTGATTACTACCAGCTAGGTACAGCAGCAGATAGAACACTAGACCTGGAGTCAGAAAGACCTGAGTTCAAATCCTGTCTCAGATACTTATTAACAGAGTCATCCTAGGCAAGTCACTTTACCTCTGTTTGCTTCCGGTTCTGCATCTGTAAAATCTGCATGCTGTATAATAACAGCACCTACCTCACTTGGTTATTGTGAGGATCAAGTGAGATAATGATTGTAAAGTGCTCAGTACAGTGCCCAGAATATAGTAAGTCCTATAGAAATGTTAGCTATTTCTATTACTACCTACAGGACTTTGGGCAAACTCCCAGAACTTAAGCTTCCTTATCCATTTTAATGAGGATCCTAAAATAGAGAGTGCGGAACTCCCTTCCAGTTCTAAATCTATTGTCCTACCATGCTGCAATCTTCCTCCAAGTTCTGATCTATTCATTAATTTACATTCTTATGGGAGGGGCTTGGCCTTTGGTCTGTCTGTTCCTGGGGCAGCTAGGTGGTGCAGTGGATAGAGCACCAGTGCAGAAGTCAGGAGAACCTGAGTTCAAATCTCACCTCAGACACTTGACACTCACTAGCTGTCACTAGTGGGCAAGTCACTTAACCCCAATTGCTTCATCCTGGGTCATCTCCAGTCATCCTGATCACTGGATTCAGATGACTATGGAGG
This sequence comes from Notamacropus eugenii, assembly GCF_028372415.1. Classification (NCBI taxonomy): domain Eukaryota; kingdom Metazoa; phylum Chordata; class Mammalia; order Diprotodontia; family Macropodidae; genus Notamacropus; species Notamacropus eugenii. The sequence continues at coordinate 87,231,144 of NC_092874.1, forward strand.
TGAAGTGAGTCTGGTGACCTGCACAGCCCTCCATCACTCAAAACAACACAAAGTCAAGTGAAAGTCATGTCATTTCTCTAATGGCATGATCTTCTTCAGCAATGAAGGATGAACACACAATCCTGGATGATACAATGGAGTAGGAGTTCCTAGGACAGAGCTTTCTGCCAGGTGCCAGCCCTGGAGAATCTCCATGGATACTATAGAAAATCCTCGGTGGATGCCTCAGAGGACAACTTCCAACGTAAAGTTTGTCCTAGTGGTGGTAAGTAACCTGCAGTTTCTTGTATTATCCCAATTAAACCCCAGTCAGGTAGCCTTCCTACACCTCAAAAAGGAGAACCTAGTCATTTCCCCTTTTCCATTGAGGTTGCAGATAAATGTTAAATCAGCAGAGTTTGAATTAATATAAACATAGCCTATTTCAATTATTCAAAAGCTGATTATCTCATACCATCTATTTAATAGGGTTAAAGATCAAAGGAGATAACATACTGTAGTCATAAAACATTTTGCAAACCTTAAGGGACTATATCGCTAACAGTTAGGTATTAGCTATCTGTTGAGTATGGTCATTCTGGTACTTTTTAAAATTCCTTCTTTTCATTCATTTAATAAACATGTATTAAGCTCCTACTCTGTGCCAAGAACTGTGTTAGACATTAGGAATTCAGAGAAAAATGAAACAAAAAACTCAAGTTTCCATTCTATTGGCTTCTTCTGTCTACCTTATTGGGGAACACTTCCTTAAGAAAGGTTAACATTCAGGGGACCAAGAAAAACCAGAGTTATCAGGTGTAGGGGAAAATCAGTAGAGTAAGAGCACGTGAATTCAAACCCTGTTTATGATTATGCCTGTGTAAACGCAGGCAAGCTCTCTGGATCCCAACTTCCTTATCTATAAAAACGTGTGGCATGTCCTCAGGGGTGTGCTAAAAACCAACTTGAATTCACTTTTGCAAGCATATGGTTAAATTTTTAATGTGAGAATTTATACCTCTGAAATTGGCAAATGCTACAAATCAGGGCTTGATTTATGAGTGTGATTGTGTAAGCCTTAAGAAAGTGATAGAGATTTTTCACTTTTTTTTTTGGTTCAAGTTTTCTTCCACAAAAAAACTAAAAATCGAAATGTCTCTTACATGATTGCACATGTATAACCTATATCAGATTGCTTACTGTCTCAGGGAGGGAGAGAATTTGGAATTCAGAATATTTTTAAAATGAATGTTAAAAATTATTTTTACATGTAATTGGAGAAAAAATAAAATACTAAAAATGAAGGTAATGGAAAAGTTTTAATAATGCAGATTAGACTTAAAAGTGCACACATTTTATTTGGAAAATTGATTGTTAAACTCTTATCAATATATACCAATGTACATTTTGCTATTGGCTTTATCACAAATTTACCTTGCTACCCAGGGCCTCCAAAATCACATCCAGCTGAAGAGTGGATTTAAAAAGAGATAGCCAGAATTTCTCTCTAATGCCACCTTGCCACCACACACATGCACACTGGCCTGAAACCCCAGAAGACCCTAACAAGAGTCCTGCCAAGACTCAGAGACGGAAACCCAATTCCTGGTGGCTACAGCAACCCAATATGAACGCTGTCTTATTTATGAGCTCCCAAATGCTAATGAACCCAACAAAGAGGAAAGTGCATTAAGCTGGAAAGAGGAAACTCAGTCTATCTCTGGACCCACAGCAGTAATACAGTATTAGTTCTTGTAGTCTCTGGTGAAACGAACTACTCAGAGAGATAAGGTCTATGCTTAGAAAGCTAGGGATCCCCTTTTAACTATTTTCTAAATTTATTTTAAACTTAAATATAAAATAAGAAAAGAAAAAGAAAAAACATTGCCATGTACAAAGCAAAACATAGGAAATGATTCAATATAAAGCAATAAATTTCCATTTCAAGAAAAATCATATAATAAATACTACTCATTGTTTTCAAAGCTTTGCTTTGCTTCCTTGGAGGTTCTTTTGAATTTCTCAAAGTCAGATTCATTCACTAGCTCTCCTGGCTACCTGGGAGCTGCAGAAACCAAAATGAAAGGGCTGAATATTTGGGCAGAACTGAACAGCCTCTGAAAGCGCTACCTCCTCATTTCTATGATACTTTTGGTTTGATTTCAGAGGGATAAAACCTAATTTTAGAAGAAAAAAAATTGTCTGCCAACACAATCTGGCCCTGTAATCTGCAGTAATTAACAGAAAAAAGTCTCAAACCTTCCTTTATTCCATGCCTAACAACCACTACCACCAGGCAAAAACTTCAGAAAGATTCTCCGTCTTTTGTTTTTTGCAAAAGAAATAAAGCTCACCCTGACTTCAAAGAACTGTTGGTAAAGCATGTCTCCTTCCTCTTGGTGGCAAGGTGGTGAACTACAAATGTGGAAGAAGATACATGCCATCAGACCTGTTCTGTCAGTCACCACTTTCATGCTTTTAAAGAAGCCCTGTGAGCCTCAGTTTCCCCTCGTGTAAAATGAGAAGGTTGAACTAGATAATCACTAAGAACCCTTACAACTCTATATCTATAGATGTGGCCGTTGCATTGATCAAATTAGATAATATCTATAAAGCAAGGCATAGTTCCTGCCACATTTTGCTCATTTCAGTCATGTCTGACTCTTTGTGACCCCATTTAGGTTTTCTTGGCAGAAACATTGAGTGGCTTTCCATTTCCTTCTCCAGCTCATTTTACTGATGAGGAAACTGAGACAAACAGGGTTAGGTGACTTGCCCAGCTAATAAGTATCTGAAGCTAAATTTGAACTCAGGTCTTCCTGACTCCAGGCTTGGCAATCTATCTACTGCACCACTTTGCTGTTCACCTAGCACATAATAGGTGCTTAATAAATGCTTATTCCCTTCCCCTTGCCTTGTTTTGTTTTGCTCTGTTTCTTTGGGGATAGGGTTAATGGAATATTGGTTAGTGACAGCAAAATGAAAACAGAAAAACATCAGTAAAATATTTATGTCAAAATTTTAAAATATCAATTATTTTAAATATTATTTATTTATTGTTCATTGTTTTTAAAATAAAAATATTCCTTTTTGGGAAAAAATAAGTCCCTCCCTGCCAGGGGCCTCCTGCCATGAATGTATTCACTTTTGTGTATGGAAGGTCCCAATCATATGGAGTTAGCTGCTCACTGCTTTGGCCTTAGCTAAGGGAAAGTCCTGAGATTTTAGGGGGAGAACAAATGCTATCTTGTATCTTGGGTCCACTTAACATCCATTTTCCCCTATTCACCTCACTGCCCACTTTAAGCCCAAGTGTCACAGAGAGAGAAAGAGAGTGAGAGTGAGAGCGAGAGCGAGAGCAAAAGAGAGAGAGAGAGAGAGAGAGAGAGAGAGAGAGAGAGAGAGAGAGCGAGCTACTCAGTACCAGCTCCCCAAGGAAGCCTCCAAGGAAAAAGCCATTATTTCGGTGAACAGGGCTAGTTCTCTCTCAGGCTTAGGAGGCTATTGACTGCCGCTCCCATAAATCTAATTTATTTTCTCAATGATTGGAAGATTCATTGTCTCCTGACAACCAGTGTCAATGGGTAACAGCTAGCCAGTCAGGGAAACGATAATTTTTATGCCATAAAAACTGAATTCCGTTTGTTCACTGAGGAGAATGAATGCTGCTTATCAAGTGAAAACCTATAAAATCCCAAGCGACAAAAGGCAAGGAATTAAGTCATGATGTATGGTAGGCCAGGAGACCCTTAATTATCCATGTCCATTACCCAATGGCCTCCCTCTCCCTCCTTTGGGGGAATTTACAGCTTGGCCACTCAACTGTCCCTACTCTCCCATGGATTGTGGCTGGAGCCAAGGCTGACTAAGAATCTTGGCATCTTGAAGTTGAAAGGCACCCTAAAAACTCATTTAGTCCAACCACCTATCCTATATGTCTCCAGGAACAGGAAGCCCACAGGCAATTTAGGATATAATAGCGGCTCGTCCAGCGCAAATTCAACTAGACTGCCCATTGCATCCAGAGCAGGAGACGTAGCCTCACCACAGGAGAACTTAACGCCATCTGTGCTTGACCATTTCTGAGACATTCTACTAAGAAGTCAGCTCAAGGGTGGAAGAGGTCAGAGAAGCCAGCTCATCAGTTAGTTCTTGGCTGGGAAATGGGGGTAATGTTGTTCCCACCACCTCTCTCTAACTAAAATCTTTCCAGCTCTCCATGCCCAAGAATAGAAGTTGGAGCCTGCCATAGACTGGCCTGTCCCTCCCTCCCCATAAGACCCTTGAGGTCACTCTCCTAATGGAATGCCAGTGTTGCAATTTTCTGCATTCTCCCTGATTCTAAAGGACAAAATCTCTCATTTAGCAAATGCAAAATTCGAGTTATGCTCAAACTGTTCCCTAGTATTTCAACTTTGTTGGAACAAATGCATGTTTTCAACACAAGAGTTATAGCAGAACTGACTGTACTTTAGTAAATTTTATTGTATTCCCTACATGGTTTTATCAAAGAGGCATACGCTTTGTTCCAAATTTTGTACCAGATTGTCCTATAACAGAGTAATTTGGTAAACAGTATTATTGCAAGATTCCAGGGAAGAAGCTTTGCCATTTAAAAAATACCCTCTTACTCTCCTAAAACCTTTGCATGGAACCTCTAATATATGTCAGACTTCAAAGTTACTGTCAGTGTGCTGGCTAGTTTACTTCAATGGCTTTATTTTTTTAAATTATGTAATTAAATATTATTTTATAAGCATTTATCCCTCCCTCTCACTGGTCTCCCCATTGAACAATTTTTTAAAAAAATATAAAAAGCAAAGCTCTCATAACAAATATGCATAGTCCAGTAAAACAAATTCCCACAGCGTCCATATTCCAAACATTCTGCATTTTCAGTTCATTTCTTCTCTGGTAGGAGCTAAGCAAGGTTGAACTGATCTTTTTCCTCCTTCCTTCCCTAGTTTTACTTACAAGAGATGACTCACTGGGTAGGAAAGGAGGGAAGGCTATATTTGAAAACAAATGTGATACAAAATGGGGCAGGTAGGTGGTACTGTGGGTTAGAGGCCTGAGCCTGGAGTCACAAAGGGCACAAAGACCAGTGTTCAAATTGGACTTCTGAAACTTACTAGCTGTGTGACCTGGGCAAATCACTTAGTCCCAGCTGGAGAAGGAAACAGCAGACCACTCCAACAGTTAGGTGGTACAGTTAAAGCACCAGGCCTGGAATCAGAAAGAAATGAGTTCAAATACAGCCTCAAATACTTACTAGCTGTGTGACTCTGGGCAAGTCATTTTACCCTGTTTGCCTCAGTTTCCTCATCTGTAAAATGAGCTGGCGAAGGAAATGGCAAACTCTTCCAGGATCTCTGCCAAGAGACCCCAAGCAGGGTCACAGAGTCAGACCCAGCTGAAAAACGACTAAACTACAAACAACATGATGTAAAACACACAGAGTAAAATAAGATAATTTTTTCAAAGGAAAAAATAGGACTTCCCAAGTTATAAGTAATTGCCACAAATCTTTCAAATTAAAAGTAATTCTCCAAAAGAAGTGGACAAAGGATATCTGTAAAAGGGATCACCAATGGACAGTGAGCTGGACCCAGAACTTCACTCTCTGAGCAGGAGAGTGAATTGGATTTCCTTTGTGAAGCTGCTCTTTCACTGATCTCAAGCTTCGCCTAAAATGAAGGCCCATTTTGTCAACGTCAACATTCTTCCAGTGATGAGGAGCAATAACTTTTTATCTGACACATTAAGAGTGGTGAGAGTTAGTGAGTGGTTAGACACGTCAAGAGTTTCATAGTAGATACAGAGCCAGCCCAAGAACCAGGAAGACCTGGCGTCCTATTTTCTGTGTAGTGCTGGGCAAGTCTCTTCATCTCCCAGGAGACAACACAGACTATGATGACCACAATAATAATTAAGATTTACATTTAAATAGCATCCTAGGGTTTGCAAAGTACTTCACATACATTCTCTCATTTGATCCTATGAGCAGCAACTCATCCACATTGGTCGAGGAAGAGCCCTATTAGGAATTCTCTATCCCAAGGAAAGCATGAATCTGGTCTCTAAAACAAGGGTGGGGAGAGGGAGGAAGGCCACGAGCCTTAATTATAGACACCCAAGGAGTACAGAGAAGGAAGGGGAAAAGGCAAGGGGAATGGAGGCATAGGTGAACACTTCCAAAAATAGGGCAGCCAACCTCCAAAGCAGGCTAGGGAAGGGTAGGGAATGCAGAAAAAGTCAGGAACAACGGTCTTCAGGCCCAGGCAGGGGGGTAGAGTCCACAAAACCCCTAGAAATGCTGCTACCAAGGCTACATGTTACATACCTCTCAGTGCTGGGGGCATCAGGCTAGCTCAGGCATGTTGAAGGAAGCCAGGGGTTTTATAGGGAGGGGCAGGGTCTTGTTCAGGCCCCCCTGCTTGGTTTCCCACCTCAGGTGTCATAGGCAGGAAAGCCTGCCAGTTCCCCAAGATTGTATGGAAGTTGGAAGCCTCTAGCATGGAAGAACCCAGCAAGATTGCAGAAGAGGAACTACCAAGTAGAAGAGGGTATATAAGGCTGGGGCAGCTACAACATGACAGAGACAGACTAGACCACATGTGGCTCTCTACATCCTCAAGTGTAGCCCTTTGACGGAATACAAACTTCACAGAACACATCCCCTTAATAAAAGGATTTGTTCTGTAGAAGTTGGACTTTGTCAAAAGGCTGCACTCGAGGATATAGAGGGCCATATGAGGAATACAGGCGGCAAGTTCCTAACCCCTAGCCTAGACCCACAGCACCAGGACTTGTGATTACTAGTCCAGCACTTTTCCCCCATAATACAATGCAGGGAATTTTGAGCAGCTATACGGCAATCAATCAGTAAACATTTATTAAGCACTTACTATACACCAGTCACTGAGCTAAACCAGGGACAGCACTGGCAGCATGGGGACACTAGGCATAAGGCGAGGGCAGAGTGGACTAGAAGAAGACAACATGGCAGCAGTCTAGAGGAGTCTCTGCCAAAAATAACTGCTTACATTGCAACATTCCTTATGGTTGGGCTGGTCCTGGGAGAAATCTAGCAAAATCCAACAACTTATTGATCCTTAGTTGATAAGCTCCAGGGGGAAAGGAACCCCTTTTCCAATTTCTGCCCACTTGACTAACCCTACTGCTGCAAACTTCCCATAAGCCCCTTCAGATTCCAGAATTAGGGACCAGGATGACTACGCGATGAGATAGACTGGCCCAAGGAATGTATAAGTAGTCCAAGAAAAATCAGTGCTGCCTGGCAGATGGGGCCCAGCCCAGTGTAGGTGTGCGTATTAAGGAGTCACAACTCAAGAAAGCTAAGCCAGCATTTATTCTGTCCTGTCTGACATTCTCGGCACAGCTTCTGACTGACACACAGCATTAAGAGCTAACGCCCAAACCACTCATCTCCTGTTCTGTCTTACTTCAGGACCCCAGGCAATATGACGAGACTTATGAACTCTAGCTGTTCATTTGGGCTTTAAGAAAAGAAATACACACAAAAGTCTATAGAAATGAAAAGGGGATGTTGGGGGCTGAGGGGAAGAGAGCGGGGAGAGGCGGGAGGGGAGTTTGGGGGGGAAAGTTGGCTTTTAAATGAGATGTTAACATTACCAGAATCAGAATATTATATCTGGGAAGGAGCTTAGACAAACCTAATCCAACCCCTCAGTTATACAGATGGGGAAATCGACAAAGCCCTTTCCCCATCCATCCACCCACCTTCACCCCGCAGATCATCTACCCCTGGAGTTCCACCCTCTCTGGTAGTGTTATAGGTTCACACTGGGATGGAGGGCAGGGTACTCTCAAGGAAGAGAGATGAAATGAAGATTGGATGGAAATGATCTCTATGGTGCCTTCTAGCTCCAAATCTTAAGATACCACTCTCGCCTCCTGGGAAATGGAGTAGTGGGGTCTGATTCAGGGGACAGTTCAATTCAATTTCAATTTAGCAACCATGGATTAAACTTCCACTATGTGCAGGATGAGGTTAGTTGCTAGGGCTACAAAGACAAAAACAAAGCAAAAACAAAGTCCCTGCCCTTAAGGAGTTTCCGTTCTAAGAAATGAAACATGAAAAAAAATGACATGCACACAGAAGAGACTGAGGTGGAAAGGATGTATTTTAGCCTTGGTGGACAATAGATACATAGATCTGGAGATGGAATACTGCATGTGGGTAGCAAAAAGAGAGCCAATTTGGCTGTAATACCGAGCATGAGGAAGTATAATATGCAATAAGTATAGAAAAATAGGCTGAAGCCAGGTTGAGAAGAGCTTTAGAGGCCAAACGGAGAATTTGAATTCTAAAGGTAATGGGGAGACACTGTAGATTCTTGAGCAGGGATGTAATTCAGACCTTTAGGATATTGGTTTGTCAACTATGTGGAGGATGGATTGGGGAGGGGAAAGAGGAGGCAGGGAGACTAATTAGAAGGCTAATGTAATGATTCTATTGAAAAGGTCATGAGTGGAAAGAAAATAACAGAGATGAGAGATATGGAAGTAAAATTAGCAACAGTTGGTGACTCATTGGTTCCAGGTATTTTCTCTGGTTGTCCCCCATGTCTGGAATGCTTTCCCTGGTTTCCTTAAAGTCCCAACTAAAATCCCATCTTCTTTACTAGAAATCTTACTTAATCACTTAATTATTTATTATTTATCCTGTGTATAGCTTGCTTTGTATAGATTTGTTTGTATGCTGTCTCCAATATTAGATTTTTGAGGGCAGGGACTCTCTTTTGCTTCTTTTTGCATCCCCAGAACTGACATTATACCTGGCACATAGTAGGTACTTAATCAATGTTTATTGATTGCAATTATACATGGGAGTGAGGAAGGGGAAGGAGTCAAAGATGGCTCTTAAGCAGGGTGAGAAGAAAGATGGAAGGGTTCTCAGCAGAAATATGGAAGTCAGGAATAGGGATAACCTTGGGAGGAAAGAGGAATTTTGCTTTAGATATATTAAGTGAAGATGGTGGGATGTGTATCATCTCCCCCATTTGAGGGTTGAGGAAACTGAAGCCAAACTTGAGTGACTTGCTCAAGGACATAGAGCTAACTATGAGAGGCAGGAATAGTATCTGTATCTCTTCCCTCTGAGTTCCCCACATCTGAAATTCCCACCTGTCACTGTCTGAATTTCTGTCAAAATGTCATGGATCTGGGCAAATGATAACCTGTGGCCCTATCCCAAAAGGCAAACCTTGTCCCAGAAGTACAGGCCTGTCCTCACACAACCCCATGGTTCCTTGCCAGAGGCAGCACAGCTCATTCCAGTTTCTAGACTATACAAAATATTGGCTAACTGATGTGAACAAAGTCAAGGTTACCCTCGCTGTTAAAAAGTCTTCAAAAATATTTCTCCTGAACTTCAGTAAGAAGAAAAAAGAAACTAGTTTGCATCACTAGTTCCACATCCCCCCACTCTACCATGACTCTACCATCCTCTACCACGCACTGCTTCATAGATCACAAACTTGCTTTTATCTTAAATGTTTTACTTTCCCACTCAATGTTCTGACTTTTATTGAGACCTGACTCCTTCCTGTGAGACATTCTCCTGATCACACTTTCCAACTCTGGTTTTACTCATTCCCTGCCCCACCTTCATCAACGGTCAAGGGATGGTGGTGGTAGAGTTGGAATATCCCTCATCCCACAACAACACTTCCAACCTCTTCCTCTACCATCATCAATTAGTAACCTCTCTTCCTTTGAGGTTCATTCAATCCACATCTACCATTCAGTCAAAACTGATAGCTATTACCTGGGCCTTATCTTTCTTCCCTCAATGAGTTCAAGGTCTGAATTCCAACTTTCTCTCCCCCCTAACTCCTGCCTTTACACAAGGGAACTTTGACATATTTATTGATTCTCCTTAAAACCCTCTCTCTAACCACTAAGTTCCTCAGCTTAGTCACCTCCTGTGAGCTACTGCTCCACCTCACCTCAGATACACATAAAAATGTTTGCCACCATTACATTCTTGACCTTTGCCATCACTCCTAAGTGTTCCACTTCCATCTTCATGAACTCTAAAATTCCTTTATCTAATCACAATGTTGTCCCTCCCTCTGCCTTGCAAGAACAAATTCTGTTCATTGTCTCTACCAGGAATTCCATTATCTTGATTTCTCAGACCTTTCCCAGGCTCTCATCTGTGCTCTGGCTACATTCTACTTTTTTCCCTACCTTGACCCCTTAGTGAACCAGTTCAACACTGTACTATCCTCCTCTCTCGAGTGCCTTGCCCCCTTGCCCTGTTGCCTCGGTCTTGGATAATTCTCACTACCCTACTCACGTTCCTCTGAATGAAGCCGGACAAAATCACAAAACTTTGCTTAGGCTACATCATCTCAACTGGCTCATCGTTGTGGCAAGGCAATTCTTTCCGACCTCCCTATTTGACTCATCATTCCCCTCACCACAGCAGCATTTCCAAATCTTTTCATCCCTCCTCAAGCTTCCCATGGCTCCCCTTCCCCTACCCTCTCAGCTGAGAACCTTACTTCATATTTCATAGGAAAAAAATTAGGCCATTCATCTCTTTTATCCCTATTCCACTCTTTCCACTCTCCTCATCCCACGTCACTTAGATGCCTCCTACAACTCTGTTCCTCCAACCATCTCACAAGAGGGGGGGGGGGGGCATCTCCTTGCCAAGGTAAACCCCTCTACATGCCAAGGGATCCCATTCCATTCTAGCTTCTTTAGTAGATTGCCCTTCTATCATTTCTCACTTATTTTTCATCTCTCCCTGACTACTAGCTACTTCCCAACTACCCATGGACATATCCTTGTCTTCCCTATTCTCAAAAATACTCACATGATCCATCCATTCCACTCACTTTCTGCCTCTCCATATTTCTCCTCCTTTTTGTGGGAGAAGTCCGTCTACAATTGGTGTCTTCACTTCCTTTCCTCTAACTTCTTCACAACCCTCTACAGTCTGGCTTCAGGTCATATCATTCAACCATTCTCTCCAAAGTTACAAATGATCTCTTAACTGCCCAATCTAATGGCCTTTCCTCAATCCTTGTCTTTCTGGACTTCTTTTCAACCTTTGACACTATCACTCTTCTCCTTAACACTCTCTTCTCACTAGATTTTCATGATACTACTATAGCCTAATTTTCTTCCAACTTAACTGATTGTTCCTTCTCAGTCTCCTTCATGGGATCTTCATTCAGGTCACTCCTACTAGTGAGAAGTGTCCCCCAGCTATGTCTTGGGCCTTCTTCTCCCTCTCTACAATTTCACTTGGTGATCTCATCAGCTTCCATGGATTCAGTGATCATATATATGTAGATGGTTCTCAGATTTGTCTAGCTCTAATCTCTCTCTCTTAACCTCCAGTCTCACATCTCCAACAGCCTACTAAACATCTGGAACTGGATGTCCCATAGACACCTTAAACTCAAAATATCTGAAACTGATCTTTATTTCCCCCCAAACTTACCCTCTTCCTAATTTTCCTATTACTATTGAGGGTACTATTAGCCTTTTAGTCATACAACCTAGGTAATATCCTTGACTCCTCACCCCACCCCACCTCCACCCCAAATCCAGTCTGTTGCCAAGACCTATCCATCTTATTTTCATAACACCTCCCTTCTATATACCTTTCTCTCTCCATAACCCTACTAACCCAAAGTGTAGGCCTTCATCACTTCAATCATAATAGTTATTTGATTGGTCTACTTGCCACAAGTCTCTTCCAAATCTAGAACATTCTTCACTTAGCTGCCAAAATGATCTTCTTAAATTGCAAATTTGACCATGTCACCACCTCTTCCACCCATCCCCCATGACACCCCCCATCTTCATTCAATAAACTTCAACATCTTCAGGATCAAACATAATATCCTTTTGGCATTCAAAGTCTTTCATAACCCGATCCTCTCTTACCTTTCCAGTCTTCTTAACTTTGCTGTCCCCTCACATATTCTATGATACAGCAGCAATGGATTCCTTGGCTTCTCTTTGTACATACATATACTGGCTCTGGGCACTTTTGCCAGCTGTCCCATTGGCCTAGAATTCTCTCTCCTGATCTCTGCCTCCTGGTTTCCCTAGCTTCCTTCAAGTCCTGGTAAAACCTCCTCTTCTATGCCTTTCCCAGTCCCCCTTAAGGCTGGTGCCTTCCCTCTACTGATTGTCTCCAATTTATCCTGTGTACATCTTCTTTGTTGATAGCTGCTTGCATCTTGTCTCCCCTTGTTAGACTGTGAGCTCCTCAAGATCACAGATTGTCTTTTGCCTTTCTTTGTATCTGCAGTGTTTAAGCACAATGCCGGGCACATAGTAGGTACTTAATAGATGTTTAGTGACTGACAGCTCAGATTGAAGGATTCAGGAGTGGGAATAATATACAATGAAGCTGTAAAGAAGCTGGCTTGGAGCTTCCCTTCCCAGTGAAAGGAAACACAACTGTAGCACACAGGCAATGGAGGCGAGAGACCCCACTGAGAGTCCTACTGCCTACACTTACAGGGTATGTGACTTCTGGTAGTCTATTAACCTCCTGGAGCCTCAGTTTATATATCTGTAAGATGCATGTAATGTATTTACATTACCTCCTTCAGAGGGTTGTGAGGAAAGGGGTTTTGAGTAAGAACTGTCCCACGATCATTTATTTGCCTTCTTTCCTTTTGACCCAAGATTATGGTGAATCTTTCTGCACATCAACAGAACTGAAGGCTCCCTGGGGACAAGGACTGTGTCTTCTCTAAATTTAGTACATCTCAGAGCTAAACATAGCAGGTGCTTTATGGATGTTTGTTGAGTGAATCAACTTAGATTCCAAAGTATTTCCAGAAATTTTGCTCCCAGTATCTGTGGAATGAGCACACATCCTTTACTAAGGGTAGAAAATAATACCATCAGAGGAGTCCCAAGATATGGGTGCTCTGGTTTACTAAAGTATCACTATGGAAGCTAAACAATTCTGTCAGATAGACCCTTAGTCATGTAACAATCTATTTTCCTACCTGATTAGGGGACATGACCATATCTCCTAAACCTCTCAATAGGTACTGAAAGAAACAAAAGGAGGACAGTAAAATTTCCATGGTCTAGAAAAGAGAGCTTTGGAATAGTTTCCCTTGACAGAGTTTGAGTGAAAGGGAAAAAAAGGGGACAGTGCCAAAAGCCAATCTAATCAATGGCTAGCACTCACGCAAACTGTGATCAAGGATCTCAGATAGCAGATTTCTGCAAAACACCCATTTCAGTATTTTTGATGGCACTGACTGCTTTCTTTCCTCTTTAGCCTCAATTTAATAATAATAAAAAGAGAGGTTCCAAAATTTATAAAATAAGCTACAATGGTCTAAGGGGAAATAGGTTTGAACTACTTCAGACCTCTGATCATTTCAGTGACCCATCAGGACTTCAGAAAAATGATGGTGAAACATAATTCACACTAATTGACAGAGAGGCTAGAGGTGCAGGGTGAGACACACACTTTCTGACCAACATATGGATCTGTTTTGCTTGACTATAAAGGAGGTTGTTTTTGTTTTTAGTGAGAGTCATAGGGGAGGAAAGTAAATAGGAGTGTCAAAAAAATTAGAAAAGAATATTAATGAAATATTTATAAAATACATAGATGAGAGCAAAAGGAAGTTCAAAAAGAGACAAACAGGAAAGTATTGTAATTACCACATTAAGTTTATTATATACTTCTTAAGGGTTATATATAATAGAGATGCACAGCTTCCTATGCAATTTTTTTCTGTAGTTTTAAAATGGAAATGAATTATGCTTGCTGTCAAAGTCATTTTAAGAGAGAAAAGCCTCCTTTTCCAACTTTGCCTTAACAGAAATGGAAAAGAAAAGGGATTTTCCCATACTTTCATCAGCAGAGTTAAGGGTATCAGTATAGACATTGGAGGAGGGGAGAGAAGTGAGATCAGATTCATTCCAGCATCCAGACTGAGAGAACACCCCCAGAAGGGCTAGCAGATCTTTGTCCCCTCCAATACCTACCCTAAGCCATATCCTTCCCAGCATCCTCAGCAGGAAAAGCTCCTCTGTTCAATGCCAGAGCTCTAAGGGACCCATTTCAAATTGCATTGACTTTAACCCATCCATCAGAAGCCCCTTAAAGAAGGGCAATTTTATATTTGTCATCATGTTCTCAGTGCCTGTAACACAGTAAGGCTTTAATAATAAATGTTTGCTGAGTTAAATTGAAATTCCTGTTTCCCTGACCTTCCCACTGTCCATCCCCTCTATCAGGGTCCCCACATCAACTGAAAAAAACCCCTATCCTTAGCTGCCCGATTCATTATTATTTTGCAGTAACATTCTTCTACAGCTGCTCCCTTCCCTGATTTGGTCCTCTCTGGTCTTCCAGTCCTACCATCTGCTTAGATATATAATCACTGGTCCAGCACAGCTCCAATTGGGCCCCTAGCCTTTGATATCAGTTGCTATTTTAATCTTCTGATCTCCTGTTGTTTCCTCTGTCTGCTAGCTGCATCTTTCATCTCCACCCACCCACATACTCCCAGCTCCTCTCTTCTGTCTTCTCCCTAGTCTTAGCTGCTCTGCTTGGCACAGTTTTATTATCTATTCTCCCCATCACCCACCAAAACCAAAATTAACAGGGTAACGTGCACTGATGTGGTTTCGTCTTTAATAGACAAATGCCAGGACGTTGGAAACTGGAATAGAGCACAGCATTGGGGATGAATTTTTAGCTCTATTTACTAAGTTTTAATTCTGTAGATGAAAGGTTCATAACCTTTTGTTTATTACAGGCCCCTTTGGCAGTCTAATGGACCTCTTCTTAGAAGGATGTTTTTTAAAAAATATAAAGAAAAATTTAAATACATTGTATTGAAATACAGTTGTTGACATATTTTTTTAAAATACTGACCCTCTGAAATCTATCCCTGTGAACCCCAGGTTAAGAAGCCATGCTTTAGAGGATGCTGAAGTGTTTAAAAACTACTATTTCCTAGAAGAATGCCTGAAATGGGTATGCAAGGTGTTTGCTCTGGCTCTCAATAGTCCTTATTTAAGGTCAGGGTCATACATACCTGGGACTTTGCCATTCGAGGATTTCACTCATTCGTTATTTATTAGCACCTTTTATGAGTACGGTGCTGAGCTAGGTGCTAGGTTTACAAAGAAAAAGCCAAAATCATCACTGTTATCAAAGAATCTCCATTTTACTGGGGTAATAAAATATAAAAAAGAATATAATAAGTTCAAGATAATGGAAGAGAGCTCACCCACTAAGAGATCAGAAAAGGCTTCCTATGTAATGAATGTCACATGAGCTGATCCTTGAAAGAAGAGGGTTTTAAGAGTTGGCTATGAAAAGGAAGTGGATTCCAGGCATATAGCATAGTAGCTATAAATGGAATTCCAGGTTCACGCAAGGGGGCAGAGATCGGTTTGGTTAGAACAATGAGTACATGAAGAGGAGCAACGTGAAATAAGTTTGGAAAGATGGGCTAGAGGGAGGTTGTGAAGGGCTTTAAATGCCAAGCTAAGGAGAGGCAATAGAGAGCTACTGAGGATTTTTGAGGAGTGGAGTTACATTCCTAATACTCAACATTGCCTCTTCATCCCTAATTTAAAAAAAAACTAAACTCTTTCTGCGATGGTGACTCAGAACATAAAAACAGATGAGTTAATGTATAGGAGTGCTATAGCTTTATTCAGGTGTAGAACCCTTCCCCATAAGGTATATGGAATTGGCTATAGATCAAACTATCAGTCTCATCCAAATTTTGGTAACTGAGCTTCTGAGATGAACTGATTAAATATCCATGGTGAAAAACCTCCAAGTCCATAATGAAAAGAGACACACAAACACCATCTTCACTGGTTTTGCCACTTGGTGAAATAGTGTTAATGATTCTGTCATCATCCCCTTCTTTGCCATGTTTCCTCCTCACTCAACAATCACTATCTGAAGGCCAATCCATCATTCTCCTGGACCACCCTTCCTCACAACTTGCCTCTTTGTTTTTGTCCTTCCAGTGTGCTGAAGTGGGAAGTCGGAAAGTTGTAGTCAGAAGACAGGGATTCAAATTTTGGCTCTTCTACTGACTAGCCATGCGACCTCGAGCAAGTCAATGAGGAAAATGGGTTCTGAAGCTCCTTCTAGCTCTACATCTAGGATTCTGGAATCACCCTGGCTTGCAATCTCAAAGTCATCCCCAACTCTTTCCTTTCCACCCTCATCCCAGATTTAATCGTTGCCAGGTTTTGCCAATTTGATCTCCAGAGTATTTCACTGGTATCTGCTTCTCTCTGTTCATGGTCACCATCTCTCAACAGTGGACTGTCCCTTAACTGGACCCTCTCATGTCTCCATACCCTTTCTTACACAAACACAAGCATGAGCATGTCACTCCTCTGTTCAAAAACCTTTTGGAGAACCCTCCCTACCGCCTCTAGGACAAAATATAAACTCCCAACTCGGTATTTATTATTATTAGGTTTCCATCCAACCTTTTACCAGGTTCACTACATATTTCACCCCTTTACCTATTCAAATGTCCCAGCGAAAGTAACCTACATGCTTTGCCCTAAACTCTGCATTTCTTATCCTATCTCCATAGCTTTGCATAGACCCCATGCCTAGAATGCACTCCATTGTCCTCCTTTTTGGAATCCTTAGCTTCCTTCCTTTAAGGTTCAGAACATATGCCATCTCCTGTGGGAAACAACTGTTATTGAACCTTCTCCCTGTTTCCCCCTTAATGCTTATTGGACTGAAGTAAATATTTTCTCCATAAAAACAGCATTAGTTATAACTAGGAGTTTCAGCATGTGGGGCAAATTCTGTTGAGCAGAGGTGGATGAAGAGGCATAACCATTCACAGAATGGACTGCAGACAGAGGTCTTAGGGTGGAGAAGGTGGAGGAATTGAAAAGTCATGGGGTTTGAAGGGGCAGAGTTTGGTGTGTTGACTGTCATTCAGGCACTGAACCTATTGGGGAATAGGGAGAATGACTTCAAGGTTCACAAATGACATCATTGAGAGTCTCAATAGGATGGAATTGATTTTGAAGAATGACAATTCCTCTTGTGGTTGGAGAGTAGGAGAGGATTTCCAGACTTGGAAATGTATCAAGAGATTTGATGTCTTCAGGATAAAGTCAGGTTTTAATGAGCCAGAAGATGGAGGAAACATGGAGGGATCTAGGACAAAGAGGAGTTAAAGAACAGATTGGGGTTCCAGGGGGCATAATGGAAAGGTAAGGCAGAGAAAATTAAAGGAACTAGAGATGACCAAAGCTGACAGGAATAAGGAGGACAGCATGGGAAAGAAGTTTTTGAAGGCAGATCCATGGATACCATGATCAGGAAGGAAATGACCCATCCACTCCCTCTGTGATTACCACTGATAAAAGGGTCTGCTCCCTTGGCCTCCAAACTTCCCCTCTTCCCCACCCCATCCCAACCCTTTAAGACAGAGACATGGACCAATAAAAGAGGTGAGGCATGGGGATGAGCCACAATGGGGAGAAAGGAGCAACCCCACCTACCCACCCAGATGTCAGCAATGAGGACAAAGCCCCTGCTGTCCTACCCTAGTTACAGTGTGGGTTGGCATCGTTGTCCAATGGGTTCTGTGTCATTTATACTCAACACTTCCTGCATGAAATAGGAGGTGAGGATATTAGCTTCATGTCCTTTCTCCTAGGATGCATCTCACACTGACCTTATTCCACACCTACCTCCCCCCTCCCCCCAAATAAAGTATCCTTATATTTTCATAGTCACAGTTGAAAATGATGCCAAATCCATTTAGAACACCCACTCCTCCACCCCTCACCTTATCCCATCCCCCCAAAAAGACAGAACAATGAAGAGAACTGCTTTTATTTTTAAATATTAGTAACACAGCACAAACAACTTAGTGGTACTTATCAAGTGACCGACAGAAGAGCTATGCTAAATCTTAATGTTTCACATATGTAGTACCTAAAATATCCTGCATATGAAATAAAGGATCTTAATGTTTATTAAGGTTACAGTTTTCATGATAAGCATAAATACTAAGCCACCTCAGGGTTCTAAATTAACCTACCCTCCTTCCCTTCCCTCACTCCCCCCTCTACCCCTTCACCCCTCCCTCCCCAGATAAAAGGCCCTTAAAACATGATTCTGACACTCATTCCATACAAGCAGTGGCTACATTTGTATTCTGGCTTCCAAAGCTCAGTATGTTGTTACAGCATATTGACACGCTGCATTTTACCAAAGAGAGCTCGGCCTTCAACAGTGCTAGGTGGAAGCTGCTGGCTTTTTATTTTCCCCAGTCACATCAAAGATCTCAAAATGACTACATCTCGAAGACACAAAAGAACAAAGCAGTGTGACCCAGAGGCCCTGGTGTTAAGAGGGAAAGAGGAATTCACTGCCAAGGAACATGCAAGGAATCAAGTTAAGGCAATACAGAGATTCTAGTCAGTGCTCAAAGGAAAGGAGAGGTTAAGGAGCAATAAGGTCATGCAAATGAAATAATTACTGGGAGCTCTGCCAGATTCAAAAGAAATTATTTCTTTTAATGAAGAGAATGTTTGCAAACTGAAAGTCAGTTCAGTCTATTCACTCAGGAAAGCAGATGTCGCTTTAAACTAGCTTATTCCTTCTCCTCATCATGACCCCACATGAGAAGTCAAACTAGCACTGGGAACAAGGATTTACTGGGACAGAATCCTATATATCCACTGAAGGGCAGTCTCATAAATATAATAACATACAGAGGAGATTTTGCATCACCCCATCCCCCCAAAACCCCAGAATTTTTAAGTAGAATTTGGATGGTTTGGAGAGTGGGGGGACTAAGGTCATCATGAATGTAAGGAATGAGTGATTTCACCTTTGGGGTGATTCACCGGTCACCTGGCAGTACTTATTATGAGACACAGTCAGAGGCCTAGAAACATTCGTGCCCAGGTCTGGTTATCTTCTACCTAAGAGAAAGTACCTTCTTTATGATTCAATGTCTAACTCACAGTGTTACAGTTTTCTTAAATTATGCCTTCTTTAATTACCTAGCTTCCAAAGTAGTATATGTTCTACCTCCATTAGGGAAAAAGGGTCACTTGGCAGATCCTTCGAGAGCCCATTCCTGCCACAAATTAGGCTCATTAGGGCTTGGGCTTGCAGAGTTCTGTTACAGCAGTCTGTATGAGAGTTGCATGAATGAAAAGAGTGAGGCGAAGGTTTACCAAAAGGACCCAGAGGAAAACCTTCACTAGAATGGTGCTTAGCCCCAGTGGGGGAAGGACACAAAGTACAAACATCTATGATCTTCCAAATGGCCAACACAACACACGTCACCAAACCACCAACCACTAAGCTGGCAGTGTTCTCACCTGCCTATCCTGACAGCCGGAGTCTCAGAGAACCTGTGATAGTGCAATTTTAGTACAATATGAAAAGACGAGCTGTCTTCTGCCTAACAATGTGTACACACACACAGATGGCGCGCCCGGCAAGGCCGCTTTAATGGTTCCCTTTGGTCGACTTCTTCTTCTTCTGCTCTTCTCTCTGTTTCTGTTTCTTCCTCTTGCCACCTTCTTTGTGTCCTGAGGAAATACGGCTTGTAAAACACTGGTCAGATATTAACTGCATATCCTCTGTAAGAGGCAAATAGTTGTATATATTCTGCTTAAAACACACATACAAACTAGCATCTTTGCTTGCAAAATGGCCACCTTTAAAACCTATGTACGCAGGGGTGATCAGGGGAATCCCCTGTTGGGGTGGGGTGGGGAAGAGGGAAGTCTCCTGGAGATGGGCAAAGATTTTTTTTTTTTGCTCTTTGGGGAAGGATACATGCACTGGCCCCTTACTAGAGGCTCATGTACAACCAGAAGCTCTTGGTTAGGGCTCCTGATTGGGTCCTGATGTGTGCATAACAAGAGGATGTGCACAAGTCACAACCCATGCATATCATGGGCAGCAGGTCAGGAGGCTCCCTTAATCAATACAACTGCATCTAAAGCAAATCTAAATTCAGATTTTTTTTAAAGTTATAGGTTGAGAACCTTTTACATTAGAAAGAAAGAAATCATTCTAAGATCTTCAAAGCCCGTCATATTTGACATAGAGCCTACCTATCAGGCTATCTCTATCTGTAATCCTCCTAAGCCTCTCCACCCCTTCTTTCAATTCAGGGGAACCTCAACCACCTCCTTAGTAACCTGGCATATTAACAATATTTTTCCTGGTGAAGGGATTGGAGCGTATGCAATTGCGTTGGAGCTTTGCAACAGGCCAAGCCTGAACTGCAGGGCAAGGAAGTTACTTTCTCTGATATCCCCTGTTTGGGGTAAAGGTTTGCTGAAGACTGGACTCATTATGTGGCATGGTAGGATGTTCTCCATCAGAGCAAGTACCCAAAGTTCAGACTTGAACAAGAATCCTTCACCTTCCCAGTCTATCACCATGCTCTGAGTTAGGATTTTGCTTGCCAGAGCTGCCTGCCTAAAAGCGAAAGTCTGGTTCTGGACAGTGATGGCTGAGCATCACTGCATGCACTTATCCTCTGAAGCTCTAGTCAAAGGGGTCAAGACCGCAGCCCTCATCTGGTAGTCACTCTGGTAGAAGGAGAGCCCAGCTGCAAAATGTGGAGAGCCTGCAAAATAGGCTTGGCAGATGGAGAGGCCTGATGCCTAATTTAGGCAATAGAAGAGCAAAAGTTCAATCCAAATTTCTCAATTGAGAATCTAACACATGAAGCTAGTAATAAGGCAGAGCTACCATCAGCCTGTACCTTACAAAACACAGGTCCCTGAATCCACGGATGTATATCACAAAAAACAGAAGGGACTCCTGCTAAATGTAATCAATATTGAACTAAAGATGGCTGAAGTAGGTGGACTCTCAGTGGACAATCAGTTTTCACAAATAGCTTCTAGACAAATGACCTAGAATGCTTCCAAGCCTGAGAATGAATGCCCACTCCTACACTAGTCAAGTCGTCAAACATTCACCTTAAGGAAAGTCTCCCTTTTCCTTTGTTTTAGTTCAAGGGGATTGATCTGCAGAGGAGCCCTGTCTCACAACCTGGCTTGAGGCCTGGGACACACGCCCCCATGGAGCATGGTATATTTCTCATTCATGGCTAAAAAACAGACACATTTCACCAAAGGCATCAGCCTAATTATTTCCACACCAGAGTCTGCTGAGCTTGGCTCATCTTTGTTAAGTTCAAGTATCCAACCCTATGGTTTGGTTAAGGCAAGAAGTTTTTACTTAAGACCAACCACTAGTCTCCTAACAGGAAGCTTAACCAAAGCAGGACATACAGATTTATTGATTATTCTTCCTTCTCTCCACACCGGGGACACCTCCAGCTATAAAACAACAATCCCGAAGACAGCCTCTAGTTCCCATCAAATTTTATGCTATTGAAGTTAGTGCCTTTCTACTAACAGTCCACTTATTTTGCTGAGACTACACTGGCACTCAGAACTCTGAAAAATTCTCTCAACATGGTCCCTTCCATAACACATGAAAAAGACAGATGCCCTTACTCTTGAAAAATGTTCTGACCATTCAATATGCCAAGTGGTTTGGAAATCCCCATGGGTTTGAAAACAAAGGAAATTTTCCACTTCCCAGCCAAGATCCCAACATGGCAAAAAACTGCCGCTAGGTTGGCCAGCCAGAGATGGAGACTAAAAGCCAAAGCTTTGCCAGGAGGAGGTGCAATCTGAAAGTGAGAGCAGATCTGGTTCGATCTCCTCCCACAAATAAGGATGGATGCCAGGACTAGCTGAGGCAGAGAGCTTGCTGGGGAAAGAAAGCATTGGTCCTTCAGCTGGTCCCATGTGGAATGTGGAAAAGGAGTGGAGATGGAGGATTCCAATCCTCTTAAGTCACCATCTCAAAGTCATTCCAGGAGCATGTTATGAAGCAGACATCACAGCATGAAGCGAATCTTGCCTACCTCACCACCACTGTGGAGAACAAATCTCTCATGGTATTGCTTCAGGTTAGTTCCCCTCTCAATCAAAGAAGTCGTTCCTCTGTAGCAACCTGTCCCATACCCCCAGGGGGGTTTATATGTGAAAGTCTCAGAATTCTTCTCTGGACTCCAAAACCATTCTTGGTACTCTACCCCCTTTTCAATGCAGTCTTCTTCCATTAGGACATAAGCTACCTGAGGGCAGAGACTCTCTTTGTATGTATTTGTATCCCTAAAGGTCTGACATTGAGTAGGTCCTGAATAAAGGCTGGTTTCCTAAGTTCTTGGTCCGGCTTAATCTAATTCAGGAACCCAGGGTCCAGACTCCAGTTCTGACACTTTCTATTTATATGACCATGGTCAAGTCACAATCTCTTTGGGTTTCAGTTATATCTAAATAATGGATTTGTTAATAATTTTACTATTTATTCTACACGTGATTGTTTTGAGGAAAATGTTGTGTAAACTTAAAAATGTCATAGGGTGTTATTACCTATGGTGTGGGCTGTGAACCACAAGAGACACAGCAAATTTCCAGCTGTTGTTATCTCCAATCTACCCCAGTCTGGGATATAGGGGGAATGCAGATCAGTTGGGAGAAGAGAAAAGATGGACGACGAGCAAGAAATGATACGATTCAAGCAGCAAAAATCAGTTGAGTGTGTCTATGCCAAACAAATGCAAATTCATCTTGGACCTTCTATTTCCTCCACTTGGGTTTCTATAGGGGGTGAAAAAATCTTACTAGAAACAAGGCTCTGTATTCTTACTAGGGGAGAAAATAACAATTAACTAAAGGCTCTTAAATGGATATATAAAATGGTTATTTAAAATGTTGAGTGCCAGTGGAGAGCAGCTGACATCAAGGGAAGCACATTTCAGGCTACTAGTCTGGAGTCCTAATCTATCTGTCACTTTGTTCTGAAACATGAAGAAATGAAGTTTATAAATAATGGCAAGCTAAGGACACTGATGACTCCATTGCTGCTAACAGTACATTAAATTTAAAAATCCCACACATAGTTAACTGGGAGCCCAATGAATTAAGATGGCTAATATCAAGAAAGAGAGAAAAGAAATGAAGATTTTAAACGACATCCCTTGGCTTTCTGACTCATTTTAGCTCCAATTTAAAGGGGGGAAAAACAGGGATATATGGATGGCCTTCTTCACTCAGTAGATTCAATTACATTTACACACAATGGCAAAAAAAATAAAAGGGCCACTACTTAATCCACCACCAATTTAATGATTCTCAAAGAACTTCATTTATTTCCCTCCAAGGCTGTGGCATTTTGAGCTTCAGCAAGAAACTTAAAATTTAAAAAAAACAAAACACTCCCCACCTATGGTTCCAGTGATCAGGAGAGGAAGCATAATGCCTTAGTCATCTTCTTCAGTTGTCAGTTCCCAGTGTAATTATGACAACCAGATGGGTGGAGAAGGATTGGCAGAGATTGGGAGCAAAAATGGCATCAAATGAATTCACCTCCAAGGAAAAGCCCGTGGACCATTTGCATCCACGTGTGAGCAAAACTTGAATTGTTGGAGCATGAGCTGATAGGGAGCTAGGCAAAAAAGGAAGGTGACATCCACCTGTTGAAAATGGTAGGCTGAGGATTATCTATAAAAAGACAAATGCAATGACAATTTCTAATCCAAGCACTGCAAATAAAGGGAGTCTGGCATCATCCAATCCAACTTGTAAAAAGTCATGAAGGGAAGGAATTGGACTTTTAGGTCCTGTCTGCCATGTTGGAACCTCGGTATCTGCCTCTTACACCTCTTTCTTCCAGGTGCCTAGTGTTCTCATACTGCCCCCACCACTCCAGCTCCAGAAGAGAGAGAGGTCTGATGGATGGAGAAACCAGTAAACCAACATTTCAAGCATATACCCTTTGCGAGAGGTATGTTAAGCAAAAGGCTGACTCAAAGAAACATTTGTTGTTGTCCAGTCCTTTCAGTCTTTTCCAAGTCTTTGTGACCCTATCTGGGGTTTTCTTGGCAAAGATACTGAACTGGTTTGCCATTTCCTTCTCTAGCTAATTTTACAGATGAGAAAACTGAGGCAAACAGGGTTTAGTGACTTGCCCAGGGTCATGCAGTTAGTGTCTGAGGCCAGGTTTGAACTCAGATCTTCCTGACTCCAAGCCTGTCACTCTACCCACTGTACTACCTAAATGCTCCATATTGCTAGGGGTAGGATTTCAGCTACTAGGACAGAGGGCACTTCAAAAGATCATACATCTAGGGCTAGAAGAAACCTGAGGTCATCTAATCAAATCCCCTCATTTTATAGAGGAGAAAACTGAGATGCAGGGAGTTAAATCAATTTGCTCACAATTATATGGGAAGTAGGCATCAGAAGTGGGATTTGAACCTAACGACTCTCCAGACTACCTTCACTCTACCAGCCCTTCAGGCCACACCACGTGTGAACCACATACCATGGTATCACTAGTTTCTTTCTCTTAAGCCCTCCCTTCAAAGATGCTGCCATCCACAAGCACATTGTCTACACATGGCCAACAAAAAGGAGCAGGAGAAATGTTTGTTGCGGCTCTATTCTCCCCCATTCCCCCACACCCTGTTCACATCCTGCTCAGTCTAAGTTTTCTCTTCTCCCACATATGATTAAAAGAACAAAACGGTGTACTTATTAAAACCACTCTTGGAATCCAAGCTTATTACAACAACAACAACAAAAACCCTAAGTTCCACCATCAAGTTGCTCTTTTTACATTCCTCCCCTTTCCCATTCTGCACTGAGGCATTTTAAAACACAAGAGTTAGGAAACTCTTTTTCTTCATCCCCAGGTTTTCCTAAAACAACCTCCCTGGCTCTCAGGGTCACAAGTGTGACAAAACAATGCCTTCATATTCACTAACCAACCGAAGGTGTATTGGGGTGCTGTGCAGCAGAGAGGAAGGCAGGTAATGGAGAAAGAAGAGGAGGCAAAGGCAATGTCCTTGGGAGGTGAGGGAAGGAGAGGAAGACAGGGAGGCACTCCAGGGCTCTGAAAGCTGCTTCTGTCCATCAACAAACATTTATTGAGCAGGAGGAGAAGAATAATCAACTCCATTCATACCAATGAAGACCAAATAAACTGACATTGTCTCAGAGACACACTCTTTCTGACTCCAAGCTGTCCAAGTACAAATTCCATTGGAAATGTCAGTGGCTGACCTTAGCTTGGTGACTGGAAGTCTAGAAACAGAGGAAGCGGAAAAAACCCAGACAAAAACCACACCAAAAAATGCTTTCTGGTCTTCTTTCCCTGAACTGGAGCTCCTCCACCTTTCCACGGGCCACTGATAGAGAGGAAATAGGACAGTATGCTAGGTGGGCTACCTGCCCTGATGCATAGAGAAAGTTAAGAGCCTTGATTTTTGGTTCTTGGCAGAATGTTTGGAGAAATGCCTGTCAAAGTGGTTCTCCAACCACCATGTGGTTTTGAACCAGACCAGTTTTGAACCAGACCAGTAAAGAAAGCATAGTTGAAAAAACCTGACAAGGGAAACTATGCCTCTTGTGATTAGGTTCTTAACAGTCATTCCTGGATGGAGATTGGGGTCTAAACTAAATCTCACCATTGTCACTAAAGCCTGTCATTATGTCCTGTCCATGGTATACATGGAGTAGATCTGTGGATATGCCTTTCCCATATTCAAAAGACCATTAGGTCATCATGTAGTCTTGCCTGGTAATTTGCCAACATCATCCTTATGGATAGTTCTCAATTATCCACAACAATGTGGCTAACAATACTGTACTTTCTACTTGATTTCTTAGACCCTTTATCCTCAAGAGTTGTTCATCTTTTTAACATGCCACAGACCCCTCCCTTTGGCAGGTTTGGGAAAATCCATTCTCAGAATAACATTTTTAAATAATTAAAGGAAATACTAAATTTCAGCTGGAGGTTGGCGAAAATGAAGATGTTTCCTGAAAGCTATCCATAGACCCCTTGGGTCCATGGATTCCATATTAAGAAGGCCTGCTTTACCTAGACATTTGCCAAGGTCAGCAGATTTAGAGCAAGAAAGGCCCTTAGAGATGACCTAGTCCAATGCTCTCATTTTACAGCTGAGTAAACTGGGGGGGCTGTGTGAGGTGACTTGCCCAGAATCACACACAGAGGGAGGAGGCTACAAAGCCCAGGTCTTCTGCCTCCAAATCCAGTGCTCTTTCCAAGCCCACTAAGCTGCCTTGGGAGAAGTCAGTCTCCTGTTTTAAAACGTTTCACAGATAAAGCACATGCTTTAACCAAGAGGTGACTGACTATATAGTGTGTTCTTTACAACTTTCTCAAGAGTGAGCTTGGCACACTTTCTCTACTCTACCTTGTGGGAAGGTCAAGAGGTAGGAAAGGGGAGCAGAGGGACAGTTTAAAGTACAACTTGTCTCCATATTGCTCCAATTCAAATGATTAACAAACTAGTAAAAGATACAGCGTTCATATGATAGTTTCTTTGTAGCTTTTTTTTTAAGGCTGTAATTCTTAGCTGAAAAACAGAGGAAATCAAATACACAGATGTTAAGCTAGTTGTATTAAAAGGAATGGTTTTGAGGATGACAAGCTGAAAGTGAAGTTAACTATGAATGATTAGTTTGACAAGCTCCATGCTGAATGCAACATAGGTCATCACAATAACAGAAAACACTCGGCAGCATTCGTGGGCAAGTTAAGTGGTTTCTTTAAAAGAAAAAAAAAGGAAGCACACAACACTTTTTTTTTTTTAAACATGAAAATTTCTCAACCCCATTCATTGTCCAAAGAACTCAAGAGCCTTCCTTTACAAAGTTCTCTTTTCTGCCAAAGACCTATAGCAAGTTTGGGATTTGTCAGAATCAGATGACGCCAAAGTTCATCCTTTTCCATGACATGTGTTCCATGAAATGAATTCCGTTTCCAAAACAAGCTATTAAGTTTTAAGTAACACAATCACTTTGGCCATTTGGAACAATGCAGCTGAATTTTTAAGTTTCAAATGTAGATTAAATGTAAAACAATACAGTCAGCAACAAGGCTAAGGACCAATGGGTCAAACCTGCAACTGGGCTTTACCATCCTATCATCTTTACAACCCAGTTGATGCTATTGGCACAATAAAATTATTCCATTAACCAGAAACCAAAGCAGGAGTTGCTGCTGGCTTCCAAGAGAAAAAGTGTTCTTTATAAGAATCTCCTTTGATTTTCATCCTCAAGGAAATTTAACTGGGACTAGCTAGACCATGGTTACTCATGAGAACACGTCAACGTTTAAAACATAAAACAAACAATGGATCATAAGTGAAAGATACTTTTAGAATATCAATAACATTCATTAGAAACAATGGGTGCATCTTATATATATATATACACACACACACACACACACACGTGCTTTGGCTGAATAATTAATTGATTTCACAGTCAGATTTCTGGGTATCCTACTAGGCTGTGTGGTATGAGCTCTGATAGCAAGGTTCTCTGCTTAGCAACTAGTCACTAAATTGCTGAAGCATGAACATCTGTGCTATTCTCAGGAAACTCTCTAGTCCCCTCTTGCAAGACTTTTCAGGGCCTAATGTTTAGGCTTTAACAAATCTCAGTATATATACAGATAACTCCCTTCAATGGCATACTCTTTCCCCAACAAGATTTCCACAATAGAAGAAATACTTTCTAAGAAATTATGCTTAATCAAGTGAGAATAAGCTAATAAAATATTTCCTAAGTATCCCTCCACTAAAGCCCTATTCTGAGACTTTGATATGAAGGTCACACCAGCAGAGTCCAAGCTGTAGATCCAGGCAGGCTGTGTTGAAATAGCCACAAGGATCATCACTGCAACATTGGCCAAAAGGAGAATTTTTGGGGGGTGGGGGTGGGGAAAAATTGCCACTCATGAAAACCATCAATTAAGGTAGGGTGAGGTTGCCATCTTAATGGGTGGCAGAAATAAATGAATGAATCTTTAGTATAATGAGCATCCCCTAGATGGAAGACTCTTTGCCAGGAGATGGAAATTCAAGTACTGCGTGCGGTCTCACACAGCAAGCAAAAGAATGACTAGTGAGGACAGGTTTAAGGAGATGATAAAACCAACACCCTGGATTAAACTTATGTGTGTACAACACTACTGTAATACCAAATGGTGGAATTTTGGAAATGCAATAAAATCAAGGCCTGGCATTTGCAAAGCATCTGTATGGCTTTACATGAAGGCAAGAAGGAAACAGTTTTTGGGCCATATCTCTACATATGGTTATTTAACCTACTCCTGTTCTGTTGATGACTGAGGGTCAGACAGATGATGGCACAGTGAATAGAGCACTAGAACGGGAAGTCAAGAAGACGCTGAGTTCAAATTCCACCTCAGACATCTACTGGCTATATGACCTTGTGTAAATCACTTAATCTCAGCCTCAGTTTCCTCAATTGTAAAGGGGACAATACTAGAACCTCCCTTGCAGGTTGTTGACGGGATCAAATGAGAGAATATCTGTAACAGCACTTGGCACAGAGCCTGGCACAAAGCAGACCCTATGTTAATGCTTGCTCCCTTCCCTTCCCCTTCCCCCAGTCATGTAGCAGATACTTCTATTAAAGATTAACTCCTTCTTTACCAGAGGTGCTTGCCTAAGTGAGGCCCAACACTCACTGATTATCAGAGGGTACTTTGGCTTGTACCAAATTCTCCAAACTCAAAGCAGCCTCATATTCTAGGACCTGCTTAACCAATGACAAATGCTCCTGTCTTTCTCCAGTAGGCCCATGCTGCACCCTTCAGCCCCTCCTCCAAACATCCCAGAACCAGTGGGTACCCAGGGTATACTGCAACTGGGGAAAGTTTCTAAATCCATTCAACTGAGAACTGAATTTATTCTGTGTTCACACACGCTCTCCAATTGCCTCTATTTTTCATTCAATTACACAGGAAAGGGCTGATGCCTCTAAATCACCCATCTGCTTTTGCTGGCAATTCTCCATCTAGATTCTCAACTTGGTTTGTGCATCGCAGTTGGTTACTATGCCCATCCTGATGAGGCTTCAGAAGAGAACTCTTGACTACAGGTAGACAAAAAGGGCAGAGTGCCAGGGGGTTTACCATCTAGTTCAAGTTTATAGATGAGGAAACTGAAAGTGACTTGCCCAAGGTCACATGTGCAGAGTATAGATTCCACACCCATTATTCTCAACATTAGACACAGGTACTTTGCTTTTTACCAGGCCAGAGCATTCCTGGAATCACTAACCCTACATTTTCTTTTGCTTTAGAGATATTAAAAATCATAGATTTGAAGCTAGAGGACCTTGGCAGTTAACTAAGCCCTATCCAATCCCCTTATTTTCATAGGTGAGGAAACTGAGGTTTAGAAAAGTTAAATGACTTGTCCAAGGTTGGCCCTGTCATTACTGGCTGAGCCAGGAACTTGAATCCAGGGCTCTTCTCCCATTTGTCCATCATGCTGCTTTCCCATTTCATAAACACCCTGCCTTATAACAGAGACATTAAAACCTCAAGGGGCTGCTGTTTCTTTATGAAATTAAGCCCTCCAAGCACCAAGGACCTTATCTCTTTGCTTCCCAGATCAGAGATTCAGACCATGTTGCCTTCTGAGAGACAGATTCCCCTCTCCCTAAGTTCTTACTATTGAGCACTAAAAGAAAAAAAAATAAATTTGGAAGATTCTTCCACAAGACATCTTATGCTTCTTTTTCTATGGGAATAGTTTGAGGGGGCCCCACTTATGCAAATTGTCCAGTGGATATTTTACCAGCATACCTCCAAAATAAACCCATTTGGCCATCTGATCTTATGATGGCCAATTCTCTGACTTACCTAAATAAACAGACCTGTATTAACAAAAGGAAGAAGAGGCATGGATAATGCGAAATGATCATTTATGCTTGACTCTGGAATAGAGTTGGAGATTCACAGTTGGTCAGACACACACACACATGCACGCACACACACCCACACAATGCCTATGTCTGCATCTGGACCCAACCCCATAATGGTTTAGCACTAACAATACCCAGCGGAGGGATAAAGGTAAAGGCAGCTGTAGTTAATGATGACTATAACTGGTTAAGATGGAAGACATGCACCCACTCTATAAATAGCTTTGAAATTCCACTTCTGTTTAGAAGTCTTGGATCACAGCTTCCTTCTAGAGCAGCCTTTTAAAATTCTTCCATATCTGATGATTAGGAGATCACAGGACTAGATCTGGAAGGGGCCCTTAGAGGTCGGCTTGTCTAACTCCTTTCATTTTACAGATGAGGAAACTGGGACCAGGGAGGTAAAGGGACCTGCCCCAGCTCACACGGATTATAAGGAGCAAATTTTAAACAAGGATCCAAGTCTCCTGCCTCCAAATCCAGCACTCTTCCAACTAGGCCATTCTGGCAACATTCTGCAATCTGGCCCCCAAAGTGCAGGTGTGTAGGGACTGCCTTCATGTGGGGGGCCATCCTATGGCTGAAGGGACAGCAGGCTGACAAGTGGGTTCAGTAACACGTGCAGCCCTAGATGGACTTGGGAGAGGAGGGTGGAGGCAGGGTGGGGAGACACACAGAATCTCAGGCTTCATGTTTATTCACGAAAGATCACTCAGGTTAGCACAATCCTTCTTACTGCATGGGTCTTGTTTGGGAGGGTGTGTGGGGAGCTGAGGGGGAAGATGGGGGCAGGGGGGAGAGGAGAGGACAGGGTGGGTGAGTCTATAGCGGCCGGGCAGAGGAAACAGATGCAACACGTCTTTGGCACTTAAGAAACTTCCCACTTTACTAGGGCATGAGGGTATCCTGGAGCTTATAACTGACACCAGGAAAAGGTATGAGAGTATTTTTCTGTAGTTACAGAGTTCCCTACCTGCTCTACCTGTATGGAGTTCACCAGACCTTAAAGTTGA
This sequence comes from Notamacropus eugenii, assembly GCF_028372415.1. NCBI lineage: Eukaryota > Metazoa > Chordata > Mammalia > Diprotodontia > Macropodidae > Notamacropus > Notamacropus eugenii. The sequence continues at coordinate 87,262,031 of NC_092874.1, forward strand.
ACATGCCCTAAACAAAACAATCCTTTTCCATTTCCCTAAGCTCCAGGTTATAGGCCCAGCATGTGTATCAGGGATGAATTAGAACCAGAAAACTGCAGCTAGGGTGGGGCTTAAGAGTGTTTCAAAGGAAGCAGCTCTTTGCAGTCATATCTAGCACCTTTTGTCCTGGAATAACAACACACTTCACACACACAAAAAGAACCATACAGCACACCCTGGTTTTAGAAGAAGGGGAAACTGGGAGGTTTGGAGAGACTAAGAGTTACTTGAAAGGACATCTGTTTCCTGAGTTAGGGAAGAGAGCTGTGCATGGAATCCTAAAGCCTGCCACCTAGCACTCTGCTGTTCTGCCCCTTTGGGCATCTCCCCTAACATCTCCCCAAGCCTCAGACATGCTCTGCCCAGGTCAGGTCAGAATACAGCAGCATTGGGTGTCATCTTTCTCTTTGTTTTCATCGGGATGAAGGTGTCCCTCATTTGGGGAACTCTCTACAGCAACCTTTTTCTGCTCATCTGTATTGCTAAGGGAATCTGGGGGGATGACATTATTTTGCTCCTCCAAAGTATTAGTTTTAGAACACTGACTTTTGGGGGAAGTAAGAGGGGTTTTCTCAATTGAGGGACAATTCTCAGCAACCTCTTTTTTCACACCTGCTAAGAATATGGGGGACTCCCAGCTGCTGCTGACCCGAGGTTTATCCTGCTCCTCCTCCTCAGAAATATTTTGAGGCACAGGTTTGGAGGTAGCAGGCCGGTTCATCTTCTGAGAACGGACACCAGACTGGAAAGGCAGGGCATTCTGTCCTCTGCGGCTGCACTCCTCTGCGAAGGCTTCTGCATCTTCTACACCTGAAAGAGCACACAAAGGCAAGAGAGATGTAAGAAGGGCATTCTGGAAAATGGCAGCCATTGCACCAAGAATGTGTTAGGACATGGTTCACTTTTTGTCCCCTAGCAGGAACAAGACAGCCAATGTTTGCTTTGAAAAATCTGAAACAAAGAGCTTGGCCTTGGCCCCTTTCAAAGGTAATGATTCCTGAAAGAGTCCTTCTGACAAGCTACCATCTCTTTCACCAATCACACACCATATACTTTCCATTTCAGTTCAGTTTAGCATATCTTAGATAGGAAAAGAGAAAGGGGAAGAATAATGTGTCATGAAAATTCAATCCTGCACGTTGCTGCTGTTGTGGGTCCAATGTTCTTCCTAGTGCATTTTTGACAGTTCAATAGACAAATCATTCCCTAGAGTGATCTTGTTCTAGATTTTTTTAAAAAAGTTTTCCTCAGGCAGACTGTCCTAGACAAATTCAACAATCACCATGCAGGGTAAAAAAGGCAAGGAATGGAGTTAATGATTTCATTTCCATGAAGCTTTTGCTCTAGAATCAGGGCAAAAAGCTTCTGAGTACTGAAGGTATTTGCTAACCATCCATCTAACATGAGGGGAAGTATACTGTGATAGAGGTGGTATCCTAATAGAAATGACAGGACAGTCAAATACCCCACCAAATTCCAGTATGTACTTCCTGAATGACTCCAACTGGGAAGTGGTATTGTTTTAGAGATTCCAGCCTCACTTGCACTGAACGTTGGAGTTTCTGAGTTCTGAACATTCCTCCCTTGGAATTTGAAGATTTATCATTCAGGAAGGAGATATTTCTAACTTATTTTGCCAAGTTGTGTCCTTGTTGTTTTTGTTAAGCTCTTCAAAACTGGGGGTTGGGAATAGCTTTGAATGCTGGGCAGTGAGTAAAAACAAAATGTGGGACTGGTTGAAAATAGTTGCAGAATGATTTCAATTTAAATTCTCACAAACTGCTTAGACTGGACTTTTGATTGAGTAGTCAGATGACACAGACATAAATGAGAAGCACTTGAAGCAATGGGAGAAGGTCATTAATGTCATTTAAAAATCCAGTGATTCACCTGATATGCTTAGCATCAAGAAGCAGTGATTGCCCCTGCCCCTTCTTCACTTGTGATGCTCCATTCCCTAACTGAATATTTTCTCTAGCTATTTTCCATGCTTTGGAATGCTCTCTTTCCTCCCCTCCTGGCTTCCTTCAAGTCTCAGCTAAAAATCCCACCTTTTGCAAGAATCCTTTCCCAGTCCTCCTTAATCTTAGTGCCTTCCCTCTGAGACTGCCCCTCAATCTAGCCTGTCTATATCTTCTTTGTAAATAGTTGCTTGCATGTTTAATTCTCTCCCAACCTCCATTTAGGTGTGACCTCCTGGAAAGCTGGGACTTTCAAACGAACAAAAAAACTGGACTTTCTGCCATTCTCTGTATTGCCAACTCTTAGCACAGTGCCTGGCACAGAGTGGGCACTTCATAAATGTTAGTTGACTGGTTGTACTTACTAAAGGATACTTAGGAGCACAAAGCCCACCCTGAAGCTTTGCATTTTCACTCTTAACACATCTCACAAAAGAAATACCATGGAGGCTTGTGATTTTATGTGGTTACAAAATGTGTGCTTATAAGAAGCATTCCGGATTATGCTCCCCCACAAGATCAACTGTGCCCTCGCGATCCTGTGCACTGTGCTGTTGTCCACCCTTAGTTGTAGAAGCTAATAAAAAGAAGATACTTTGACTTTCCATGACAGGATTCACACACAAATAAGATACCTGAAGTTTTTTATGTATCACCATTGGATCTAGGAAATAGACTCAAGTTTAAATTTACTGGCCTTTGGAAAAGGTTGTCTCCCCTTTTCACCAAACTTCCAGAGTTGGATGGGACCTCAGAGGCCATCAAGTTCTCTGCAACATGCCTGACAAATAATGGTTACATTTATGCCAAATTTTCTTACCAACCAGAATTTTGATGTACTACCTGTTATAAACACAATAAATAAAACCTGTTAACAACAAAATGTTTTCTAGAGAAACTGGACTTTCTCATTTCCCATTGTGGTAGTATAGCTGAAGCCTCATCCTTCTGATAACAGAGATCAATGAGCATAGGCTGTAATGAATCTTCTGGGGTAAGACAATCTCATCAATAAGCTTATGTTCAAACTACCAGCTGGAGTTTAGGAATTTTGGCCTCAATAGTTTGTCTCCTTAAACAGAGTATAAATCAGATTGTGAGAATAGTGAGCACAGACTTGCATTTTGTTGTCACTAATGGGAATTCCAGGTCCAGTCAACATTCACCTAGTCACTCCCCTTCATACATCACCAATAGAATTTCCCTTGAAATATAGAAAATAATCCAGCCCAATAATAACTGTGTTTATTCAACACTTCCCTTGATGATTTCAAGGGTGGAGTTCTCAAGACTTCATCTTCTAAGCTTCCCATGAATACAGCCTCCGCACACCCCCACCTCACCCCACCTGCCCTGAAGCTCTCCTCCTCTCCCAAAAGACACACAACAGTTATTCTTGTGGGCATGAATGCAGGAGTCCCTCAGCTCTACAACTGCCATATCCATAGACCAAGAGGCCAAAAGGGAGTGGCTGATAACCAATTCTCCCATTCACTCATAGTGTGTGATTACAACCGAAGTGATATATGGAAACTTTGGTCTTTCATTTCCTACCCACTAGCCAGAGAACTCCTCCCATAAGCCTCCTGAGGATTCCAATGAACAAGATTGTTGGATCTCAACATTTTAAGTTGGAAGAGACCTTAGAAAATCACAGGATCGTAACACAAAGCTAGAAAGTCTAGTACAAGTCATCTAATCACACTCATTTTACAGATAAGGAAACTACAGAGTTCAGGAAAGTTAGGGTTTGCCCCCAGTCACACAGGTGGAATTTGAACCCAGGTCCTTTGACTCTAAGGCCAATGCTCTTTCCACTTCGAACATTACAGAATCTAGGGCTGCAAGGGCCCCCAGAGATTTATGGTTCTAATTAACCTTGAGTAGTCTAATGTCTCATTCACTGTAGAGATGAAGAAACCAAGTCTCAGACAAGACAAATGACTTCCCTACAGTCACACTACTAATTAGGGACAGAAAAGTTACTGGAATCCAAGTCCTACCTCCCAGCCCCATGTGCATCTATTAACCATGTGGCCTGAGGGTCACCAGTAAAAGTAAACTTTTGATTTTTACTTTAATAAAAGGGATAACACGTAACCTAAAGAATCACTTCAATTTCCTCATTTCTAAAACAAGGGGGTTAGACTAGATTGTCTCTTTGAGTTCTCAAATTCTAAGATTCTACATAGGGCTTAGTTTAAGAAAACAAAACGAAGCAAAATCCATGGACCCCTAGGCAAGGGCTTCAAAGGAGGAATCTTCAAGCAGGTCCCTATGGACAGAATTTAACTGGGCTAATGGAAAAACTGGCCAGAACTCAGAATTTCCAGATGATTCAGTCACAGAAGGAGTATTTTCACTAAAGGTGAGGTGGCAACTGGAAACTGGTTTTGCCCCATCTGGGGTTTCTGTGGTATGATGCAGCAAACTGTGAAACTCCAAAATGCTCTGCCTGCAGGGTGAGGTAAAGTCTAGCATTGAACACAGACAACAAGGTGCAAACCTGGATCCCAACTAGCTGTCAGTCTACTTCCCTGTGAAAGGGAGTGGGGAAAACTAGAAAATTATGCTGTTACATCCTGGTGGTAAGGGCAGAGTGCTTGGGACACATTTCAAAAACCCTGATTGTGAAACTGAACAGGAGGGGAGATAGGAAGGGGATTTTTGTGACCAACTTTCTGTAAGCTCACCTGGCTGCTTCCTTTAACCTACGTGGTTTCCCTGGCGATGAGTCGGTTGCCAGTCAACACAGCACAGTACAGCTGCTAATCACAGTCACCTTAGGATAAACTCCTTTGCCTTCGAACATTAAACACTGGCCAACCGCTCAGTTTTTTTCTTCCTTGGGAAGGAATAGGCTCTTGGACCAATTCCACTTCAATAAAAAGCAGCAAATGTAGGTCAGAGATTGGGGTATAGTATGGGTCCCAGGGTAGGAACGTTTCAATGTTAACTAGTCCATCCTCCTGCCTTCAGGCAGAACCGCACCTAAATCATGCCGGACATGTGAGGAATTCATGAACTCACATAATTACATAAAATTTAACATATACCTTATTAATGTGGAAGATTTAACAATTTTCAAGCTTTAGCCATGTGACACTTTGCCTTTTGAGCCTAAAACAGAGAAAGTATTTCAGCATACTTTCAGGTACTAGGAAAGAGAGAAGCAACGCTCTCCATTAGTCTTAACTGGAGAGGTAATGGGTTGCCATAGCCACAAGACTGGTGAATTAATCACCCAGACCTCCAAGGTGGCATCTTGCCATGTCACCTTGAGATCTCATAAGGTAGAGGAGAATGAGTGCTGGATTTGGAGTCAATCTTGATTCTGCCCTTGCTAAATGTATGACCCTGGTCAGTCATTTTACTTTTCTGAGACTCAGTTTTCTCATTTTTAAAATAAGAAAGCTAGATTAAATGATCTTTAAGGTCCCTTCTAGCTCCAAATCTATGATCCTAAGAGGGGAAATCCAGAGTCAAGTGTTAAGGGAGAGCATTTTTGAATGTGGCTTTCAATGCATATATCACACACTAGATGTTTTCATTTCTTTTCTAAGCTGCCACTCCTACATAAAATCTTTTTTCCCCTTTCCCCACTGCTTTTGTTTTTAATTTATTACTTTTAACATTCAGTTTTTTAAAAATTATGAGTTCCAAATTCTCTCCTTCCCCCTAGCCCCTCCCACACACACTGAGAAGGTATGCAATATAGTATCAATCACATACCCACATAAAATCTTAAAGAGCTAAAAAGTGATCTCAGAGGCAATCTAGTACAATCCCTATTCAAGTCATGAAGAGCCTTGCACAACAACCTCAAAAAGTGGTAACTGAATTTTTGCTCTGATACCTAAAGTGACCTGGAAATCACTAGATACAAAGGTACACCATTCCACTGTCAGACTTTTTAACTATCAGGAAGTTTTTCTTTATGTTGAGCCAAAAATACTACTCCCTGCAATTTCCAGTGACTGGTCCTAATCCTGTTCTTTGTGGCTAAATAGTATAAGCAAATCCAATTCCCTCCAAATCCCTATTAAAACCTTTCAGATACCTGGAGGCTGATTATTTGGTCCCCTCTAAACTTTCTCTTCTCCACACTAAATATTTCCAACTCCTTATGGCATGGTTGCTAGTCACCATCTTAGTCACTCTTCTCCATGTTCTCCAACATATCTCTAATCCTATTAAATGTGATACCCAGAACTGGACACAACACATTGCCAGGGATAGTCTGGACAGGAACCGTTCAACAGGGCTAGCATGGCTCCCTAGGTCTAGATACATCTATTGATACGGAACAAGATTACACTAGCTTTTTGGATTGCCTACAACTGACTGTAGCCATCACACTATGGACAGAACTGATCCAACAGTCTATTAGAAAAGCCCTATGTTTTTTCACATGAATTGTTTCCTGATCTCCCTTTCCCTTACACTCTTTTCAAATTTTATTATCAGTTACAACCCAGCATAAGAAGGCAACTGCTTTGGATTCTAATTCTATCACCTATCATACTAGTCACTGAGGTATGACATACATTAGGGATCTCTTTCTATAAGTTACTTTATAGAACTTGGTTTCTATAAGGGTCTTTTCTGCCACTTGTTTCAGCAGATACCTCACACAGCTTGTTGAACTTATTAACAGACTTAATATTCAATCAAGCAAAACCACATTCCACCTTGACCACATTCTGTCTTTTGGGGACATTCATGTTGGGCCTTTTTTCTGTTTATGTTATCTATACTGCATTAATTTTCACTATGTGTGCTGGGGTCTGCATCACATATGTAAGTAAATCTTGTTGCCACAATGAGTTTGTAACTTCCTTGAATAAATCAAGGGCAAACCACCAATCACACTTCATTGCCCATTCAACATTCCCCAAACTGTATTGACTGAGCTGGCAGAATGGACAACCCTGGGAAAGGAAAGAAATGGAAGGTAACTGAAAAAATGAGGACCAAGAATCCAACAATGCCTTCTGATCCGGCTAAAAGTAAAATTAGGGTCTGATGAAACAAAGTTCAAAGCAAGAAAGATCCATCATTTTTTTAAAAAGAAAATACATGCCCCATCATCAGCGATTATCACTGTAATACCTATGTTAACAGAGAGACAGACAGTGAGGTACAATAGAAAGCACTCTGAACTTGGAGACCAAGAAGCAAGATCTGAACACCATTTCTACCACTTACTAGTTACCTCATTTTATGCAAGCCAATTAGCCTGGCTGAGCTTCACTTTTCTGATGTGGTGATAACACTTGTAATGGTTAGCTTACAGAGCTATAGTAAGATAATTATAGGAAGATCTCTGTAAAATTAAAGCACTATCTAATGTAAGCTATTATCACTCATTCCAACATATGAGTAGGTAGTACAAGGAACACAATCAGGAAGCAGCACAAGGAATGCAGTCAGTAAGTCAGTAAGTGCTTAATAAACCACTTCTTCCATTCAACTCAAACTTTTACTAACACCAACCCCTCCTAATTTTTAGTGTCCTCTTCTTCAGGAGATTACCTTATATTTAATTTTCTATTTGGTTGGTGATTTCCCCAGTAGAGTATAAGCACCTTGAAGGCTGAGTCTATTTCAATTAAGCCTCTTGTACTCCAGTGCCTAGGGTAGTGCCTTGTAGATAGCAGGTGCATAATAAAGATAGCAGAGTGGAAAAAACATTGAACTTGGGGTCAGGAAGACCTGAGTTCCAATCCACTGACACTTTCTTGCTATGGAACCCTAGGCAAGCCATATAACCACTCACAACCTCAGTTTTCTCATCTGTAAAATGGAGATAATAGTACCTACTCCCCATGGTTGTGAGGATCAAAGGAGATAATATTTGTAAAGCCTTTTACAAACCTTAAAGTCCTATACAGTGCTAGATATAAAGTGCTAGCTAATAATATTGTTGTTCATATTAAATGTGTGTTAAATTGAAACACTAGACACTGGAGAACAAAATTAAACATGAAAACAGTTTCTGCCTTAAAAGAGATGACATTCTCAACACACAACATAGATGCTCATACACAGGATAATATCAAGGAGAACATGCTATTCAGTGCTGATAACTGCCTAGGCATTGCCTTCAAGGGCCTTACATTCTACCAACAACTTATCAAGTCAGTTTTCTACCTGGACTAAATATTAACGGATTCTGAGAGGTAAATTCAAGGAAAATAGTCATTCCAGGAGTAGAAGCTAGCCTTGTGCAAAGGCAGGCAAATGGAAGGTAGAATGCTGGTTTAGGCACTAAAATGTACAGATAGACCTGTAGGAAAGCAGGACAGTCTCTAACCCCCTCCCACTTCCACCCAGGAGTTAACAGACACTGGTAAAACCTCTGACTTGATGACCTTTTTGCCAACAGATGGATGTGGGGCTAGGGCAGAGAGAGGGCACTTACCCACAAGGATGTCTAAGAATGAGAATACTGTACAAACATTAAGATCTATTCTGATTACTACTACCAACCAGCAGATGCCTACCCACTAATTGTTCCCCACCTGCTGCCACCCACTCTCGAGGAAGCTTTTAGTTCTGACCATGGTGCTTTCTGACACTGTGAAAGCATCTGTGTTTGAGTCACAGAGCCATAGGCCCTGGCCAGTTGCCATGCTACAGACTCAGAAAAGCCTGGCTGCTTCCTGATTCCCCAAGACTGCGGATTATTTCCAATGCCTCCTGGAACCTTAAAGAAGAAGAAAAGGGAACCGGAGTCTGAGATGAGGTACTAGGGGAATTAGCTGCTTACAGGCAGTATGGCAGGAGCACTTATTACTCACTGGAGGGCATCTCTGGCCCGGATTCTTATTTTATAAGATGGGAGGGGGGGATGGTGAGGGGGAGAAAGAAGGTGGACTAAAAAATCTCTAAGGTTCCTTCCAGTTAAAAAATCTGTGAGTCTACAATCCCAGAGGCAACATTTAAGATTGCATCAGGACTGCAGTCACCAAAATTTTCCAAATCACCAATACCTTTTGAAAAGCTGTGTATTTGGGGTGGGAGAAGGACACACAACAAAACTTGTTATTTTACTGGTGCAAGGAACTCCTAGTAAAGCACACACAGGCCCTCAACCAATGAAGACCACCACTTTCTCTACAAACGAGTCTTTAAAGCAACCTGCCACGGGTCACACAGACAGTGTCTGAGGCCAGGCTTAAACCCAGTTCTTACCAACTGAGGCAATCCACTAACTAAACCATGCTGCCTTTCACCTAGGCTGCTGTTGGGCATTATCAGACACAGAATATATAGTTAATTACTGGAATGAGTAATAGAAATGAGGGGAAAAAAATTTTCTCCCATTTTTCAAATCTGGTTGTTTCCCCTCATCTTTGCATAATAATAATAACTATACATTATTACATAATATATATTATTATATAATATACATATATAATATATATTATTATATAATATTAACTTTATATATTAACTCATTTGATCTCCACAAAAAACACTGAGGTATATACTATTATTATCCCCTTTTAGAGTTGAAGAAAACGAGGCTGGGAGAGGGTGACAGAGCCAATAGAAAGAAGCCTCTTCATAACATGGAAAAATGAGCTTAGATGTTTAAAGGGAGCCTTGGATATCACCACATCTGTAAGTCAGCTAGCTGGCCAGTTCCTGGCCAGGGCAGAAATTACTTTCTCACATTTAGGTAAGCATTTATTTCAAAGTTTAACAAAGTCTCTAGGTGAGGCCTGTGTATTCTTGCCATCTGTGTAGTTAGGGAAACAAGATTCTGAGGTGAATGACACAGGAATCCAGTCAAACAAACCCAGTACTTTCCTGTGATTTCCTTGCTCTCTTCGAGAAAAGTTATTGGCCACAGAAGGATGGATTTTGAATCATGACCCTGAAATGATTCAGCAAACTCCACTCAGGGACTTGGAGTCACCAACAATCAAGGTTAAGAGGTTTTTTTTTCTCCCCGTGGCATTGCCTAAAACCATTTCTTTATTCCCAAACCTGTTCTTCTACTCTGAAATGGTAAAGGAAAGAGCTGGGGGTGAGAAAAGGGAGGGGAAGAAGGAGGAAGACTAAGAAGAGAGTTAAAGGAGGCTATTCTGTTTGACTAATACTGGCACACAGCTAAACACTTCTCTCATCTTTCTTTCTCCAGGCTTAGAAAAATTAATGGGGATGGGAAGGTAGGAGATTTAGATCCAGAAAGGACCTCAGAAGTTATCTAGTGCAACCCCTCCATTTTATACATGAGGAAACCGAGGCCGTGAAGCATTAAGTAACTGAGGTTGGAGCAGGGAAAAGAAACTGTGTTTAAAATCAGAAAACCAGATCTATACCCTGTTCCATGAATCCATTTTTTCTGCACTCCTGTCCTTTGGCTTGAGATTTATAAAAACAAGCCCACAAAATGCCAAGGCTGAGGACCAGCACCCAGCCTGCCCTGTGTAGATGCCATCTGATACATGAGGACTACCTACAGTTACAGAATCAGAGTACCACTGTCACAAAAGCACTGGTGTCCTGGCTGGGCAGACTGACTCCTGAATCCCCAGGGTTTGCTCAGCCCTTCCACGCCTCACAAAATCACCTATGGCCTTCATTTGGGAAGAGCAGTCATGGGCTCAAACACGCAGGCAACAGGTTACATGTGACATTTAACTTAATATTAGCTTTCCAGTCTGTTTTTTGGGGAAGAGGAAGGTAGAAGAGTATAATACAGAACTAGAGGACAAAAGTATCAATTATAACCTGTGGACTCTGAGTAAAGTAGGGGCTGATCTTTTTCTGCTCAGATCCATACGGCCTGAACCTACAGCAAGATACCCTGGGATATGGAGTTCCCAAAAAGAAGACACATAAGCATGGGTCTCCCAAGGACAGCTATCCAGGTTGATAAAGTTAAAGTATGGTATCAAATAAGAACAAGGCATGAGTCCCTTTGTCACTCCAATACCTAACAAGATAATAAATAGCAAAAGCAATATTCAAATTGGAACCCAGCTATATGGATATCCATAAAGCTCTCCTACTGGAGAATGGGCCAGTGTTTGCCCCAAATTCCCAGCAGAAAAGGCACTCTCATGCTAGGGGAAGTCCTTTTAAATTAATTCTTGTTTAAGCCCAGGGGCTTCACCGATCTATCTCACCCCACTTCCAGGTTTTGGGGGAATTGAAAATTTGTTTTCCCCCACCAAAAGGAAAGGGGGAAGGGCAGAGAGTAGACTACTACCCTAGAGCAGAGATATTAAAAAAGAGGGAGATGGTACATAACACTTAAAAGTAATTGGGAAACATTTAACAAAATAAATAAGCATACAATAAAACAATGTTAATTTGTGGTTCTAGAACTCAACATACAACTACGGGAATCCTTATGTATAGTATAGTGGCCCCATTTCTATTTGAGTCTGACAACTCAACCTAGAGTGTGTATGGCATTAAGAATTCACTCTTTGAAAAGCTTTGGAGATACTATTTTTTTGGGGGGAAGGGTGGCACAGAGGAGAAGGAAGAGGAGTAGTTTTCTTTCTCCAGTGGGTATATATTAAAAAAGTAGGCCAAATAGCTCGTCAAAAAGGAAAGCAGGAAGAAAAAACCATGCTGTCCACAATTTTTCCGAGTTATTTACCAGCAGAGGGCAATATTGTATACGAACAGCTTGAAGCAAGCAAAACTTAGCTTCCAGGGTTGCTTTTCAAGAAGGATGATAATAATTTTGTTTGCTGCTAGAGACTTTACCTATTTGCGGTAGTTTAGACAAAATGTTTAACAACAACAGTAAAAGCCCAGGAAGACTGATGGAGAAGAACTTTCCGCAAAACTGCATCTCTAAGGGGGCAATGTTATCTACTTTCTGCCAACTGTTGCAGTGGCAGACTAAATGCAATCTGGCTTTTTCCTGACCACATGAAAAACTGTTTTAAAACCAAGAATGCCATGGATTGGAAAGACACTTGCTCCTGCCTGCCCATCTTTGTTGTTTTCCCTGTTATTTCCTATGGAAATAGGGGAATATTTCATTTTTTGCATCCCAAGTGTCTAATGTAGTACCTGGCACATATAGTAGACACTTAATAAATGCTCCTTGACCTTTTCCGAGGGGTCTGCAGGGAGCTCTTTTCAAGGCCCAACAACAGACCACAGAGGTCTGGTTGAGCACTTTCATAAAACTCAATCCCCCCTCCCTGCTGCCTTCAGGGCAAAGTTGTGGCTACCATAAAGGTAGTAAGGAGTCTATGTAAGTTCTCTTCCCACAGAACCTCATTCAACTGCCAAGTATGACTGTATTATTTACTTTCCTTTGTACTCAAGGGCACCCAGCAGGTTTACTCCATTTTAGGCCTGTAAAATGCATCATCCTCCGGTGTTAAAAACCAAGTTAAAAAGAGGCAAAGTTTAATGGTAGTGGAGTGACCAGACTGGTTGCGAATGAATGTCTGAAATTTCCAGAAAACATTTAGCAAAAATGTAAAATGCAAAAGTAATATTAAAGTTGCAACCCAGCTCTATATTAATAAAGCTCTCTATCAATCTAATGAGTCTTCTTTTCCTACAATAGTTACTAACAGGATCAAATGTGATAGCATATGTACAGTGATTCTGCAAGCCTTAAATATACATACATATTTAAGTAGGTTATATATAAATGTTAGCTATTATTATGTGAATATGCACCATGCACCATGAGGGCTTAACAGATTCCAGTTGTTATTTTAGTAAAGGCCTATATCTAGCCACACGCTTCACCAGTTGTCCTTGGGATCAGACGGATACATTTACTAAGCAGTTGAGACGTGGTCTGAAGTACAGACAGTGTCACAGAGAAAGGCTTCCTGGTCCAAATGAAGAGGAGGGAAGAGAACCCGTGAGAAGTCTCAGTGACTCCATGCCCTCATCAACTAAGTTAATAATTAATCATCCCATCTTTTATATAGCATATTAAAAATTAAATTTGCAACTAGGAAAATATGTATAGTTCATCTCTGCGTAACTGGAATTGCAAAGTGTGTGGCAGAAGAACAGGTGAAAGATTTATATTTTCAGAACAGATGGGTTATATTTATCTGGAGAGGCAGCAAGACTGGTTGATATAATACTGGACTTAAGGAAGATCTGGATTCAAATCCCATCTCTGACATTAACTGTATGACTATGGATAAATCACACAATTTCTCTGGTATCAGTTTCCTCACCAATAAAATGGGGATAAAAATCTGTGATACCTACCTCACAGTACTGTTTTGTGGGTCAAATGAGATATCATGTTGGCACTTTGCCAACTTTAAAGCTTTGTATAAAAAATTAGTTATTATTACTATTAGCCAATAAGATAATTCTAATTCTTTTTTGGTCCCACACTAAACAAATTTACAAAAAAGGCAAACAAGATTGGGATTAATTTCTTCTGTGTCATATAAGGCGCAATAACATATAATCCCTCTGGGTACTGGAAAAAAGCTGGCAATAAACGATCTGTATTCAGAAGGCAATTTCTTGCTATTTGTAGTATGTGTTGTTAGGGGAAATGACTTTAATTAAAAAGACAGAAACCCACAATACCAGGCTTGTCATTACAGTTCAAATAACTTTCCCTAAAACATAATGGAGCACCAAATGTGGAGCCTTGAAAGAGTACTATCAGCATTATAAAGGAGGGTCCCCCAAAATAGCTTCTCTTCTCTGTCCACAATGTAAAGTGACTTCAGTATTGCAAACCTTTAATCCTAGAAGGTTTGAACTCTTGATAGCTGTTTTCTGCTTTGTGATAATTCACAATCGTCTTTCAAGAACTGAACCCCAAAGTTGACATTCAGGTTCTAAGTTCAACTTCTCTGGAGCAGAGGTTCTATTTTTGTACTCAGTAATAATGAGATATGCTATTAGATCAAACAAAAAAATTAGCACAGGCCTGAAAGAAATTATGTTGGGCACGGAGGGAAAAATGAGAGAAAAAAATAAATGCTAATAAAAATTGACAACCTAAACCAATGTAGGTTAATTCTCAATACCCTCAGAGTGAAATGGACAAAATACAAAATTTACACCTTTGAATTCTGGTTGTTATTCCATGTGGTTACATTGCGAGAACAGGATATAACAAACACTATGAACATAAATGTTATGATGAAAGTTTAGCAAGGGAAAAGAACAATTTGGTAGGATTATCAATCAATCAGTCTTAGGGAATAGGTAAATAGCTCTTATAAACAAGTAGCAGTGTCTTTTAATAGGCAAGTAACCTCTACAAAGAGCTATTTAGAGTAAGTAGGGTTGGTCAAGATTAGGAGTGGTCACCAGTTTACTGGATTCTGGTATAAGATGCTAGGTGTACTGATTAAAGTTAACTTTGCACCCCCCCACCCTGGAAAGTATGGAGAAAGATCCAACATAACAAACTGTGACAGTCAAGAACTGAAAACAAAATCAGTGCCAAATAACTGAGGAAAGGCTGAATAAGCTGAAATGCAATGGAATATTTCTGTAAAACAGGACACAAATGAGGTAGCACAACGGACAGAGCTCTGGACTTGGGAGTCAGTAATTTACCACCTCAGATACTGTGGGACCTAGGCAAATTATGACCTGCCTCAGTCTGCTCATCTGTAAAATGGGGATAATACTAGCACCCATCTCACAATTGTGTTGTAAGGATCAAATTACTTAATATAAAGTGCTTTGTAAACCTTATAAAATATATAAGCCTATAAAATAAATTAAAAATTATAATATATAAAACATAAACCTATAAATATATAAACATATAAATGCTATTATTATTATTACCTATTATTCAAAGAAACATGAGATTAGTATGAACTAAGGCAGAGTGTAATCAATGAAGAAGCATTTACTAAGTGCTTAACATGTGCCAGGCAATCTGCTAGGCACTGAAGATGCAAAAAGACAAACACAATGAGCACAGACATGCTAAAAGGAAGTCCAACTGTGAGTAAGTGAGAAACCAATCATGGTTCCAGGGGAAAAGATGAAATCATCTCTACGGAGGAGACAACTAGAACAGAATGTTGTACACTCTGGCGCACATTTATCTGTCAGCTGTTTTTTTCTTAATTGTTTTTCTTCATTGTAAGAAGGTTCACTTTTGGGATAAGATAGTGTATCTCTAGAAATCATTTTGATATAAAAACAGAAGACATCAATAAAATAAATAGTATGGAAAAGCAATTAGTTTGTCACTTGCTAAGAATTAGGTTTTGCAGATTTACTTTGGAATTCATGACCATATTAAGCTTTTAAGCATCAGAATGTTATCTATTAAGCCTTTGAGAGATGTGGTAATCCAATGATGACTAATGTTCTGGCTTTTTCCAGCATTTCCTTAAATATTAGTCACCTTCATGCATCAATGCAGAGAAAAGTTAATTTCAAATCTCTTCTAACAGTGTATTTTAACATGTAACTTTTCAAAGGCCAATAAAAGTTCTAGGAGGTAGGAGAGCCATGCCCACTGTTAACAGACACTCAAAACTTGTGTTTCAAATATCATAGGTTGACAGACCTATCAAAGGGGATTTCCTTGGTTTGACTTAAGGATGGTAACAACAGCTAAGATTTATCTAATGTTTTAAGGCTTGCAAAATGTTATAGATAGGCAGATATAGATATATATATACAGGTATGTATATAATTTTCATCCCAAAAAAATCACACTAGTAATCATTACAGCCTCAATTTTATAGAATTGAGTCACAAAGGGTTTATGTGACCTGGTTAGTCATATTACTACTAATAGGTAGCAGAGTTAAGGACTCAAACCCAGACCTGACTCCAAATACAATAACTCAGAATTTAAACATGGATCATGAGTTCATAAAATCAGAAATTTGGACAGTTATGTGAGACCTCAGAAATCTAGTCCAATTCTTTCATTTTACAGATGAGGAAATTGGACCAGAAAGGTTAAGCAACTTGCCCCCTAAGTCACAGGTCTTAAGTGGCAGAGCTGGGATTTGAACCCGGGTTCTCTGAATGCAGAATTTGGGCTCTATCTACATTATTGCTTTGACCCCATTGTTTAAACTAGGTAATGCTAGATAACTATCTGAATAGATCTTGGCTTCCTTTTGGTTTAGTGGAATGAAAACAAGTTAGAACCACTTTCTCATCACCCTAATAAGTACACAAGGGCAGTTTCACCAAATTAGGATAAGCTTCACTAAGCCCCCAGTAGTCTTACTTAGGAACCGAAAAGCAGATGACAATTGTTAAGTCCTGCGCATCTCCATGGAAGCAATTCCAAACATTTCAAAAATGTTTCAGTGCTCAAATACTGCATTTCTATTGAGGACTCTCACTACCAGCTGAATACGCTAACATCGCAAAACTCCTCAGAGAATCAAATTATTAAACCTCACAAATTCAGCTGCCTCAATTTTCTTGTGCTCAGAAAGAGCTTCAAATTTTCTTGAATTTTATTCAAGTTGCCAACATTGCTAACTTGGGGTGACAATTGGTCAAGCACCTTTCCAGAGTGCTAACCCTAAAGAAGCAACACCTTAACAAAAGGGCAAATAATTCTTAAAAAACAAAACGAGACAAAAATCTGTCAGTATCCTCTAGGGCTAAAAAAGGCTAGAATCATTCAGAAGCTATCCTTGGAATGTAATGGCAGCTGTTACACTTGCACCATCATCTCACATGCCTCCATTCTTTCCCAAACTGGAGAAGTCCACAGGCCATGAAGGAGTTCAGTTGATAAAATGCAAATGAAAACATGAACCCGACTGCTCTTTTCCTTAAATACAAACTGAGCAGCTTTGACCAAATATGAACTGCTTCCCAAGGAATGTGGAGACCATGTTCTCTTGGTCTCACACTAGTTCCAGCAATGCATACCACCTGAACAGCATTTTTCATGATCGCTCCATTCAAGGCAAAGGTATATGCCAACATGTATTCCACTAAGGAGTTTGACCAGTCTGTGTTGGGAGCCTCACTGGATTGGCAGGGGGCATATACTCATCCTCAGCAATTAGCCAGGGCACAACCTCAAACTGCAGTGCTAAGTATTCTCATTCGAAGGGCTTTGGATCTCATCTAGCCCAATCCCTCCTTTTCATAGATGAGAAAACTGAGGTTCCAGTAATTCATGAAGTAACTTAGAGCAGTAGTATAGCACAAGAACAGATCACTTTTTCTAGGAATGAAAATACATTAATATGTGTTTAAATGGGCTCAGTTGCTTGTCTGTAAAATAGGAATTCCTGCACCTCATGGAGTTGTTGGTTAGAAAGCAACACTGTAAACTATAAAATGATAAAAGAATTTGAGCTATTGATAACGATTACTTAAGTCACAGAGCTCATGACAGAGCTGGGATTAGAACCCAGAACTCTGGACTCCCAGGAAGACACTGTTCACTATCCCACACATGTTAGTTCTTTATAAGGTTCTTCCCAAAGCTAAGGTTCAATGAAAAAGCAAGGCTTCAACTCAAGCTATACATCAGGGCTTACTGGAAAGCAGTGTCCCAAGATGACCAAAAGAGTACCACTAAGTTTTTGCTTTAGTCATCACACTATCCTTGCATTATAGGAGACCATAAATACTAAATACTCAGTGGCAATCTATTGGGGGTAGGTTCCAATGGACAGGTCACCTGTCAAACACTTAGGTTCACAGGATCAAATATTTAGGGCTGGAAGGGATTCAAGGGGCCATCTATTCCAACCCCTTAAATTGGCAGGGTTCAAACTTGTGTCTTCAGTCTCCAGTGTCAATGTTCTTCTGCTCAGTGTCTGGCTACTCATCTCTTACAGGGGCTGAGAGTAGGTGTCTCAGGCCAAGGTAGTGGGAAGAAACAAAGTGGGACAGAATCACAAAACATACAAAAGGAGACAAACGGTAAACCGAGACGGGTGACCTTGGGCAAGTCACTTAGCTAGTACTGCTTGAAATGTCTCTTTTCTCTCAAATTAGAACACTGGGCTAATCCTTCTCTAAGGGTTTCAGGAGCCAGAGCCTCAGAACAAAGGGAAAAAAGGTGACAGCACAAAGAACAATGGACAAAGGCTGGTATGAAGAACTGAACCCAATTGTTTTCTCAATCAGACCCTTGGGAAAAGACATGTCTTTAGGGAGTTGATAGCTTTCATTTGGCTTACTACACCCCCCCTCAACATATTACAACACAGCCACTTGACAGCACTGCCAGTTCACCCTGTTCCTCCCCATCTTACAAGTTAATTTTGGCTGGTGACGCAGTTGCCACCCATTAGGAGCTGAGCACTTCGGGCTGGAAAACAGAGGCTGGAAGGGAAGAAATGCCAACATCAGCAATAACCCTGCCCCTTTCTACCTACCCTTTCCCTAAAGGACTACTTCATGGGATAAGGCCTGTGTGTACAGACCGACTGGGGAAGGAGGAAAGGATGAAAACAATTTGGTTATTTTAACTCCCAGTTCTTCAAATGCAGACCCAGAGGAATGATTCATGCCAAAACAAATCTTTGCAAATGAAAGCACATATTGACAATGACTAAAAATAGATATGTAAACCTATTCACCCCAAATTAGCTCAGAGGGCCGCCTTCTCCATCAGTCCTCTTTTATCATGTTGGAAACCATACTGGTGCTGTGGGTGATTTAACCATGATATGCTGTAATGCTGTCCACAAGAGTGGCTTTTATAATTTTTAAAGAAAAAAGGAACAACTATAAAATTATGAGGCAGCCAAAATAAATCTTTAAATGATACTTTTACGGGATACTAACAAAACACTCCAAGCAGTGACATTTTGAACAATCTAATTTCTCCAAGCATTAGCTGCCCTATCATCACAGGAATATCCCATGGAAGCACTAGTCCTTTTTCTGGCTTTGAGATCGACCCTTTTGTTTAAGATCTCTCTCTCTGCAGGAAACTTTGGACAAAATAACATAAAGCCTGGTAAACAAAATGCCAACTGGGAGAAAACACAGGTATATACCTCAGTGAGCACAATAAGGACTATCTTAAAAGGTTGCCTATAGGGTAAAATATTGTGTAATAAATACTTTATTCCTGATTCATTTCTGTAAGAAGAGATATGCTATTACAGGGAAGGCCACACCTACTGCACTTGGTCATTTTAAGGATACTCCTCCTGGGAACTGGAGACTGTCTGCTGAGGGGTTTCCCTTGGATTAGCAGGAGGTAGGCAATTATCTTTAGAAAGGACCCAAAGAAAAAACTCTGCAGCACAGAGTTCTCTCCAGAGGCTGGTCACCATGGAAAAGGTGGGGAGGAGGGAGCTGTGCACCTACCCATCCCCGATTTCATTAAGAAGCACACAGTCCCAAGACAGCTAATGCAATTTCAAGATTCCAGCCTGATGTGGCTTCTGGAGATCATTACTTGGACACTGCTGTGGCTCCATGGATGTATCATTCACTTGAAGGAGATCTGAAATGTTTTCTTAATGGTCTGTTGACTATTGTTTGAATCTCAAAACTAATCCAGAAAATGGTGTAACCTTGTAAAGGTTTTCACTTGATGTTACGATGATTTCAAAGGGACTAACTAGGACACCACAGGAATAAAGGGAAGTACACCTATCCTACAACAAACAACAGAGATGATAAAAATTGCCCACAACACAAGTAACTATAAATGAATCCTATTTTACAATTGTACCAGAAAGAGGGGGAGCTGTTGCTAGGATGGTCACCTCACATTCAGTTAACAAACTATGTGTTGTCACTGATTTGTTTAGGCAGGGTACTCAACAGTGTCCTTTTCATGATCCTTCCTCTTAGGGAGTTTCAGTTCAGTTGGGATAGGCCACATGAAAACCTGTGGCGGGGGTGACAAGGGGAAGTTTGGAGGGAACAATTTGTGGGTATTTTTATCCAATTGATTCTCCCACAGTAAGTTAACAACATTAATCTACTCTGACGCAACATTAGTTTTTTCCTGGGGAAAAAACTTAGTTACTTCTGTTTCCAATACAACCAGAAGCAACTAAAGTTCCATTTGTTTGGCACTTGTTCCGTATCTCCCTCACTAACAGACTCCTGTGATGCTTCTTGGTGAGGTGGGGGAGATGCACCTGCAGGTCCTATACAAGCCAGAAAGGCTTCCAGTCCCAAATGATGATGATATTTTCATTGGAGAAGCAGTCTAAATTCACCAAGGCTCATCCCAGGTCGGCTGTGAGATGAATTTTTCTATCATATCAATTCTCAAAGATCATCTATTAAGTCAGATAGAAGGGCTGCACTCTGTATTTGTGGAAGGAATGCACACACTTATAGATTTGCAGATCCTTGAAGTACTGAAGTCTAAATAAAGCACACAGTCTGTTAGGCAATGTGCCCAGGGAGAGACATTACTCAACGCTTAACACTGTTTCTTGTATTCATGCCTGAAAATACAATAACTGACATGTTATAAAAAATGTTCTAAAGTTTGACTAGTATTTTAGACATCTCATGTGAGTCTTTCACAGTACTATGAATTAAATACTATGGACATATTTTCCCCCATTTTACAGATGAAGAAATTCAAACAGAGAGCTGATTATGACTTGCCCATGGTCTTAGCTAGTAAGGGTCAGAGGAAGGATATGAACACAGATCTTCCTATCCAGTTCAGCACTCCATCCAGCGTTGACACAACGCACAGGCTGGCGTAACTCTTAGCACATGAGAAAGTAAAAGCTGAATACAATACCCATTCCTATTAAAAACACTAGAAAACATAGGGATAAATGGAGCTTTTCTTAAAATAGGTATAATTTATCTAAAACCAAAAGTAAGCATTATCTGTAATGTGAATAAACTAGAACCCTTTCCAATAAAATAGGGGTTAAACAAGGATGTCCATTATCATTATTATTATTTAATATTGTACTACCTAGCTACAGCAAAAAGAAAAAGAAATTGAATAAACACAATGAGGAAACAAGGCTCTCATTCTTTGCAGATGCTATGATGAATCCCAGTCAATAATAACAAAATCAAAACAATTCAGCAAAGCTGTAGGATATAAAATAAGCCAATACAAAACATCAACATTTGTGTGTGTGTGTATATATAGATATATACACACACATAAAACAAAATGCAACAGTAAGATACAGAAAGAGAAACTGCATTGAAAATAACTACAGACAGCTATAAAATACCTGAGAATCTACTTGCCAAGACAGGAACTTAGAGAACACAATTACAAAATTACAAAATATTTTTCACACAAATAAACGAAAATCTAAATTATTAAATAAATACCAATTGCTTACAGGCACAGAGTCAATATAACAAAAGCAGTTAAGACTACCTAAATAATTTACTTTATTCAGTACCACACCAGTCAAACTACCAAAAAATTACTTTACAGAGCTTGAAAAAAATAACAAAACTGATCTGGAGAAACAATATCAAGAATATCAAGGGAAGAAATTTTTTAAAGATGTGAAAGGAGCCCGACATTACCTGACCTCAACCGTACAACAAAGTGGTAATCATTGAAATAACTTGATACTAGGTAAGAAAGAGTAGTTCATCAATGGAACAGATTAGGTCCACATTATACAGAAGTAAATGATCACTCTAACGCAGTGTTTATAAACCCAAAGATCTCAGATATTGGACAAAAACTGCTGGGAAAACTCAAGAATGTGACAGAAACTAGGCATAGACCAACATCACATACCATATACCAAGATAAGCTCAAAATAATTTAGACAAAAAGGGTGATATTAAAAGGAAATTAGGGTAACATGGAAAGAAGTTATCTGTCATATCTAAGGACAGGAAAAGAATTCATGACCAATTAAGAAATAAGGAGGTTCACAAGAGATAAAATGGATAATTTTGATAAAATAAAACTTAAAAGTTTTCTCAAAAAAAAAACCAAACTCAAAACAATGAGGCCAAAATTAGAAGAAAAGCAGGACATAGGAAGGAAGATGATTTCTTGCAGCAAGTTTCTAATAAAGGTCTAATTCCTCTAAACAGGGGAACTGGGCCAAATTTATAAGAATAAGATATATTCTCCAACTGATAAATGGTCAAGAGATATGAACAGTTTTCAGAGAAAGAAACCAAAGCTATCAATAGTCATAAGAAAAAATGCTCTGAATCACTAACAGAAAAATGTAAATTAAAACAACTCGATGGTTCACATCAAATTAGCTATTTTCTTTAGAAAAGGAAAATTAAAAAATGCTGGAGGGGACATGGGGAAAATAAGTACACTGATGCACGCTGGTTGGAGCTGTGGACTAGTCCAACCATTCTGCAGAACAATTTGGAACTATGTCCCACTACTAGGCCTATATCCCAAAGAGATCAAAGGAAAAGGAAACAAACGTACAGAAGTATCTATAGCACTTCTTTCTGCATTAGCAAAGAATTGGAAGACACCCAACAACTGGAGAACGAACAAATAATTTTATAAAAGTATGATGGAATACTACTGTGCTGTAGGAAATGTTTTTGTTTGTTTTTTCAGAAAAAATGGAAGACCTGTATGAACTGATTCAAAGTAAAGTACACAGAACCAGGAGAACAATTTATACAGTAACAACAATACTGCACAGATTAACAACTATGAAAGTCTTAGTAGTTTTGATCAATACAATGATCCACTGCAATTCAAAAGGACCCACAACTGAAAATTCCATCCACCTCCAGAAAGAGAATGGAGGGACTTGGAATACAGATTGAAGCAATTTTGTTTTTTACAATTTCTTGTTCCTGTTTTTCCAGAATATGAATAATGCAGAAATGTTTAATGATTTCACATATATAATGGGTATTGTAACTCTTACCTTCTTAATGGATGGCAGTGGGGGTAGAGAAACAGAATTTGGAACTGAAAATAAAAATATAACTGAATTTTTTAAAAAGAGTTGTAGGGGCAGCTAGGTGGCACAGTAGATAGAACCCCAGGCTGGGAGTCAGAAGAAGCTGAGTTTAAATCCATCCTGAGACACTTACTAGCTGTGTGACCCTGGGTAAGTCACTTAATTTTGATTACCTCAAAAATAAAAAGTTGTAAAAATACAAGAAATTTTATTTTTTTGAAGAACCATTTGGAATGACAAAAGTAAATATAAATATAATTTTGTCATATTCCAGGCTCCAAATAAGATTATTAGTGTCCCTTAGCTAGGTGGCACAGGATAGAATCTTGGGTCTGGGGTCAAGACCTGAGTTTCAATGCTTCCTGTCACCATACTTGCTGTGTGACCCTGGGGCAAGCCACCTAACCATTGCCTGGCTCAGTTTCCTCAAAAGTCAAATGGAGATCCTAATATCACCTACCTCACAGAGTTGATGCAAAGATCAAATGATTATCACAAAGCAGCCTGATAAATAGATGTTTAACGAATGCTAGTTCACTTCTCCCTTGCACCTTTACCCACTAGCTGCCAGACAGCTCATCAGTTAATTAGGCTCTCAATACTAAATTTTTTCATGTGCTAGTGAGTATGAGGCAAAGTATAAAGAAATTCTTTCTCCCAATGCAAGTCTGCACTTTCATTAACACTTAAGAGTCTCAGGAACTTGCCTGAAGTCACACAGTTGGGAAAGCATTGTCTCAAATAAGAAGTGAGACAATTCAGATTTCTGACTGCAAAGCTAGGGTTCTACCCACCACACCACACACTGCCTCTCTAAAAAGATACTAATGTGAACTGTCATAAAAGTAATAAAATAAAGGTACTACTTACCTCACAGGGTTCATGTCAAAGGTAGATAAATGTTAATTCATTTAATTTTTTGTAGAACTGGACGGGGCCATAAGTTATTATCCCTAAAACTATTGTTTACTTGGAAGAAATAATCAAAGCACTAGGCAGAGAAAAAAAATGAGTGTGGATGGGTTGATGGTCAAGGAACATCAATTCTGACTTTGTATATACCATGAGCTACTGCCCTTGCCTGACGAGAAGTGCTTGGGTCCTCTACAGAAGCGTCAAACACAAACTCAATGCTGCTGGCAATGCTCCTGAGTGTTTCCAAACCAGACTAAAATGTAATTGGGAAATATTTAACAAAACAAATAAAAAATACAATAGACTATAATGTTATAACATGTGGTTTTCATCATGTGGCCAGCATGATCCTTATGTATGGTTGAGTGCTACCCCTCCTCCTATTTGAGTCTGAAACCACTGCTCTAAACTGCCAAAGAAAGAACCTCTCTCTCCTTCACTCTTAAAGTACATACAACATTCTGTACTTTTCCAAAATACTTTCACACATTATCGCAGCCAACTTCCACAATAATCCTAGTGAAGGGGGGGGGTGGTGGTGGTGGTTAGGTGTTATATGTGTTTTAAAGGAGATAGACACTGAGGACAACTTGCTTTAAGTCAGTGCAATACTTGGGGTAGGACTAAAGGAAACATATCTCCTGGCCCAAGTCTTGGTATTTTTCCTTTACTCTCATCATTTTAATACCTTAAGCAGAGCCAACTCTGAATTCTCTTGTACCATCATCATAACTAATGCTAACATCTAAACAGAGCTCCAAGTTGCAAAGCACTTTAGCCAAATATCTCATTTTACACTCAAATCTACCCTATTCTCACATACATACTATTATTATAAAGATCAATCAACTTGGCCAGTGCCATATGGCTAGTGTCTAAGGCAGGATTTGTACTCAGGTTTTCTGGGCTCCAGGCCCTGCTACTACCTCTAGCTACATGAGCTACTTTAATTTAGGGCTGGGCTTTGCTATGCTAAACTGAAAGGATTATTCCCTACTTTATAAGGCAAAATGATTAAGTTACCTTCCAATGGAAGAAATGGCATCTGCTCTCAGGCACACAGAAGAATGTGAAATGGGAAAGCAGAGCCTGAACAGTCAGCTGAACTAACCACCCTCAAAACCCACTTTGTGTTCTTCTATCCCCATGTTTTACCTTGCACCATGCTCTTAAGTCAGAATAGTCCTTGATCCAAATCATACTTATCCTCTAAGGCCCGGTTCAACTCTTGCCTTTCCCTCCTCAAACCTTCCCTTACAGGTCAGCATTTATCATCTACACAGCTCAAATAGGACTTCACATTTTTGTAGATGTCATCTCCCCAGCTAGACTATTATCTTCCAGAGAGGAGAGACTTTTAAACTTCGTAATACCGAGAAGGCTTAGGCCCCAGAGTAGCGCTCAATAGGATCATTCAAAAAAATGGAAAAATTTAGCTAAGTGCCTGACACAGGGAGGGATGGTCATGTAGCCTTGCTGAAATAATCAACCACAAAGATTTCCTCCACAAAGAACCTGCTAAACTCCAAAACGAGTGTCCCTAATAGAATGCTTCCAAGAGACTGCTGAAAACAATATTCTTGATAGTTATATTGCAATTTCCTAATAATGATGGACACCATGCTACCTGCTGGAAAGGGGGAAAAGAGCAAACAAGAGAGAAGAGGGAGTATCATGAAATGGAAAAAATGTGTAATTTGGTGGCTGGAGACCTGGGTTCAAATTCTGCTCCAAAACATTTTATCTAGCTGCATGACTACAGAAAAGTTACAACTGCTCAAAAACCTCTTTTCGTGTCTGTAAAATGGGGATGATCCACCTATGAAAGTAAACTTGAAATACCTGGATCATGTGATCATAGTGAGGAAAATGTAATATGTGGCAGAATATAAATTTGAATTAATCTAAATGAGGGGTGGAAAAAACCAGGTAAAAATTTTTTTTTTTCAGACATCTTGAGACTCAGAAAAGACTGTCTTCTTTGGGTACGACAGATCAATCCCTGAGGGAGAGGAATCTGAGTTTATCTCAGTTGACTGTCTTGGGGACTTAGGGGAAGATTATAATGGACCTCACAACAGAAACATTTTAAATGTCTACCTACAAAGTTAATGGCCCGAAATATTTGTAGAGGATTGTCCAGAAAATATGTGAAATGGATATCGAAAACACCAGAATTCATTATCAAGAGAACAGTGGATTATACTTAATTGAATAAATGCCCTCACTAATCATTCTCCTAAATTTGATCAAAAGACTTCTCTGGCTATGGAAGATTTGGCTAATAAAGGTTAATCAGAAACCTCCTTCTATTGACAATTTGTTTTCACGTCATTTGCTTCTTCCTTTTCCCTCTGATTAAGTGAGACTTTTTATTTTTACTCCCATATATACCAAATGGATCTTTTCTCCCCAACATAATCTCAGATACAAGGAGAAAAATGCCTTGAGCAAACGTTATAAATAAGCTCTGTCACCCAGGGCGGTGACTTCAAGGTGTTTTCATTTGTAAAATGAGAGGGCTGAATTAGATAATCAGATTGGTTTTGTTAAGTGACTAACTCTTCTACCATATGGTCTTAATCATTCCAGACAATTGCCCCAAGAAAAGTTATTATGGTCTTTGGGCACTAATTAAAAGCACACATGCTCATTAAAAATACACCAAACAGACTACAGTCCATTCACACTTAATTACTGTTGCAATGGGAGTTCTCACTGACTCCATGTGGCATCAGATTCATAAGCAGCCACTCAAGTTACTTTTTCTCTAGGGCCAGGGGAAAGTATGACTAAGCAAGGTTACTCATTTATCAAAAGCTTATTGCAGAGTGCCAGGAGTAGCTATCTCCAGCACAGCCGAGGCTCAATGTCTTTGAACAATTTGCTTGCTATCATTCATGCCCTTTCCCTTTTGGCTAAACAAGGGAACGTCCAGAATCTTCTCCAGTTATAAAATCCAAACAGTATGAGGATCTAGTTAGCAAACGTTAACTTAGACACTTACAGACACTTACAGACACTACAGAACTTAAAGTTGTGTGACAAATTCAGTAAACTCAAATAGCCTTTTGAAGTGCATAGCCTTTGAACTGTAATCTACTAATAAGCAAACACTTGCTCTAAATAGTGAGACTTCTAAAACATACTCCCACAAATATACTAATGGTACAAATGTATCTACAATGACTCCTACCTACCTTTCCACTCTCATCTAATACTACTGCCCTTCACACTCCATTCCAGGCAAAATGGCCTAGTTGTTCCCTAAATTATGGATTAGATATACCTTCTCCAAAAAGCCTGTCTTGATACTATGCCTCTCCTTCCCAATCCTTAATTCTCTCTCAGATTTCTTATATTACACTTCTCTGTGGTCCTAGTGCAGAATGCTTAATAAATGTTTTGTGGAAGTTGTTAACTAATGTACCTCTTCAAAAGGGTGACCCTAGGATACACATTTACTACAACAATGTGGTCACTACTCAATACACATTCAGACCTTTGGAATCAGCTTCGCAGACCATCTATCATCTTCCTCTCCCCCCCAAAAAAAATCTTTCTCTGCTTCAGGTATGTTCTAGTTTTTGACCAGCAAGTCTTAACAATTGTCATCAACCTACCTTATTCACCAGGTTTGGCTCCAAGTACATTCTGCTATCTGCCCCACTTCCCCGCCCCTGCCAAAAAACACCCTCAATGAAAAATGAGGTGCCACACTGAAGACAGTAGAAGGAATTATCTGGAAGATCTAAAACCATTTCCACAGGAGAAGTTCCAAATATTCTGGGTATTGTTGGGTAAGCAGGAATTTTGAATTTTATAACTTCTTCAAAGGAAATACACACATAATTTTAATTTTTTCTTAAGTCATTATTTTATAATCATATTACATTTTTCTGATAACAAAGATTAATCTATCACCTACACATAAGTAGTATCGTTTCCTTTTCCTGGATCATTTGCCCCTTCCCAATGAGAAAAAAATTATTTACCAGGTAAAATGTTTTGCAAACATCAAGAAAGGCACATAAGTAAGTGCCTACTAAATATTTGTACAGGGGATAAAAAAATGAAAAGATAATAGAACTGAAATTGGATGAGAAAGGGACAGTAAGGAGGAAACTGAAAATAAAGCAAGACAGAAATAGTTATAAAATGACCAAATAATCAATGGTGTACATCACCCTCTTGGACCAGCTCCCATCAAATGGTTTTGTGAAATTTCTTCTAAGGATATATATTATCTTCTTGGCAAAAAGATAACACTGGTTATCAAAAAGCTCAACCCAATGATCTACTTGCCCCAATCTCTAAAACAAGGTCAAGAAAACTAAAGATCACATACTTAAAGCAATTTGTTTCTATTTCAAAAGAAATTTAGGATGTTCCATTCATTCATATTCTTTTGAAGATTGAATAAATAAAATTTTTAAAAATATCCCTAATCTATATCTTCCCTAATTATGCCAAGAATACTTCAACTTCTCCCATTCATAGGAAAGGTAGGAATCAGGGAGGGTTTGGGGGAAAGACAATAAGGTCTGTTTTGGACATGTCAAAGACTTCTAGTTTGAGATGTCTTAAAGGTCCACTAGAGGTGCAAGATTGGAAGCCAGCTGTTTGTGGCAGAAAAGGTAGATTTGAGAATCATCAACATAGAAATGGGGATTAAATCCTAGGAGACTGATGACATCACCAAGTGAAATAGTATAGAGGGAGAAGAGAAGAGGGCCCTGAGGAACACCTATGGTGAGAGGGCATGATCTGGAGGAGGCCCCAGCAAAAGAGAGAGGACTGGTCAGAGAGGTAGGAAGAAAACCAGGAGAAAGTGATGCCCCAACACCATTGAACACCAATGTTCAGCCGCATCTCACCCATTCCTTTCAATTCCATACTTCACAAAAGCCTAGGCTATATACCCTGAGGCAGCTAGGTGGTGCAGCGGATAGAGCACCAGTACAGGAGTCAGGAGGACCTGAGCTCAAATCTCACCTCAGACACTTGACTCTCACTAGCTGTATGACCTTGGGCAAGTCACTTAACCCCAACTGCCTCATCCCGGGTCATCTCCAGTCATCCTGATGAATATTTGGTCACTGGATCGAGATGACTCTGGAGGAAAAGTGAGTCTGGTGACCCTCACAGCCCTCTCTCACTCAAAACAAAGTCAACTGCAAGTCATGTCATTATTTCTCTGATGGCATGGTCTTCTTTGGCAAAGAAGGACGAACACATATACACACATACACCACATATGCCATCAGTTCAGTAGCTTTCTTGTCAATTCTATCTTCAAATCGTCTACCCTATCTGTACCCTTCTCTCCGATCACAGGACCACAACCCATATTCAAGATCTCATTACCTTTTGCCTGGACTCTTATAAAAATGTCCTAAGCAGTCTCTCAATTAAGTCTGTCCTCTCTCCAATACTCCCCTATTCTTACTTCCTACTACCTTTAGGATCAAATAAAATTCATTTGAAATTTAAGGAACTTGACAACATAATTCCAGTCTATCTTTCCAGTCTTAATTTATTCCTCCTTCTCTATGAACTTGAGTCCATCAAACTGGCCTTCTTAAAGTTCTTTACACACAACCTAATCACAACCTTCCCTCTGTGTCTTTGAACATTCAATTCCCCTTTTCTGGCATGCACACTCTCCTCTTTTCTGCCTCTTACAAATCCCTACCTTCCTCCAAAATTCAAGATTTTGTCCCCCTCCTACATATTTTCCTATCAACAGTTGCTGCTTATTCAAAAAATAAAATTACCTTGGATGTACTTAGTATACATTCTATATATGCATAAAGAACGTATCTTTTAATTTCCAGTGCCTACTACAACTTAAGTGACCTACACACACATAGAATCCAAATTATAGCACTGAACTGGCCCATATTATCAACTCAGGAATTAGAATAATCAGCATTGTCAGCCTGCTTCCAGATACTCTGATGAACTTATAATCTCATCAATATTACTGTTCCCAACCATGCCATCTCATCTTATGCAACTCTTGTTCATATTGCAACTTCTGGCCAATGGGGTGTTCACTCAACTTCAGTTTTAAAATATAACTGGCATTGCATGGTTATCGCTGGAGCATATAGTCAAAGTTATTTAACCACCACGTGACACTTGAAGAAACAAAGTATTTATTAAGTACTTACTATCTACAAAGCACTATGCTAAGAATTTCAGGTAGAAAAAGAAAACAGTCCCTGCTAATAAGGAAGACTGTAGCTACAAATCAGATGAAAAGATCTCATGGTTCCCAAGGTACATCAATAAAGCAGATGGTAATGTCCCTTCTTTAATGTCATTGACATTGATAAAAATATCAGTTATGATGCTGAAAAATCTGACAGTGCCAAGGGCTTTGGTGACAACGTTCTTTTGGGGGAGCTTCAAAAATGTGTTTGCAGCACGTTTACGAAGTTTCCAGGCTGGATCTCCACACAGGTTGACTCCCGGGATGAGTTCAGAGTCCAAGGGATGTCTCCAATAGGTATTAAGAGAGACGGTGGTCAGGGTAGTTGTAGTGGTGATTCAACTTGCCATGACCAGCCTATATCCTTTTCTTTAATAACAGTTCATGCACATTCTTCTGAATGTTTGTTATTACACTACAGTATACCTCCTTCTATAATATGCTCTTCATTTTTCAGTGACTGTGTTATTCCTATTTCACTACCATATAACATCACTAGAGAAAATCAGGGTTTTTTTATAGCCATGTTTCACACAGAAGTCATTAGTCTCTAATTAGAAAGCACATAATTTTCCAAAGCCCACATTCCTACTCAGTTCTAAGACTAGTTTACTGTTCATTTGCAATGTCTGTTCAAGAAACACATATACTACAGGAGCAGCTCTATGAGCTCTTCATTTCAATGCTTATCAGTCTAGAAAATAGGCATTTTTCATCCAGTCTGTCTACCTCTCTGGTGGTTAAGACAAACCAATAAAAGTAATTATGGATCTTTTTTTTTGAGGGGGGGAGGACATAGAAAGGGCACAGGAGGCTGTACAATTAACACAATACCATCCATAAACAGAATCATCTGTAAAATTTCATCCTTCATATGTCTCAATCATTTGGATTCTACACTGTATAGTCTCCATGATGGTGGTAAATGTCTAATGACTGGCTTGACTGAAGCACCTGGGGTTTGCCAAACAAAATCCTATGTTGATGCATCTTTCAAAGAATTTATTTTTTGAGTCACTGGAGGTCTTGCTGGAAAAGTTTTGAAAGTTTCATTTGTCTCATGAATGTTTTTTTTTCCCTCTAGTCAAAAGACCTTCTGTTCTCTCCATCTTTCATTCAACTGACTGTGAAGATGAGGTCAACTATAAAATATCTCTTGCAAAAGCTGTCTGTTCTCCTACCTTCATTGAATATGTCCTGATATATATATATATATATATATATATATATATATATATATATATATATATATATATATATATGTAGAAATGAGAAACTAGCCATATGGATTTTCTACTATTGTGCTTTCTTCAGAGCAGGCTTGTTTTTTTATATGAACCTCTTCCTATTTTGCTTTTGTTAGTGCTAGTTTTAATTTCTTATGTGACACACTGCAAACGCAGCATTCTTGTATCATGATGTATTTTAAGGTCCTCTTTTATCTCTCCCTAATCTATACAATTCTCCCAGTTGCCTGACTCTTCTTTAAACACTAGCTGCATGCCAGATTTTTCAAATGTACTGATAAAATTCTGCTGAACTGATTTCTTCCTCTTTTTAGTTTAAAATAAATTCTTTTTTATAGGGGATAACTGTATGGACAGGCAAGAGAGGGGTACAGGAAGAAATCTAACCAATGTCAAAACAATACCAATTAAAACCTATTTTTTAAATAGGTGAATTTTAGAAACACAGGTACCAAATTCTTTTTTCCTAAGTAACAGTGGGAAATAAATTCTGCTTTCTGAGAGGCAGCCTGTAAGATTTGTAAGAGCCTTTACAACCCAGTGTGATAAGCAATATAAATATCAGTAGCACCACCACCTCCCTACCCCCACTCTGGGTCTCCTTTAGACTGAAATGATATACCATGAGTTACAAAGAAAACGAGTAAGACCAGGACTGAAATCAAGGGCTTTCCCAGTTAACCATGTTAACCTATTTTCACTCTCAAGTTTTGCCTTCATTTGCTATTCAAGGATGATACAATGGACATAAGATCTGAATTCAAATTCTGCCCCAAGCACTTACTAGGGCACTTACTAGTCAGTTATGTGATCATGAGCAAGTAACTTAACTTTTCAGCCTGTTTCTTCACCTGTAAAACAGGGATAATAGCCATTACCTCACAGGACAGGTAATGCACTTTGCAGAGCTTAAAAAAACACATGTGCTATTATTATTATTATTACTTGCATTATCTTTTTCACAGAATTGTTGGGGGGAAATTCTCATCAACTTTAAAGTGCTACGTAAATGTCCATCACTATTACTATTCTGTAAGAAATTATCTGCCTCACCCTTTGTTTAACAGAAACAAAGATTTACATGCATCTGGACGAACACTTTAGGCTATTGCCACTAAAGTACTGAACTTTGCTACCTTTTTTATGACAGCCATAAACTAGACCACCTGTTTTGTGTTTAATCTATGGGCCAGGGGAAATGAAGGCCAGGGTTGAGTTCCCTCTCCCCTCCTCCAAAACCCTTAGGCTACATGTGAAGATAATAGAGAAGGTTCTATTTGAATGATAAAAAGAAAAAAAGTTAAGACATAAAAACTCCTAAACCTAAAAGATGGTAAACACCATCCACTAAACCTCCACACACATATATATCTTTAACTGTTATAACAGAAATAATAACAATTACTGTATAGTGCTTTAAGGTCTGCAAATTACTTGTTTAGCATGTTATCTTCTTTGACCCCAACTCAACAGATAGGTCCTATTATTATCATCCCAGTTTTAGAGTGGAGGAAACTGAAGCCAAGAAGAAATTTCCGACTTGACCAGGGCCTCAAAGGTAGTGTTTCAGGAAGCATTTGAACTCAGGTCTTCTTGCCTCTAAATCCAAAACTACTCACTCCACCACCTAGATACCATTTACACTACTCTCTTCGAGGATCCCAACCAATCCACCCGTGGCTACTGTGTGATGTATATTTTTACCCACGTCCACCAGTAATTTCACTTTATAGAAGTCCACTCAACATTCAAGTATTTTCTGTCATTCCCTAAACTGCCTCATTGCCTAATGAAGAAAATAGCTGTCTACTGGTTAGCTATTATTTGTGTTACACGGGACCATGGGATTATAAATAGATTATAGATTTGGAAAGGATCTTGGAGGTTATCTAGTTGGATCTTATTTTACAGATAAGAAAACTGAGATCCAGGGGAAATGATTCATCCACAATAACCTAAGTTACATACATAGTGACAGAAGCATGACACAAACCTAGGCTTTCTTTTTAATGGGAGACAACAGGGGTGGCAAAGTTCTACTTAGACAGAAAAGGACCAGTAACTTCACTGATGTAGAATGAAGACATTCTATCAGGACAGACAGGCTACAGCTGCAGGGGACTTCCTCTAACTCTCACAGCCAGTTTCAGTGGCAGGAATCAAGCCCAGGTGTCCCTGATGTCAGTTTTATATCCCATGCTGCCACACCTCAGAAGTTCACTTTGGAGCCCGCGTGACTAATGCATCTTTCCCCTTCCAGGCACGCATTTCTGATGATGTGCTTTACACATTGTTTCTCCTGAAAAACTTCTCATTTATATGTTGCAACCTGCCCATACCCTTTAAGTGACACTCAACTTCAATTATTCAAAACTGTAGCATTCTACATCTTACAGTCACATATCACCAGAAAAGTAATGGTGTTAAAAGGAATAACTGAAATACATGCAAATTTCCTAAAGTAAAGCCTTTCTTCTTTTTCAGTTCTGGGTCCATTTCAACGTCCATTTCCAGCACCTATCCAAGATATATGGATTGACTGATAGTCTAGACAACAGATATGGTTCACCCACTTAGTTTTTCCTATATGGATAATATACATTTCATTAAAGTGGCTTTACAATGTTCTGGGAGTTGATACAAATAGACATATCTGGAGTACTTTCTCCATCCAGAAGGAAAACATTTAGATGCAACAATATTAGATGTTCTCCATGACACCTTTAAGGATGATAAATCTATTTTGAGCTTTACTTAAATATTAATAAGGCTGAACAAAACTACCACAGTTGTTACTTATTTTAAATTATTTTGTGATTTTTGCATACGCACAAAAGACACTGCTGAAGGAGTCTTTAGAGGGATGACCAGTTCTACCAAGTCAAATGCCTTTTTTTACAGTCATGCATTAATTAAGCACAGTGAGATTATGTATTCCCTATATATTGTTCAGACAACTGTGTATAACTATAAAGACATGGTATACAGTAAGTGCTCCACACTTATAATTAAGGATGCCCTGATACAGCTTCTCATAAAAGTTTTGTAGAGATGAAAAAGTAGATAAACACGTCAAAGTCTCTTGTGACATCACCTAACAAGTTCCAAAATTTTTCCCACACCTTTAGCATATTTCTATGCTTTAGGTAACATGAGAGTCAATGCTTCAAAACCCTTCAAAAATGTCACCTTCAGGGCATCCTTCCTCTATCTATATTTGGTCTAGTCCAACAACTTCCACAATGGTTGCTTTTACTAACATTTAGCTTCCAAATACAGCACATCCAGGATGTAAACATGGTGGGTCCACTGATCTCAATGGTCAAAAGTCTGCAATAAAAATTTTGGCCATAATCTTAGATATTTTTATCAGTTATCTATTTAGTTTCATCTTTAAAAAGTCCAGTGGATTTAAATTACCCATTTAGTCTCCTGCCAGGCTCTCTAAACTTGTTACCTCCATTGATTTAATGTTTTATGATGGGCTACTGGCCATAATCTTGTTATCCTACTAAGATTTTAGAGAAGTTTATATTCTAAACTGTAATAACGTGTGGCTGCCATGTCTTTCTGCTTCACAAGGAGATCAAGTGTTTACTCATAGGGTATTACAGTCTCCTCTCTATGGCAACTGATTGATAGCAATAAAATTTCTTTAGAAAAATGGCAATATCTATTTCAACACATAGTCTTCCATTCATTCTCCACTTTTCAGTATCAAAAGTCAGGTTAAAGGAGGGTCTTATTTCATATTATAATTTTATTCCTGTTTTGCAATAATTTGCTTTTAACAAGTAAATGGATCAAATGCTCAAACAGTTGACAAGGAAACAACTCCCACATTAGTTATGAGTCATTCCACGTCTCTTAAAACATGACTGATTTCATTTCTCTTGTTTGGTCCTCCTCATGTCTAATGCATCCCACTTCTTTTCTCAAAATGATTTTTCCTAATAAAATGGTGTGAGGATTCTATGGAGTCTGTCTTGTGGCCTTTCTGACTGCTTAATCCTCAACCATATTTTCTAACTTGGGGGAGGGACTCTTCCCTATGCATTCAAGTCATAAAGAATCAAGGTGATAAGTTGATTTAACTTGGAGAATGTATACCTCTTCTTCCTCTGCAACAGATAAAGGAATATACATAGCAGTCTTCTTTCGTAGCAAGACTTTTGCAAAAATGTATCATTATTTCTAGAATGAAATGACCAAACGTCCCAGTGAATTTCTTTGTTGGCTTTTGGACATGTGAATAAAACCAATTCCACCAACTCCTTTCTTCTTAAATTTCATTCATAGCTCAAAAGTCAAGAACAACATGATTAAATTTTAGTAGGATGTCGAATCACAGGTCATTAGATAAGGATTTCATATTTGGAACACAAAGAGGAAGCTGATGTGTATAGACTGCCTAAACTGTCATTCTTAGTATATTCAGCCCTGTTACAACTATTCTGTCACCATCACTGAAGGAAAAAAGTCTTGTGGGACTGAGGATCATTTGTTACTTTTCTCATTGTTTTTATATTTCCAGGACCAATTATATATTTTTTTCCTCTAATAAGTTACAATTGTGACTGTATGTTGACACCTCTTTTACCACTCATCTGCAATGAACAGTTTTATCTCTATTTAAAATATATATATATATTTTTTGTGATTTGGTGTACACACTGTCCAACACCTCCTGATTCTCCTCTGCAGGTATTCATGATCTATAGGCATGAAGTACCTGAATAGACTATAAAACACTGGATTTTTATTCCTTAATCCTGAACCACATATCCCAATATATTCTTTGCCATCTTCCCACCTTTACAACAATACCAAGTATCAAAATACATGCTAATTTATCTTGAATGGTTTTGTCCAGTTCACCGTAATCATCTTTTACAACTAATGTCCATCCACAACCTATAATTATTTTAGTGATAGTCATTTATAACATGTGCTGCAATAAATAACCAATAAAATGTTTCTTGTTCCCTTTGGTATGGGATAAAATCACCGCCACCAATTCCTTTGTTGCTCCAACAAGAACCTAGTAGTTATTTAGCTGCAATTTTCCTTTCTCTTCTGGTTTCATTTATATTAGGAAGCTTCATGCATTACAATTATACCAAAAGTAGGTCTGCTTCTTTGTCACTGGACAAGGACCTCAATTTGGACTGCTAGCGGTCAAGTTAATGTTAATAGAGGGTCTTAAAAACCATGCAATTCTTAGCACATACTGTCCCCTTCCCTACCTCTCTCTAAATGGTGAGAAAGGGGAGAGGGGGTAGGATTGCAGGCTATTTTTATGAGTCTATTCATATTTAAGCTAGATTTATCCTTAAAGCATATTATCATCTTTTTACTAGGACCATATTCCAAGCCCATCTAGTATGACATAACTCGGCTGAGCTTGCACCCTGCCAGCATATGCAGCTTTTTGAGCACCCAAGAACAACTTCTCCCACAATAAGGCACTGTAGGACAATTTGGGGGGGGGAGCGGAAAATATATAGAAAAATGCAAGAAAAGAGGCAACAGAAGGGGTTGTTAGTGATGAGGGTCTCAGAAGACTGAGGGGAAAAAAGTACATGCTTATATCCTCAAGTCTTTATAAAATAATGAAAACAGTTGCTGTTTAGAATAAATTTCTTCAGCTGAGTAATCACAAGAATTTTAACAAAGAATGTTAAATAAAAACAAAGCTATAAAATGTAAATTTTTTCAAACAGATCTTAGTTACTAAGTTTTATACATATAAACTATGTCCAACCAACCAGATGCAAAAAAAAATTTTAATTAGAAAACTCTAATTTGTAATTTTAATGTTCATAACTCTAAAGGAAAAGTGACATCCATTTCCATTACATTTTATGCTACAGCCCTTTTTAGGGTAAACTGGAAGACAACTCACATCCACAAAAATTTCTTTGTTTCTCTCAATAGAAAATTCACATTTAGTCTTGTTTAAGTCAAAATGGGGACCACCTTGTAAAACATTTATGTATCATGCATCATAATTTTCAAATGCCTATTTTACAAGAATTTTCTGATATTTCCTACCAGAGACCTTCTTAACTTCATGTTTCTTTACAATAGCACAGGACAAACACAAGACTCAGACAATACCCACACAATCAACTATCTACCATGTCAGATGGTTGTTGTTCCTATGAACTACCTTTCAAGAATATATATTCTCTTCTGACACTCATGGAAATTCAAATTTCTCCAGAAAATGTGACATGAGCCTCCCTCATTTTTTTTTGATAGTGCTAGAAAAGACTGCATCATCAAGTTTCCCATTACCATCCTGATTCTCCCTCTGCTAAAGTACAGATCTGTTTAAAATACCCTGATCAACCAGGAAATACTGCTGTCATCTACAAAAAATAACCATATTTTCTCAGAGTTCAACACCAGATGCGGTCTTCTTTTGTACTCGTGCCCTGAAGATTTTGGTCTTCCAGTTTATAAATTTGATGATACATGATAATCTCCATTCTGACCAGTTCTGTGACTAACTGGGATACAGAAACAAACATCAACAAAATGGTTCTAATTTCATAACTTGTCAATTCCCCCATATGATCACAATCTGTTATTTTATCTTTCTCACTGACTTACTTCTCCAAGGCTCATTATAAACATCAAGTGAAAATCTGCTGCCTATCAGGTTTATTCAAATTTGTGAAAAATATACAGTTATTAGAGATTCAATAGCTGCAAACAGCTACACAGCAGGAATGGCCACAGGAATGTGGCTCTTCCAGCTTTCAGACCAGTCTCTCAAAACTACCTGACTTTCCTGGTTCTTAAACATCCTTAACGATCTTGACTTAGAACTTTCTTCAGCCTAAACCAACCCAAAGGATGGAGAATCACATCATTATCACTCAAAATTATGCTACCTACATGGTCATGCTCTATGAAATTCACCTCTCTGATTATAACCAATCACCTTCCATCTCCCCCTCACACCCTTGCTATAATCTTCTCCAATATTCTCTTTCCCAAACAGTTCAGCCTCACGTTCAAGGTATCACTGATATCTTTTATTCTCTTAACTTACAATCTGTTCATGTTTTATGAAGGACCAAGTTGAATTTACCCCCACTATCTACTTTTTTGGCCTTCTACAGACTCACCCCCCAGTTTCAAATTGGCTCTGATTCTGTAACTGATTTGTCCTTGAATCCTCCCACTGTTTCAGATCTTTTCTTCTCTCCATAGGCCCCCCAAAACTCATTAGAACATGTCATCTACTTAACTGTGAATATAGTCTCTAGCTCCCTTTTCTCCCTACACTATATCATTTTTCATTCCTTCTTTTCTCTAGTATCAAAGACAGAATTTTTCAAGGAAAAAAAAAACTCCTTTAAAAAAAAAACCCTCCCATCTTCCAGAAGCTTGTCCCCCCCCTCAATCATTCCATTTCTACTGTGCTCAATTTCCAGATGCAATGACTTCTTCCTTGCAGCTGGCAAACAAGACTCAGAGCTCCCACATCCCTGAAGACCTCCACTTGACCTTGTTATCACTTCCTTAGCTATTTGTTGTTTTTCTTTCATTTAATACTCACTGTATAATGTCTTACAATTTAAAATCTCTTAATTACTAAATTCAATTTTACCTGTTTTGCAGTTTTAGGTTCTACATCACTGCTTTGCTCTGAGACTGCTTCCTATTCTGTCTGATCCCACAAGCTTCATCTCCTTTTGCCAAATGACCAGTCCCATAGTATCTACCTGTTAGGCAACTCCCATTAGAATTTTTGAATAAGGTACTTAATATTCTCTCTCTTACACTCCATACTTTGCTGCTACTAAGTTCACTAAAATTCTCCTAGTCATCCAGGTTGATCAACTATAGAAACTTGATTTTCCCTCTTCTTCATACTTATATATCCAATCCAACCCAACTGAAAACATCTAATAGTCATTTTCAACATCTCATCTAAAAGCTACATCCCCAGTTCAGATGCTCAGAAGAATTACTAACTGAGCAGTAGGAAGAGCTTCCTAACTTGGCCCCTGTACCAGAGTAGTGGCTGGTACTCTGACTAGAGGAGTTCTAGTGGGGGAATAAGAGCAAGGAGCGGAAAATAGGCAGCATTTCCTATAGTCCAGGTAGCCCATTCAACTTTGGTACATCTCTACTTGTGAGGGAGCTCTTCTATCAGACCTCAATTTACCTCTTTGCAACTTTCACCGATTATTTATATCTCGATCTGCCTTTTGGGGCCAACCATAACAAGGTCCAATGCCTCTCACACTTGACAGCTTTCAAATACATGAAGACAGCTACCATGTCTCCGATTCTTCTCTCCTGATGGCTAAACATATACAACTCCTCCATTCAATCAGCTGCTTTAAGGATTCCAGTCTTTTCAATATTCCACTGGAGCCCTAACTTATTTTAGCCTTTCTCAGCTGTGGTGCTCAAAGGAGAATACAAAATTCCAAATCGTGGCTGAGTAGGGACATGTATATTGGCAACTATCACCTCCTACCTGGAAGCTATATAGCCTCTCAATGCTCACACAAATTTTTTTTACCTTCAATATCAAATACATTATTGATTTCTATTAAGCTCACAGCTTACTAACCTAGTCAAATCTTTAAGAGGTAAACTATTATCTAATCATGCCTCTGTCATTTCACATTTCTGAAATTTCTGTTTTGGAGCCAACTGTAAGATGGCAATTTATCTCTCCTCACAACGATGATGATGACATTTATATAGCGCACCCTATATGCTAGGCCCTGTGCTAAGCACCTTACAAACAGATCTTCACAACCCGGTGAGGTGGGTGCTACTATTGTCCCCATTTTACAGCTGAGGAATCTAAGGTAAACTGAGGTTAAATGACTTGCTCATTCACATAGCTAGTTATCTGAGGCCAAATTTAAACACTGATCCTCCTGACTCCAAGGCAAATAAATGTTCTATCCACTGCACTGCCTAGACATTACATTTCATCCTCATAGACTCAGCTCATTATTTAGGCATGTCAAGGTCTTACAGTGGCTGAGTCTGTCCTTCAGTCTACTAGGCTATCTCTTCTAGCTGTGGTCATCTTAAAAGCTGATAAGCATTCCTGTCTTTGCCATGATCAAAGGCACAGACAAAAAAAAAACAGAATTTAAAAAAAATCACAAGCTCTTAGATAAAAAGTCCATCTCTCAGTCAAAGATTTGAAACCCTCAACGATCTCATTCCCATCTATTTTTCTAGATTTATCTAATAGTAGTCACTTTCATTCTGTTCCAGTCAGACTGGCCTACTATTACCCAAAATCAGTATCCTGTACCGTATTCTGGAACACTCTCCACTTCCATCTCTTAGAATCCCTAGAATTCTTGCATCAAGGATTAGCTTAGGAGCCAGCTCCTATGGGAAGCCTCTCCTGAACTCCATGGGTTTTAGTATTCTCCTATTCTTGATACTACTTAATATTTACTTATATTTGTTTTATGTTATAGTTCCCTCCCTGACAGAACATAAGCTCCTTAAAAACTGTTGAATTTTTATCTTTGTATACCTTTCTACAATCCACACCCCCACCAGATTCCAAGTACCTAGCATGTGCTTAAGAAATGGTTGTTGAATTGAGCTGTTCTCATCTAAGTTCTGTAAAGATAATAACTTGTTATTAACACCATATTAACCATTCTACTGACATTATACTGTGTGTAAAATTAACTCTTATCATGAAACTAAATAGGAGCTGAAGATTAGGTCAGGCTCCTAAAAGCTTAATTTTTAATTGCCTCCTTAAACTAAATGAAAAATTATACAAACTTAAAGGGGAAACTTCAGTTGAGTCAAGCATTTGAAAGACAGTCTGTCACTAGCCCACTCAACATTTTGGCTCTTAGTGAACATGGGTCTTCACAATTTAGCATTATTATTTTGTCTGAAGGATTATCAAATGTACCATATCCACATTCAAATTAAACACACAATGCATTTATCTAACAAATTAATTATAGCTTTTGGTGTTATACTATTTTACCTCCATGGAGTACAGTTAAAAAAAAGCTTAATTGGTTCCATATAAAACAAAGCTTATAATTAAAATTCACCTTAATAATTTATTACATTTATCAAAAAATGGTAGGAGACAAAAAAAAAGGAAGAGATTTGATGTTTTTATAACAAGCTTTATCTCTAGAACATGATCACTATAAAATTTCATTAAGGCTTTTCATTTTTAATCACGCAAAAGAGAAATGGGAGTCATAAAACCTAAAATCCTGCTATTTCAGTAACCTTGAGTGATAAACATTACATCCAAGTTCATAAAGTTGAAAGGTAATTTACAAAACTTAGGGTCGTAGAGATCTTGTAAAATTAAAGCCTGACAACACAAGATTTTCCATGGAATCTTTTATCACATAACTGGATCTCATATCTTATATGTTAATGGATTTTTTTAAGTTTCATGAAAACTGAACACTTACTTTTTAAAGTGTTCAATGGTTGAAAATTTTTCTTATATGGTATGTGCTTTTGATAAAGAGCTGTTACACCACAGAGAGACCTCCAGAAAGAGTATGAAGAAAACAAGTTTCCTATTCCTAGATTCTGCCTATAAGCATTGTGAATGCAGTTTTATCTAATAAAGATTATTCCCAAGTTCTCTTTCTGCTTCAAAATTCAGTAATTCTTGGCCTTGGGTAATGGGATTTATTTTTCCTGTCATAATTATACTATAGAGAGCCAAAAACAAAATGAAGGGAATAAAAGAAAGCCTTACCATATTGCAAGCTAAGTCAATCTTGAATTGCCTCTACTAAGCAACTGATTCCACATTTAAAAATGTAAATTAATTTTCTTCCTATGATCAGCATTTATGAGGGCTATCACTATCATACTGAAACAACCAAAATTAATCAAAATTACCTAACAATCAAAGTATAACTCAGGAAAGCAACTTGATGAAATTTAATATCACTGCTTGACTCATAAAAACTTTAAATGAAAATTAAGATTGTTAAATTTCCTTTTGAAAATGTAGCCATTTGGAAAGTGGTACAAGGGGAAAGAGAGTTTGGTGAAAATTTTACTTTGACATAGTCCATGAATCAAAAATTAGAATGTAGCTGTCAAATCTCTGATGTGACAACCAAGAAAATACGCAATCAATCATATAATTAGAAAGGCAAAGTAAGAAAAAGTGAAATTACCCAAATACACATAAGAAACACAATAAACTTTAAATTTAACAATGTTGAAAACAAGTATTCTAATGATCAATTTTTTTTCAGTGTTTTTAATTATGGGACCAAGCCACTGTTTTCTCTTTAAAATATATTTCAATTAAGAAAATACCTCACTAGAGAAGGTCAGCTAAAACCTAGTATCTTAAATTTCCTGACTTCCTCACCAACACTGATTCATTTCACCAGTGTATAAAACTTTGGGTTCCAAGTACAAAAACAAATTTAAGGTATTTAAATTAAATTATCATTTAAAATCTAAAACATCTAAGTTAATGTCATTAACAGAATGTTATTGTCATTCTGGCTGTAAAAAATAACAAGATTTACAATTCCTGACTAAAATAAATTCAAATACGGTTGCTTTCCCACCACTGACAGAAAAACACTTACCTTCTTTGAGGGTAGAGGACATTGAAATGCTGTTCTTACAAAAAATATGTATAGATATCATTTAACAAATGTATAGAACATTGTTTTTAATCATTTTCAAGAACTCAAAGATTGCTTCCAACACCTAATATTAAACTTAAAACAAATTTACACAAATGCCTTGTCTTTGACACGGTCAATCATTTTAGCTACATTGTTTCTGAATTCTAAATTAAACAAAGAATAGTTGTAAAATATACTACCTATTTTCAAGTACTTAAAAATCCTAATCTCAATATATCTTTAAAAGATAC
Source organism: Notamacropus eugenii (assembly GCF_028372415.1). Lineage (NCBI taxonomy): Eukaryota > Metazoa > Chordata > Mammalia > Diprotodontia > Macropodidae > Notamacropus > Notamacropus eugenii. The sequence goes on from NC_092874.1 coordinate 87,305,119, forward strand.
CAGGTTAAAATAATTTAAATCACAACTTTCATATTTTTTCCTACTATATACAGCGTCTTGGGTTTTGTTTTTCAAACATTTTATTCACCATGAATCACGATTAGTCTACCTTGGAGAAGTTTCCTTTTTTGTATATACCCTACCAATTCACAAAATAATATAAGGTAGATTACAGTAGTTTGGGTGCAATAAAAATTTTGATAGTTTTGTATTTTTGCTTTGTGTATTTTTAGCAATACTGATAACTTAATATAACTTCACAAACCACTTCACCCATGTTCAAATCATCCCAAAGGATTAACAATGCAAATTGTGTGCTTTCATAATGATTTTTTATTCCATAAAGCACACATACATGCATGCAGACATGCGTACACACACACACACCACACATACACACACTGATATAAAACCAATCTCCCTCTTTAAAAAAAAAAATGCTATGACAACTGAAATGTTTACTCAAGTGCAAAGAGCTACCCTACCAAGGTATGGGAAACTACATATATTTTGCAATGATAAAAAGAAACCATCTGCATAGAAGAGAGGCCCATATCCACCAGCAAAAAGAAATTGAAGTACTAAGAAAGCAAAACTGGCTCCCCCCGAATCACACACAGACACAAGAAGGCTACAAATCCCATTCATGAAAGAATGCACCACAAACATTAGCATTTATTCATTTTCTTTTTTTTTTTTTTTTAGCAAATGACAAAAGACCCAGTTTACCAGATTTACTTTTTTTTTTTTGCCTAGGCTTAACATTACATATTTAAACAATTGTCAAAACTTACTAAGTTTTGCAGCATTCATGCACAACTAGAAAACATCCTTAATTTATTTCAAACCAGAAATGTATTACCAGTAACGTATTAATACCTTTTACTACTAAATACTTTAAAAAATTGAAATTAAAAAAAAAAAAAAGATTCATCCTGGAAATGTTAACTTCACAGCAGACTTAAACTACTACTTGGCTCACATTTCAAACAAAATGGAAAAGCAAGATTCATGCTGGTGTTAGTGTACATTTTGCCCTAGCACTACGAAAGGATCACTGTTCACCTTGGATTAATTTTAATAAAAAGCAAAGTGCATACAGAAATTTACAACAATTTTAAAGACAAAAAAAAAATGGTCCTATTAATGTGGTCCCAACAATAAACTCAAAAGTCTATGACAAATAGGTGCTTCGATGAGCCGTTTATAAATACTTTAGATTAGGTACAATTATACTGAAAGAGTTCTTTTGAAATCTTCAAAAAAATGTTCCTGTTAATCCTCAAATGGTGCTTGTAATAGCTTAATATTTCTGTTAAATGCGTGCGTTGAATTACTTGTTATCCAAGCGTAGCAGCTGCTCCTTACCATTTATTGTTAAGGACTTTAACTGGCCATCTTCTTCAACTTCTACTCTTTCTTGACCATTCTCAACAGTTCTGTAGGACAAAATTCATTTAAAAATCTTTATGGAGCATGTTTATTAAAGGATGTAACTTTAACACAGAACATGAAACATGAAAAAACTAATCCCCATTCTCAAGTGACTGTATATAATAAGATGATGCAACAACTACAGTAAGTCAAGCTTTCTGCCAGAATGTTTACTAGCTATCTTTCCTAACTAAAAAGATTCTTTTCTAAGTATGAATAAACTTTGAACCACTCATCAGAAGGCATTAGTAATTTTTAAAAAGTAAAAGAGAAAAACTAAACCACAGATTTACCTAATAGTGTAGGAAAAGTTGGATCATTCCACATCAAAATAACTACTTGGGATTCAGATTATAGCAAATCACATCAAGCAGAAATTTAAAAAGGAAAAGGGTCTTAATAATTATGGACTTTTTTTCACAAAAAAATATAGGAACTCACTGCCAACCAATTCTTATGATTTTAGACTTAATCCAAAACCTAGATTTCTCATTCTGAGAATGAGCATCTGAACACAAATTTGTTAAAGACTGACAATACATCAAAAAATGATTGGTCATTTAATATATAAGATAGTGTTTAAAATACCACTGTACCTCTTTGTAGTGATTTTCCTGCCATTTACTATTTTAGTCGTAGTTGATATGGACTTGAAGTTACCCATCCCACTACCACCAAATGACGTAGAAGAGAAGGAAGTAAGACCTCCATGCCCCACTGAACCAAATGAAGTAAACCCTGTATAAACACAAAAGATAATATAAATTTAAAACATTGTTTCTGTTGTTATAAACAATTCAGAGTAAAAATGGTTATTACTTATAAAATTCAATGCTACTCCAAGTAACATTTAGCAATACAGCTGCCTTTTGTTTATCACAAAACAAAGGATCATACAGCAATCAAGTACTCTAAACCAGAAATCAAGGGTGCAAATGAATCAATTGTGCCAATCATAATCATGTGTCAATAGGATGTAGAGCTGACAGGAATCTTTTACTTAAAACAAGAAACACATACTCCCTGAACTTGGAAAACAAAAGAGCCATGCTCTTTACACCAAGGGTCATGCTTTAAGTTACACAAAATGTTTTGAAACTTCAACATTTTAACGTGAACATGGCTCACCTAACTGACAGGTTCAGGGAGCATGATGCTTCCTACTCTGGGCTGTGAACAATAACCATCAACATCTCTCCTAAACAGTATCATTTTCCTATTTCTCCCTACATTTTAACTATAAAAGAACGCATCCTGAGCAACTTTGAACAAATATTTCAAATATCATTGAAACTGGCAGAATACCTATAACGTCAATTACCTACGGTTTTTATACCACACATGGTGGTTCTAGGTCTAGCTACAAATTAAGGACAGGGGAATTTTTCTTCTATTCTTTCTCTGCTCATAATACAATAACACATCAACTAATTTATGTCTTTAGAATCTTCCATAATTTGTCACTGTACAGTTGATATAATTCAAACTGCTAAAATGAAAACCATTATCATTACTTCTCTCTAGGATTAGTTCTTTATAAGCATCTACAATTCACTTTGTAGGAGAAAATGCCCCAAATTTTCTTTATTGTATAACACCACAAACTAGACCAGGATATATCACAAAGAAGGAGAAAAATGCTCTGGTCTAATTTGACTGTTAATATTGAGAACCAACTGTATAAAGCAAATGATGCATCAAACACTGACAACATTCTTACTATCTCAGGGTCTCAGTCAACAAGCAAGAGGAGAACAGAAAAATAAACTTTACTCAAGACACAAAAATGTTTTTAAGCAAAAGAAAATTTTGTATTCCAAATCTTGAAGCATCTTAAAAATCTACAGCATTCTATAACACTGTTGCCTCAAAGAGTACCTTAAAGGGGTCAAAGAATAGGTAGCAATAATAAAGCAAATGAATACAAATTACTAACAGTTTAGAGCCAATCAGATAGATGGATCAAGGTAATCACAGTTTAGATAGAGGTTTAAGACTGATCAGGCAACTGAGTAAATGTGGAGGCAAAGTGAAAAATAAAAGACCTTGACTTTTTTCTTTTCACAGAATTGTAACAAACAAAAAGAAAAGTTTTCTTTTGTTTGGTGTGGGTCATATACAATTTGATTCCTCAAGAAAACTAGGCAACAAAATTCTAATATCCCAGAGAATACAATGATCAAGTTGATATACCAAAAATAAGAATTACATATGAAATACATTTGTAAATCTTTTTTAAGAGTATTAGTTCCTGTTTATAAGACTGTAAAATACCTGTATCAAATGAAAGTCCACTTCCAAAACCTGGAAATCCACCAAATGCAGAGAAAAATGGTCCTGCACCTCTGCTTCTGTTTCCACGAGTCCCTCTTCGATTCCCAAAAAAGTCCTCAAATGGATCTTCTAGGAACAAATATATATTGTTATTTAAAATCCCATTTAAATTGCCTCAGTTACTACAGATGGGTAAGAACAGTTAAATAAAAAATATATGGCACTTTCGATTTTAAGATAGTATTCTTTAGGTGATGAGGAAAAGGTAAGACTACCATCAAAGGAAAAAACTTACCAATTAGCAAAAATAGCTATACTTTTAACTGAACCTCTAGAAAATCGTTAGAATACTCTTTCCAAACAGCTCCTTTCTCTTACTGAGGGTGAAAAATTGATAAGTTAAAGCTAGAAAGCCTTCATGAAATGAAAACATTCAAGCTTTCCAAGATAATGGAAAATACTTTCCTCATGCCTCTCCCCTTTTAAGGGAACAAGACACTTTCATGGTTAGGCATTATGCTAAATCTGATACTTTCAAAACTAAACAATAGCTGAAAATGTAAAATGATTAACACTTATATGAAATATATAATGGAATACATGGTATAGACATGGGAAAGATACCATTATGCCGATACCAAATCCCCAAAAGACAACACACCTCTTTAATAAGAGATATAATCACTCAATATGTATAGAAGAAAATCCAAACAGATAAAGAATGCCTACTGTTCAATTCTGGATATGCAGATGAATGAGCAACCTATTGAATTAATACATTCATGTACTTTTTAGCTACTGTAGAAGAAAAAATGAGATTGGTTCAGGAAAAACTGGAATGAAGAAAACATTCCATATTCCATTTGAAAAACTACAGCACTTTAAAGAATCCTAAATGGCACTCTATATGCAAAAGATAAAACCACCAAAGAACATTTTTTAAAATGAACATTATTCTGTTGATATTCCATCACTATGAATCTTAACACCAAAGGTTTTAAAGAACAAAACTGCAGGCAAGCTGGCCAAGATTATGGCAGAGGTGGGGACCTGTGGCCTCAAGGCCACATATATCCTTCTAGACAAAATGTTCTGTAAAATTTGGATTCAGTCAAAAGGTTGAACTTAAAGATCTAGAAGATCACATGCGGCCTCAAGGCCACATAACTCTAGGTTATGATATATTGTCAGCAATGAATGCCACAGAAGAAGTTAGCGTAAAATATACAATCCAAAAAAACAGTGTAACAACAAAAAGGGATGGAATGGTCATTTAGTGAAAGGAATAAGAGACAAATAGCCATATCAGTACTGCTGAGACAAATAGCAGTATCGGTGCCTAGAGAATGGTAAAAGACCTAGAAGGCCTTTACTGCCTTTAAGAGAATTTATAGAAGGACATGAACAAGGACATCTTGGGCTGAGAAAACCTTGCCCTACTGAAGAGAATACTCACACCCATTTTACATAAATATATATCACACATATAAAATATACATATGTTTATATGTAACTTTACACAAAATTGTTCAAATAAGAATTTCTAACAACCTTTTTTAGTTAGGTAGATGTCACTAAAAATATTCAAAAAAATAAAATTACTGTCAAGATTTACATTATCTACTGTGCTATAAGAAATGATGAGGAGAATGGTTTCAGAAAAACCTGGAAAAGACTTATATGAACTTGAAATTAAAGTGACCAAAACCAGAACATTGTCTATAGCAAGAGAAATAATGTACAATGATCAACTGTGAACGCCTTGGCTATTATTTTATTCACTATTGTTGACTATTTAACAGTACAATAATCCAAGACACTTCTGAAGAACTTGTGATAAAAAGATCTCTCCATTTCCACAAAAAGAACAGAAGGAATCTGAATGCAGACATATGAATGTGAAAAACATGAAACATATTTTTTACTTTATTTTTCTTGGGGTTTTTTTTTTGAGGGGTGGGGAAGTCCTCTATGTTCTTTTACTACATGGCTAATATGGAAATGTATTCCATTATTGCACACATATAATCTACATTAAACTGCTTGCCTTCTCAACGCAGGGGGAGAGAATCTGGGAAAAAAAATTTTTAATGAAGTTTTTAACATGTAATTGGAAATAATCTTTTTTTAAAAGATCTGAATGATCTATTTATATTTAGCAAAAGGTTCAGGATGCATCTATTAAGTTCTCAGCAATATGTATAACCAAAGAAAATAAATTATGACAGCCCCCCCCCCCCCCATCTTGGCTATGGGGAGACAAAGTATATATGTTGAAAGAACAAGAAATATAAAAGAATAAAAAATATTAACACCAAGTTGTGTGGTAATGATTTAATATAGTTAAAAGAAAGAATAAAAAGCAAGGACAGTGGGGAACTCAATGAGAGACAACAATCTTAAAGGACGAACACTACTTAGATAGGTAAAGAATAAGTCAGATGATCACAAGCAAAGCAGATGTCAAAATTAGTATATTATACAGTGAGGATTGTATGGATTTCATAATGTATCAGTCTGCCTAACAAAGTCCATGAAAGTAGTAGGAATTAAGGTTATATAGATGATCTACATCAAATTTTAAGAGACCCAAAAGGTCAGGTATAAGAATTTAGTCTTTATGCATTCGAAAACAAAAGTCCCTGGTTGGAGAGCGGGGGCATTTACACAGTAACTAAAAATGTAAGACTAATACTGATGAGGATCTGTGCAGGATGCTAGAAGTAAGAATGAGAAACACGGCAAGGAAGAATCAAAACATATGGTGACTACCTGTTGAGGAAAACGAAGAGGTGGAATATGGTGAAACCACTATCAAAAGGGATTTATAACCAGCTGTATGAAAAAAATGACGTTTAGTTTGGGGCACTTAAGTGGGAATGTCTAACAGATATAAAAATATAGCTTAGAAACATGGCAACAGTTTCTGAATTAGCATAGAATCTCAGGTAAAGTACATATCCATCATTTGGGGAACGGCTAAACCAACTATAAAATATTAATGTAATGTAAGATTACTGACCATAATAAATTATATGAATTCAGAAAAACTTACTGAGATTTGTGCAAACTGCTATGAAACAAGCAGAAGCAAGGTAACAATTTACACAATGACTATAAGGAAAATACTAATGAAAGACTTCATAACTCTGATCCAATCAATTCCCATTTGTAACTTGAGAGAATAATAGTGAAGCATGCCTCCAACTTACTGCCAAACAGGTGGTGGAAAACAGAAATGGAATTAAACATTTTAAGATATGCTCAATATGTTCAATTTTTTTGCTTGACTATTTTGTTACGAGAGATTGTGGTTAGAAGATTGTGAGGAGGCAAATCACTAGGAAACAAATGGTGAGAGTGAGACAGAAACAGAAAAAGCAATGAAATATCTGAAATACAAAAAATATATACCTTAGGGAACCTAAAGGCTGGAATTTTCAATCTGGGAGGTGTGAATGCAAACTAATAGTAGATTTCCTTAAGAGTAGAAAAGTTCTCAGTGAGCTCATTAAAATGGAGAGAAATACATGGGTTAAACCATGAATAATATTTCAAAGAGGACAGAAAAGAGAACAAACAAAATAATACCTAGTTTCCAAAAGAAGTCAATGGAAGGATTGCTAAAGAGAAATCTAAGAAATCTGTTGATTTTTGGCTATTAGGAACTCACTAATGACCTTTAAACCTACATAGTTCAATAAAGTGGTACTAATGCCACATTTTGGAAGCTAAGGAACAGATGACGAATAAAAGGAGTGAGTGAAACATGTTGGGCTACTGGTAGACTGGAGAAAGGGATAAGGCTTAAACACAGTTAAACTAGGTATGAATGAAAATATGATGGGCAAAAGGTTCAAGTACATAACTGAATTAATAATTGAATGGGGTCGAATACATAAAGAGAATAAATAAAGCCAGAGGAGGCTAAAGGACTAGGAAAATAGGGGAGAGTAGTACAACTAAAGAACGAAACAAAGAGAAAAAATAAGTTTGAGGAGGCAGATGAAATGATGGAAAGTAGATTCCAATCAGCAGTAAGAACTTCAGAGTTCAGGACTGGAGTTTTGTAAAACATAGATGATGGTGAGATCTAGGGTGAATATCTTTATGAACGGCTCAGCCCACCTATAAAATGCAGGTTGAAATGAAAATGTAGGTTGATGGGAATTAAGGTTAATGAACTAGCACATTAGGGTGTCAAAGGAAGCCCAATTAATGTATATATTGAAATTCCCAAGTACAGAAGAAGGGGTTGGAGGTGGGAGGAAAAAAGTTGTCAGGTACTGACCTTCTTGAGAAAAGAAAGGGAATGACTTGGACAGTAATAAATGACTGTAACAAGGATCTGTACTACGTGATGTAGATGCATGCTGAGGAACTTGCTAAAGTCAAGTCTAGGTGGCAGTGAGGAAAAATAAATATGTCAGTATCTACTCATGGCTCAGTGTTTCAAGAAACATTTCCAATGTTTCCATCAATACCCTGCAATGGAAAGGACGATCAGTCGCTAGAGTCAGATTTCTATTACCAGTTAGCACTAGAAGATAGGAAGACCGTTAAGGGACCTAAGAGGAAAAGAAAATTTTTGGTTTTTTGAAATTCTTTTTTACAATACAGTGGGGATTACGGAGGGTGTGATGAAAGAGAAAGGCAGAAAAGAATATGGATTGAAAAGGCAGCTCTAGAGTGGGGAAAGGATTCAGGAATTTCCCAACCATAAGGGACAAACAAGTTGAACAAGGTCTCACACCTTTGGGACAGGGGGAGGTTCTATAGTAGATAAGCAGTCAATGTGGGGTGGAGGTTTCAGTTTCTATAGCTGGTCCATTCAGACCTAGGGAGGAAGAGGATGCTGGAAATGGGAAACAATTAGCTCTTTCCAAGCATCTAGGGCAGATTCTCAGTTTGGGTTGAACTCATGCTCAGTGCTATCCCACAGAAGCAAAGATAAAGGCATACCTGAAATACGGAACTAGCACTCACTTGTAACTCCCATAAATTACTTTTAGAACTTTGTATTTATAACATAGTACTACTAACTCCTGAAATAACCATAATTCAATTATGCCTACCATTTATTAATTCAAAAAAGAAACTTCATTTTTAACTACCACTTAATATCTGAAAAAATTGGAAATAAACCTGCTTTTCAGCCAAAACAAAAACAAAAAAATCACATTTATAAACAACTCTGTCAAATACTAACAGCTGAAATTAAAAACCGAAGTAGCAATTTCTACTTACACACTACAAAAAGTCTATGGAATGTATCATTAAAAAAATGATTCCAGTTTTATCATATTTTCCATAAACCAATCTATACTTCAGAGTGCTATGTTCTTTGTCAGGTGAAACATTAAGCAATTCTGTAAGTTTACAAAGACTCGTAACATAACCACAACTGTCTTGTACATACACGTGTACAGTCTATGTCCTTACTATTTATAGTTAACGTTTTTAAAACTACTTGTTAAGTCCTTTTATTCCAATTTCATTGAGTAAAGAGCTGAATTTAGAATCCGAACCTATTCAAATCTTTTTTCTGGTACATATTACCTTTGTGCCCTCGGGCAATTTAAATAGAGTTGGCTTCCTTGACTGCAAAATGAGTTTAACTAAATAACCTTGTTCTAATTCTAATCATACCATGAGTCTTTATTTCTTATAACTCAATATGCTCTATAATGAAAATGAGGCTAAATTTGCATATGGTTTTAAAACCTAAAGGGGAGAAACTCAAATTTCTAATCTTTTACCTGATCAAATAAATATATTAAGTTGACAATTTATTTTAACTATATGACTCACTACAGATCAAGAATTTCATTTACGCCTCATGTACTGTTAAATCCTTCATTTCTATCAAGTTCTTTAAAAAAATTCACTTCATCAAACTCGCTAGAGGAAAAGAAACACATAACTTTAGGATTTAAAATTAAACTGTTTCAGAAAGTTTTTAATTGAGCTAAAAAAAAGTGCTACTCTAAAGATAATTTGGATATAAGGAAAGCTACTTCAAAAGACAGGAATATTTTTTCTTTTGCTTTGTATGTATATCCCCAGTGTCCATTATAAGCTCTTACACATATTAAGCATGTAATCAAAACTTGCTGAATGGATTCATATTGTCAATCAACTAAAATTTAGAATGTTAACATAAAGATAACTACAATTCTATATGATAAACCCATAGCCCAATATAGCAACTCTATTTTCCAGAAATATTAAAATCTTTTCAAAAGAGAAACTGTTAGTACCATTTGACAAGAATTTGCAAAATCCTGTTCTAAAATATCATATTCTAGTCTTGTGAAATCAAAAATTTTTTTTAACACATTAAGATTGCAGATATATACTAATTCTATTACAACACGCAATGTTTAATTTAATGTTATGCCCCAAGGCAGCCCTTTTCACATTAAGCAATTCTGACTGTTACTTTATTATTTACTAGTGTGACTAGAGCCCCACACCTCAATAAAGCTTTCACAATCTTCTAATAAAGCAATAACTAAGAGGGTGAAATTTAGGGAATAGATTCAATTTGGCAACAATGGAAAAGTACAATTTTCAATGATTGGGAGTGATTCAATTCAATTCCTAAAACAACTAAAAACAACCCTAATCCTAACTCCCCTAGGTTAATAAATTTAACTCTTCCTTCAACACCTGGCAAAAGTGACTGGTGAAAGAATTTTAAAAATTGTGGACAATAAAAACTTAATAATGGGCTCTAGCCTGCATGAAGGAAGACAAAAGCTGATGAGTTTCTGACAATTTTTCTAATATTTTCTTTTTCTTTCTACTAAGAATCAACTTTCATATTTTTGGATTCTCTTATACAATGACAGCAATGACAAAGAAAAGTTCTTAATTATCACTTATACTTGTCTTTTTTAAAAGTTTGCACCTTCCTTCCATATTACTTTTTCTTGACTAAGAAATAATTCATAGGATTTAATCCACTAACACTTTTGATATCAAACAGAAATTAATACACACTATGAAAACACATAGCAATATCAAAATACTATTCAAGAAAAGTCACAGTAAAAGAAAAGTTTAAAGTAAATCCAATTAAGAGACAACTTTGACTTTGGTATTAAGTACATAAAAATAAATATAAATGTGTTTTAATTAGTTAAGAATAGTTTAAAGCAAATCTCTATGCGTAAGGATATTAGGATAAAAGCACTTCTTAATAAACTTACAACCACTCCTTCAACATGATTCTCTTTAAAAAATAAGGAAAACACATTCTAGGCATATAACAGAAAAAAAAATTAAAGATACAAATATACACAACTCTGCATGATCCTATCAAATGTTGGGCTATTTTAAGATTTATTTAACTAACAAGAATACTCAAGACCCTCAAAAAAAGGTTAATAACTCTGATCTTTCCAGAGGTGGTGGATGAGAAATGAGGAAATAAGATATACATTTTCAGATATGACCAATGCTACAGAACTCCCTTATTTTATAAATAACCAGAGAAGCACTGTCTTGTGCTAAGCTCTGTGCTGTGCACTTGAAAAACAGTAGAAATATGAGATAGTCCCTGCCCTCAAAGAATTGTCATTCTACTGGGAGAGATACATGTTTAAGGAGAAACAGACATAGGTAGGATATATGCAAAATAAGTAACTGAGGAATGAATAGAGAATCAAGTTGAACCTTGAAGGGAGCTGGGGATTCCAAAGGTGGAAGTTACCAGGCAAAATATGAAAAGCAGTTTGCGCTACAACTAAGGATGTCTATCTGGCTGAATGTAATGAACCTAGAGCCAGATTATAAGGGTTTTAAATGTCAAAAACTTGGTATTTTACCCAGAAGACAATGAGAAACCTGGTTTCCTAAACAAGGGGTTAATACAATAAGAATTATCAATTTGGCAACTCGGTAGAAAAAGGAGTGAAAGAGTGGATGGAGACCCATTAAGAGACTATTCTAACAGTTTGGGTAATGAAGGTCTGGACCACAATGGTTGTGGTTCAAGTATAAAAAGGGAAAGGAGCAGAAGCATGCAGGGAGGGGGAAAGGAAGAGGAGAGAGAAGCTTGCAAAAGGTCAATATGAAATGAGTTAAGATTTAAAAGCATTAAATAAATATTTTTTAAAGAAAACAAACATATCATTTGTTAGAACTATAAACAACCTTTGAGGTCACCTAGTCTAACTCTGATTTCACAAAGGAAGAAAATGTGACACAAAGATAAACTACTACCCAGACTAACCCACTTTTTAAGTGGTAGAGGTAAATCCTTACCCAGGCTCCTAGCACCCAGGCCAATTCTTTCCCCACTATATTACACTACCTTCAACCAAAACATTTAAGGGTTGGGGAAGAATTATGCTTGGATAGAGTTCTGTCAGTACTACTAAGAACAAATTCATAAGCAACTACTTATCCATAATGCTAGTTCTAGCCCTTTTAAATCATCTGACCATTAATTTCTCAAAAATTAATTGCTATGCTGCTGATCCCAAATATCTACTTCTTGTTCATTCTATTTCTTTTGTCTTAAAAGCTCCCAAAGGGTACCACAGAAGCAAACAGTAAAACTTGGGGTTTTCATTTTAAGACTTATTCTACAATTAAAATGGCTAAGATAAACCTAATTCAGACTTTCAGATTAAAGTTCACAAAAATATTTACACAAATAAAATCACAGTAGATTTTAAAGAAAAATGTAAAGATAAAGAAATCTTCTAAGATTAATACAAGTTTTATAGGAAAAATAACAGAAGTCATTAAAAATATCTGAAAAAAAAACTATAATTTTTAAATTATCCTGTAAACAAGTGAAGGGAGTATCATCCTTAACATCCTACTTTTGCTGTTAAAATCAAATGTAAGGTGGAAGATCAAAACTCAATAGATTACCTTTAAATGATTTCTAGAATGTGCTAATTACCAAAATTTCTAGGTGAATGTATGTTATTTACCTGAAAGTACTATAATTCCTCAAAAATTTTGGGAAAATAGGTACCACATAAGATTCCAACCTACTACACTTTGCTAAAAAGTATGATGGCAGTAGAGTATTATGAGGAATAAGTGTTTAGACAAAGCTACAGTATTCAAACTGCAAATAATAATAAAAAAATAACATAATCCCTAGAGAAGTGGTGATAACTTAATTATTACAAGATAACTTATAATTAAACTCAAAGGTCAAAAGTAATGTGATAATTATTTTATTCCACATATTCTGTTTCATCAATTAAATTTTATTAGAGATCATGCAAAAATTATATTTTCATACCAAAAACAATTGTTTAAAACCTCAAGTTTGGGATGTTTCTTAATAATTGGGGAAGAAGTGAGAACAGAAATCGTTTAAAAGTGAAAGGTTTAAGCAGTTCATTACTGAATAACAAAATACAAATCTTAATCTAAAAAGATCAGGTGAGTAAACATTAAGGGAAAAGGAAGAAAAACAGAACACACTGCTAATAACAACAATTTCATTTTAAATAATACCATCAGGAAATGGATCACCAAAATTTTCTAAGAGAAATTTACTCTGCAATAAATTCAAATGCCAATACATAGTCTCCAAATCCTTAGGAAAAGCTAAAATTTCAGAATACAGTAACCTAATTTTTAAATCTAAATATCTATGCAGCCATAAAGTAAATAATTTTTCATTCACAGTGAGAATTACTTTTTTTAATAGGAGGGATCTACTACTTGAAGGAATGAATTTATCTGAAAGGTAATTGTAGTTCACATAAATCCAAGTGTTTGTTACCTTAGTTCCTTCTAGCTTACTGATTCAACTAGCTTCTTTCATTCCCTCAAATTATTATGTACTTCTTTGAAAATCGTCTTAGATGTTTTAAATAGCAGCATACTAATAAAACAAATATTTAATAAAATCCTACACAATTCACAACCACCAGGATGAAAATCATTTCCCGTAACTGCTTGAACTTTTCAAGGAAGAGCACAAAATTTAAACCCTTAAATGAGCCTGAGGTTTAAGCGATTGGTACGAGAGAGCTTACAGTGAATTCTACGACACTCATATAACCATAGAATTTCTTGACAAGGTTTTTCTTCGTAGTTGATCTCAAGCCAATTAAACTCCATAAATACAGTCAAAGCCAAAGTACCTGCATTTATACAGGTACAGTGCAGAAACATCAGTAGCACTCTCTGAAGCAATTTCAGACTATTTTATTGAACTTTTATTTGATAATTGCTCACTAACATCCATGTACTGTTCACCACCTCAGAGTAGGTTTATAGTTTCTTCCTGTTCCTGGGATGAACTCTAACTCTTCATGAAGATAGTTACAGGTTAATAAAGAAAGAAAAAAAAGAGAGATGAACATAAATTTTGCGAAAATTAGCAGTTCTTAGCTATCACATCTGAGATTTTAAACATTTTTTCAACTCTGGTGCTGAGACATAACCAAAGTTCTCAAAATTGCTTTTATTCATGGGTAGGGTTTATTAATGTAGTCATTAAAAGGGAAAAGGAAAAAGTGGTATTAACTGTAAAAAAACAAAAAAACAGGGAAACGATATAATAGAGAAGAGTCCAACCACATCTTCAATTCAATGCTCCCAAGTCTCTCACAGCCAACACCACCAAAGCAAGATTCAGAGGGCTCTTAGATGCCTGTGGTGAACTAATCCTGTTCCTGGATTTCATAAGATGTTACCACTGGGTGGAAGAATGGCTTCTGGACTACTATTTTTTTTTTCCTCATGTGATGTATTTCCATGAAGGTTTCTTGATTTAAAAACAAATGTTGGAAAAATAAAATGTACCTAAATCACCTCCCCCATGAAGAAAATATTCTATTAGGTTCAGGATTTAGAGTTGGAAATTACCTCTGAGAGCTAATCCAACTATCTCATTTTACAGAAATGGAAATTGAAGATAGAAACATTAAGTGGTTTCCAACTGCCTGATTTTTCCACCAGCATCATGGTACATGAGTTATTTCACATAACTTGGGTTTATCATGGTTTTATTTTAACCATTCATATAGATATCATAGGTAGGTAGATAGGGAAGGGAGAAACAGAGAAGAGGGGGAAAGAGCAAAGGGAAATGGGGAACGGGAAGGTGGAAGGGAAAGGAAGGAGTAAAGAGAAGCATTTCTCTCCATAAAAAAAGGAAACTATATCATCAATAAAGATTAAATAATTGCCTTATTACAACAAAGCCCTCTGAGGCTAAGTAGTAAAGATGGCTCTTAACTAATTCTCTTTGAGTTCTTGAAGTTACCTTTTTAAAAAGACACAAACAAAACAAAACAAATAAACTTTCTTTTTTCTTCTCAGAGATCACTTTTTATTGCAGACATGGGTCAGGTCTCCTTCCCAAACCCCACTTCTAGTCTATGTGCTAGGGAACAACAAACTAACAGCCTTATGACTAAAACAAAAAGTGAAGGGCAGAGGGGCTCTCCTAATAAAAGTAAAGTAAAATTCTTGAGTCTTTGGTGCTTGGGGAATATGACCTCTACTCTGGGTCTTCAAAGGTTTGAGGTTTGGGGTTTTGGGTTTTTTTCTTTTGTATCTCCTGGTATTATTCTATGTACAGGATAGCTGGGGTTCTCTGTTTATTTTGGTTATCAAATAAATGGGGTTGGAGAATTCTGGTACAAAGCATGTTATAAAACAAAAACAAATCACATCACCCACGTTCTCTTTTAATGTTTATTGTTAAACCAGTAGTGCCTCCCGTTCCGCCTCACTATGCTCTTCCTCGCTGAGCAGCTCTTCATACTCTTCGCTGAGCTCTTCCATATCCCCGTAATAAGGGAGCCTTTCACTTGCTTCTTCTTCACTAGATACAACTTCCAATTCCTCACTAAGCACTTCTCCTGGGCCTCGACTGTTCACCTCACTTGGTTCCTCTTCACTAGAGATAATATCCAGCTCCTCACTGGTCAAATCTTCAAAATACTGCTGTTGTCCTGAAACACAGAGCTCATCCTCACTGGATACCACATCCAAAACCTCACTGCTCTCTTCGCTAGGAACTTCGTCAAGCCCATCACTGTTCTCATCAAAACCAGGCTGATCTAACTCCTCATTGGCTTCCAATTCTTCACTGGTCAGCTCTTCGAATCCTGGTAGGGTAAAATGGCTCATCATATTAATGTTTATTAAATCATAGCTCACAAAATATAACATTAAACTATCTAAGACTCACAGACTGTGCCCTCAAATGGCCTCACTCTCCTGTGTTTCTTTTCTTTTCACATTACCTTTCTCTAATTCTCTATTATCTTATTTATTTCCAAAGCTAAAATTTTAACATTAAAGGAGGAAGTCACTGTGAGCACTTTTGCCTCCATACAAATATTTTTCGATCAGGATACCTATATGCTTATCTATTTAATGAGTTTAAAAATAGGTGATAATTTCAAGTAATAAAGCAAACTACACTCACCCCACTCCCAAATTATCTGTCATTTTATGGGATAAGCATTTGTGAGTTCATAGGGAGGAAAATCAATAATTTTTTAATGGTACCATCAAGGATATCATTATTAAAATATTTAACTGGCTAAATCATTCAAAATCAAGTTTTATAATCCTTAAATTACTTAAAATACTAAAAATTTCCAATTGACATTACCGTAAATGGATGGACATTTACCAATAACTGTCTAGAGGAGATTTAAGATAAGTCACCTACTCTACCAACCTACCATAAAGGTAGGTATTTACAGTCACCTTCTCAATTAAACAGTTTTCAGAGTTGATTTTATATCTAGAATATGAATCTGTAAGTGCCACTGGGAACCTAATCTCTTATCAATTTCTGCATCAGAGAGTTCATCCTAATGTCTAATCCAATTTTTTACTGTCATAATTTAAACCCCTTTCATATTGTGTTGTCCTCAATCAAAAGAATTACTGCCTACCACCACGTGTATTGTGTCCTTAAATATCTATATCCCCTTCAAGTCTTCCCCTGGTCTTTCTATCTAAGTTCAACTATAAAATTTTCAATCAAAAAAGGGGATTGCTTTTCTTCCTAATCTTGTTAATTTTCCACATTGCTTAAGATGCAGGGCACCTAGACAGGATATAGTACCCTAGGTGCTGATAATCTAATAAAAATCATTCTGAAGTGTGCCTGGTATCATTTTTGAAAGGAACAATACATACACAAACACATACACCAGAGCACTAGGAAGAAAACAAAAAAGGCTCCAAAAAATAATTTGTGGAATGAACATTAAAATTAATTTATCTCAAAGGAAAAAAATTGCAAATTCATTAAAAGTACAGCTTCATGGATAACAAAAATCTCCTGCATTGTGGAAATAACAAAAAACAAAAAACAAAAAAAAAAACAAAAAAAAAAAGCCCAATTTCAAAATAAAGCTGAGAATCCCTGAATTCACCCAAATCTACACTAAACATACCACCAGCAGGACGGACAGTTACTTCATACACGTGGAAGCCATCAAGCATCCTCTTTTCCCTTGCGTAAATCCTTAGTGACTGAAAATGGAAGCCACCTAGAAGACCTATAAAAATGGATTGAACAAGTGTCACTGCCAAACTAATGTAAGTCATAAATATAAAAAGGGGGCAGGCAGCAGTAGAATGACAAAGGGATTTCAAAAACAAGATATATTAGAAAACAAATATCCTAAAAGGTATTTAAGAAGGAGAGTGCCTGAATATTCTACTATTACAATTTAAAAATTGGCTACTTCTTTCAAGGTCTTTGTTTACAAGTAATATAATTTCTCTTTACTACCAACTACTTTTTTCTTATAACTACAGCTTCAATTACTTTAATTGATAACTATATTGATAAATATAAACACTAAGCTTCCCTGGCAATAACACATTTTTAGTTTAAAAGATCCATATCATGAAATAATCTAAGTTTTTTTATCCCCAACAAAAGAAAATTACTCACTAAAAATGAGTTAGAAAGAGGTCTATTTTGACTATGTTGGCAGTCATATAACCTCTTTTTTTCTCCTAAATGGAAATCAAAAGATGAGGTTTAAAGGAAAAGCGTCATTACTGAATGACACTTTCCATTCTTTTCATACCATTAAAGATAAACCAAATTCAACACGCCTAATGACAGAATCAGAATTAAACAGGAACTTAACCCTACCTCCAAGGGAAAAACAGAGTTAAATTAAATTACCCCCTGGAGAGAAGAATTCAAAGTATAATGTGGGTTTTCATAAAAATTGGTTCCCTGGTTACATTAGATACAGTCCATCCACAAAATTTCATAAAAATTCTCTGCCCTCACCCTCATTTTCCCCTAAGAAAAATGAGCAGCTGAAGTACTCTACATTATAGCTAAAGACAGCAAAAAACATAAAAACTAATATTGACAGAATTATCAATTACTAGTTCTAGTACACTACCTGTATTTCTACCATATATTTTAATAATTTCTTTGAACAAAGTTCAGCCTTCATTAATTATAATGTGAAGATTTAAATGCAAGTTTAAAGTTTCACATTTTGAACATTTGGATATACTCAATCAATATCCACATAAATTTATACTTGTAATCAAAACTAAGACATGACCATCCTTCAAAGTAAAAGGATTAACAAGCTCCCTATCTACTCACTGTGCTTCCTTGCCATAAACATTAGTCCCTTTAAAGTATGTACTTGAGTCTTCAGCTGTTATTTGTGTAAATGAAAATATCGAACAATTACTAGTGATTTTCCCCTCTTCCTATCAGGTTGTTTAAAGGAAAAAGTGGGGGATCATGAAAGTTAATGATGGAATTTCTTTGCATCTCCACACTATGATATGTTGCAGAGTTGCACCATAAATAAAACCTATTACCTACCCGAAGTGCTGGTGATTTAATTCCTCTTCTGTGCCTACGATGGGCAGGGGCCTCCACTTGTTTTCCCCTGTATTCTTTGTAGACAGAATTGCTCTTCTTGTTTCCCTCCTGGGGGGGATCCAGATGGTGATCACTCTCTCCAATCAGGCTCCAGGGAAATGAGGGGTAAACACAGGATGTGTTTCCCCTTCAATGAGCCAGAAGATAAAAGTGGCTGAAGCAGCACAAATTTCAACCCTGACCTCCAATGTAAGCAGTGCATGTATGGAACACCCTGACAGTTCAAACAGCCAACTACAAAAATGGGAAGAAGCACTAACAGCAAAATGCTGACTGACATCAGGTACCTGACAAGCCTTAAGGAATAGCCAAAGCACAGTTCTTTGCAGAATAGGCGCTTAATAAATGTTTCTTTAAGTTAATAATCCAGGCATATGTTAGAAAGTAACAAAGATGAACAAGAGATCTACTTGATCAGGAAGTCCATAACCCTATCAATGAAGAAGCAACCTAATCAAACACTACCCCTCGTTATAAAACTAGTTTCTCACTTCAAAGAACATCTCCAGAATCCAGATCTACTGACATCATTCCCACCCTCCTTTTAACAAAACTGGACCAAAAGATCACAGTACACCACACTTGGAAAAAAGAACATTATTGGTAAGTCAGACTAGCATTTCTTCTGCTTCTGAAAAATAACCAAGCTATCACTTGAGGTTTCTATACATGGCAAACACTTAACCCAAAAACCAGTTTTCCAAATGGGAACCAACATACATACACAACACCTGAATCCTTAGAAGTTTTTCCGCTCATAAGTTGGCAAAAGACATTTAAATTTGTATTTCAACTATCTTAAACCAATGACGACTATTTCAAAACATCAGAAGCTTCTATAAGAGGCAAAAAGTAAAATGACAGTAAGAAATTTACCATACATTTTAAAGAGAAAGGCTTAAGACATGGCAAAATTCTAATTAACGGAAAAAAGCTGAATAAGTAAATCTTATTGAATATTGTTAAATTTTGTATAGCGCCATCATACCAGGGATACAGTACCACAACCAAGAGCTTACCAAAGAAGTCAAATGAAAATGGGTCCCTTCCACCAAAAAATTCCCTGAAGACATCATCTGGGTTCCGGAATGTAAATCCATATTCAAATGGATTATCAAAATGACTTCCACCTATAGAAATGATTTAAGAAAATCATGAGTTTATAATTATCTAGTATACTGTATATAAGTAGTATCATTTGCTTTGGGAAGACATAGCAAAGTTAAAAGCCCTACTTAGTAAATTCATAAATTTGGGCTTCTCTAGCTTCACAAAGTTCATCATGTAAGTTAAGATGCCCTGACTTCACTTGTACAACAGTAAAATTTACATTTCACAGTAGAGATGGAAAACTAACTACCATATTCATCTTGTTAACATCTATGATCCACACAGCTCTCAACATATTCTGTAATATATTCCAGAGGAGACTCATGAATTTCATGGTCACTACTACAGTATTGAGCAAACTTAAGGGACAAGACTTTTCTATTCTTAGAATGTTACCAAGACCCCACATTTTTTGTTTCCCTCCAAAATGGCACAGATTTTACACTAGCTCCACCTATACTGGTTTATGTACTATTAACTGGGTACTTTAAAAAGCTAATAATATAAAAAGACTAAATAATTTATCTTCAGAAAGCACTTACTAAAATTCACATGTGGGAAACTAAGTAACCAAAGAATTCCAGTAGATCTCTCCAATTTTCAAAACAATTTTATTCAGTCAGTTAATGGTTACCTATAAAGGTCAGGAAGGTCTGTATACATGGCCTTCAGGAAATAAGGCACTAAACAGGAGAGTGAAGGATGCCAGCAGGAAGATACTGGGGGTAGAATATAAAGGAAGAACTCCAAAGTATGAGCTTTACTTCCCTTAGTGAAAGTGTTCAACTTCACACTGATACAGTATTTCAATTATTACTGACTTGATTTTGGCTAGACAAACCATTTTTTAAAAATTATCTTGGTCTAGAGGAATGGACTAGGAGTCAAGTTTTCAAGTTAAATTAAGAATGTGTGGCATACATACTTTCTACTCTTCAAAATAATTTTCTACTTCTAAAGTAACTGGTCAAAAATGTAAAAAAATTATTTCTCCCAAAGAAGAAACTTTAAAACTCTATGTAGACAAAACACACTCATACCCACCCCAAGAAGAACTGAATTGAAAGGATAGCACTCATAGAACGGACAACTTTGAGTTTGTGAGGAATTGTATTTTTTGGTTTTGCTAAGTTTTCTTTCCCCCTCTTTCTCTTTTCAATGTTTTGTTACAAGTGATGGCTCTCTGGAGGAGATAGATACAGTTGGAAATGAAGTTCACATAAAAACAAAACATCAATAACAAAAGTTTTAAAGGGAAAAAATTGGCTACATAGGACATTTCTAATACCTACATATTTATAACCATGGCACACAACTCAAAGTTGCTCAATTTTACAAAGGCATGGAGTGGCATCCTCTCAACTATTATTTGGATCCAAGCTTGGTCATTCATTATACAGACACAATGTTCAGTTTTTCCATTTTTTTTTTAAATTCTCAAGATATTCTAGCTTTAAAAGAACATAAACAATAATTTATAGTAAATTCTAGGATCTAGGATAGTTTATGGTATTATCTTCAATGCCACTCAAAATAATTTAAAAACCAAAATTCAAGTTGGAAAAAAAAGGACTATTTTTGGTGCAAAATGTCTACATACCTCCTCCACCTCCACCATTCAATCCTTCTTTTCCATATTTGTCATAGATGTCCCGTTTTTTGGCTAAATAATGGAAAAAAATAAAACTGATGTGTGTGTGTATATATATATATATACATACCTTTTCCCCCTCAAATGTAATAGAAAAGATATTTTCCCAATTATATACTGTTATTAAACATCCATAAACAAATATTTAAGATTTTCATAGCACTAAATCTCTTTGTAATTGATGTAAGTCAGGAAGAAACAAGTAGCAAAAAGGAAAGGAACTATTTTCAAAAGAAACAAAAAACAACAAATATTCATCTTAGAAAAGTTCATATTCACCAATAATGATGAAAATTAAAGCAACTTTTAACAAAATTTCAAAATACTTTACATACATTATCTCATTTAAGTCTCACAACAACCCTGTGAGATAGGTAATACAGGTGATTTTTATTCTCATTTTAAAGCTCAATCAATCAACAAACATTTAATCACCTATTATATATCAGGAATCACATTAGGCACTGGAGAAGAGAAAAATGAAACCAGGCTGCCCTCAAGTAGCTTCAAAAGATTTGCACAAGTATACAAGTATAGGCACAGCATACACAAATCAAACACAAGGTAACAGGGAAGAAGATAGCACTAGAAGATGAACAAGTTTCAGAGAGGTTAAAGAGCTTCCTTGTCCTTGGTTAGTTACACAGCTCATAAGCCAGATACTCTGGATTCCAGCTCTTCCATTTTACCAACAATCCTCAGTTTCTCAAGCTAATGAAGTTAGGATACAATGGAAAACACCTCATTGTTGGAAGAGCTATGGGAAGACAGGAATATCAATTCACAGCTGATAAAGCTGTTTACTGGCTCAATCACTTAAAAAAAGCACTGAGAATTGTTCAAGAAAAGGTTCCACTATTAAGACTATATTCCAAGGCAAATGATCTAAAGAAAAACTTGTTCCCCATATGTACAAGAACATTCATATCAACTTTACTTGGATGAATAAAAAGCAAGAAATTAAACCCCAAAAATAAATGGGGAGTGTTTGGGCAAACTACGTTCTATTAATGTAATAGAACATGACAGGTGAATTATAAGGAAAGATGACTATAAAGCCTTCAAAGGATTGGCGGGATTGGGGGAATGGAGCTTGTAACAAAGACATGAGGAAGAGTGAAAAAAGCAACCCTGAAAATGATACAAATTGACAATACTCGAATCAGTGTCTCTCAGAAGGTATTTATGTACCTCCAATTATATGTGGTTTACACTTGCAACATGCTCAAGCAGTCGCCAATTCTCCCTAGTGTGGTTTGAGCAGCCAAATCAGAACCAGAATACGCATCCTCTGATTCCAAATGAGCATTCAACAATACACACCACACTTGCTTGAAGATCTGGAGTTTCTTTGAGTGTATGCTTTTTTTTTTTTTAATTCAAGTCACTTGTCAACATCTCCTTTACACTTAATAGTAACATTATTTTCCTTGTTGACAATACAAGTGGACTCATATGTCATTATCTTATTTCTATAAAGCATAACATTTCTATAAAGCAAAGTGGACCCATCTTAAGAGTTAGTAAAAATTGTGTATTTGAAAGGGACTCAAATTATTTATTTACAATTTTTATGAGGAATTCCAGGAGGCCAAAGCTTTCTGGCTGCTGTGAGAATTATGTGAAAGGGTCCTTCCATTTTATTTTTAACAGTAAATACTGGCTAAAGAACAGGGTTCATTCAGATAGACTTGAATCCAAGTGATGCCTCTGAGATATGGGGATGGGTTAGGGATAGTTTTATTACCTTAACCTCTCAGTGCCCCCAGCAACTCTGTTACGCTTCAAAGGGAATCTGTGATTCATCTATACACTTATCTGCAACTTTTAAAAATTATACTGACATAAAATTTTGCTTATATTGAAAATATAGAGATTGATTCATTCATATCCTCAGTGTAATTACATTTGGGCAATGTTCCATTCAGAGTACTACCAGTAAAGTTTTTATATAAACTTTGTGTAATTTTAGCACCTTCTATCTCCCTTTTTTTTTTTTTTTGGACAATTAGAGCAACCACAAAAAAAATTAAATGACCTGCAAAGACAAAGGGGGCAGGTAGCAGCATTTTGTATTTTCTTTGTTTCATGGCTTGGTGTGAAATCCCTACTGGTGATCAGCCTTTCCATATTTACGTCTAGCCCTTGAAAGAAGTGCAGCTTTTTGATGAGTAAGTACATAAACTAACAGAACTTGGGATCTGCTAATGTATGTTTCAAGAACCTCTGGGGTGACGGATTTTTTTTTATTGTTAAAATGTTGTGAAGATGATCATCAAATAATGGCTGGAACTCTCTCACTAAGTTTATAGACATATTTCTTTATCACTGGTAGGAGTACCTATAGCAATAAAGACAATGGAGCTTTTCAGCCTAGAAGGTATGTATAATACACTGGTCTATATAGAGTTAACTGCAGCAATATTAATAATTACAGTTTACTAATGAACATGCAAAACCAATTGTATTAAAGTGAGATCTGGGGTGGCTGGAAGGTGTAATTATTGGAGAGGGGAGGACATACTTTATGGAATATATGAATACTCACCTTAAAGAGTAATTCGGACAAAACGGAAGCAGAAGTGAGATCAGCATTAAAATGTGCAAAAAGCTTCCTAACAATGACAATTTGTGCTCTAACTAAAGCAATGATCATTGAATGAATCCTACTGCCTCTGTACTTTCTAGCAATAATGAGCTAATTAAAACACCAAATGTTTTTGTGAAGTGGCTTAGGCACTGAAAATAAGGCCAAACTTAATCAATGTTCCATTCAAGTTCCTCTATCAATGTTTTTCTTTTCAGACTCATTTTTCCACTTCAGATTTCTGTTATCACTGTCATACATATAAACTTTTACCATACTGCAATAAGTTGCACTAAGAATTTTGGCACACTCTTCATACATAATACTTTGTGTGACTTGTAGTCTCCAATTTTCAATTTTCATCTGCTGCCCTGCCTGGTTTCAACTTCGCAAAACAAGATGCACCTCAAAGAATAAGCTCACCATTTCTAAACTTAGCATGATATGTTCAACTCCCTCCTCAGCCTAGTCTCCCCTTGGTAGGGCAGAGTACTGAACTTCAAAGCCTTCCTTTACAGAGGGAAGAGATTCAAATTCTTAGCTCATTCCACTTTGCCTCTGCTGCTCTGCCTGGCTTTACCTCCACAAAACAAGATGCCCCAGTGCAGACTGGGTCCACCAACCACTCTTTCCACTGGTATTGTTCTTCCCACACTTTCCTGCCTCCTTTTGTGTGCTGTCTCCCCCCTCTACATCCTAAACTCCTTGAGGGTAGAGGCTAACTTTTATTAACTGCATCCCAGCACTTAGCACAGGGCCCTGGTACACAACGTTTTTGGATTGGAGTGGGTCTTTTCTATATATAAGACAGCTAGTCTGCCAGCCAACAAGTGTTTATTAAGTTAAGTGATTACTATGTATCAGGCATTGTGTTATACACTTACTATGTGCCAAGTACTATGGGGATACAAAAAAATGGTCCATGAACTTACATTCTAATGATGGCAACAAGTATATAAAATATAGAGCAGACAGAAGGTAGTATTAAAATGGAATGGACTAGCAGATGAGGAGAATGGAAAAGCTTCCTTCAGAAAGAGGTGTTTGGGCTAATCTTGAAGGAAATCTGGGATTCTAAGAAGCACAGGCAAGCAGAAAGAGCATTAGAGGTATAGAGGGGCAGCCAGTGTAAAAGCACAGAGCAACATAGTGAGGAGCAGAAATGTGTATCTTGGTAACCATTAACAGTATATGAAGCTTACAAATATTTTAGATATATATATTTACATACACACACACACACACACACACACACACACACATCTTAACATTTCAAACATGAAAATAAAGGATTTTCCAAACATTTCACTTCTATTTCTAAACCTTTTCATATATCAAGAAAACGAATTCAAGGCTTTTTCAAGGTTGGGGGATAGGCGAAGGAAGAGGAGGAAGCAGTACAAAAGATGTGATTTCATTTCCCATTTTATAATTGCAATTTATAATCTTCAAAAATTTGCCTATTAAGGAAGTAGTCCCAGAGCTAATGTGGCAAAGAGAGAATCCTCTCTATTCCATTTTACCATGAATATCCTTTGCTATTTCCTTCAGAACACACGAAAACTAAAGTCCTCTACAAATAGAATGAGAATGCTAAAACATCCTATGCTGTGCTAAATAAATCAAACCTGTGACCTGTAATCTGACTGCATACAGAGGGAAGTGTGTTAACTATCCACTCTGAATGAAACTAGCCACCAGTTACTGACTGTTTCATGCCAAGTAGGCTGGACTATCTGCCCATGTTTTCCATTTAGAAGCTCAGTTTGAAGACCTGCAACAGCACTTGCTTTGTGTCCCAAGGCACACCACAACCTATTCTTTTAGTGAAACCACTGGTTTTGTGCTCAACAATCATCCATTCATACACAAAGATCCAGGCCAGTGGATTTAATTTTCGATGATAACAATCTCAATACCTAAGAACTAGTTGTAACTGAAAACTATTTTAACTTGAAAACTAGGTTAAAAACAAAACTTCCATCTTGTAAGTTGAAAGATCTGGAGTAATAGTTTATTACTTCCTGAATTTGAAACTAGTATGTTTAGGTCATCTAACAGTATTATTTGAAAGCACCCAAGTTAAAAAAAAAATTCATTAGAGGTTTCAGCTCTAATGCAGCAGCAGTAAGGATTTCTGACTAGAAAGTTTATACGCACTAAGGTAGAACATAATCTGTCAGGATATGGAAAAATCTCAGCTACACAGTTATTATTTTGGGAAAATGGGTGATAATTTAGAATACTCTAAAATCTATGCTTCCATAGAAAAATCAATAGCAAAAACAGGCATTAGAATGGTCTTAAAGTGAAGGCATTAAAATGTCTTCACTTTGTACAACTGAAAAAAATTTCTAAGTATTCTCATTGGTTCATTACTGCTAAATATCAATATGAAATATAAAAGGCTTATAAAAATTTGGCTAATCCTAGCTTCAAATAAAATTTATAATTCTATTCAGCTTTTCTTTGGAATAATCAAATTAGGTGGTTATCCAATAAACTCTTGAGCAGATTTACTGATTAGATATAAAGGTAACAACATAAACAAAAGTTAGGTTTCAATATTATTCTTTTACATAGTAAAAAAAAAAAAAAACAAGTCATAAATACTGCTTCTTGACTAGAGAAAATCAGTGTAATACATACTCTCCAATTCAGGGGTGGGGAACCTGTAGCCTCAAGGCCACATGTGGCCTCAGAATTCTATTCAGGGATTTGTTCTGTGAAGTTTAGATTCCATCAAAGGGCTGCACTTGAGGACCTAGAGAGCCACAGATTCCCCACCTCTGCAAGTCTACATCATAAATCAATTACAAATCACACAAGATAGTTATGAGAAGTAATGAGTCCATAATTGTGGCAGCTAGGGGGCATAGCACTGGGCCTGGAGTCCGGAAAAGCTGAGTTCAAATGTGGCTTCACACAAACTAGCTGTGCGTTCCCTTTGGCAAGTCATTTACCTCTTTCTGCCTTAGTTTCCTCAGCTGTAAAAACGGGGGTAATAACAGCACCTACTTTTCAGGATTATTGTAAGAATCCAGTGAGATAATGTTTGTAAAGTGTTTAGCACAGTGCCTGGTATGTAGTAGGTGCTATATAAATGCTTATTTCTCCTCCTTCCCCCTGCATAATTATCAATGTTAATACTTTACAGATATTTCCCAGTTGGTAACAATGGTCCCATCAAAAGTACCTCAGGGTTTTATGTATTGATAAAACACACCTGAAAATGACTGAATAGCACGCCACATTCCTAGTCATTAATTCAGAAAGTATACTGTCAGGGCAAAAACAACTTTTTAATTTACCATTAGCTCTATTTTACAAGAATTTTAAGTATAGTGAGTGAATGCTTAATAAATGCTTTTTGGTTAATTGATAAGAAATGAAAAAATATAAATGATCTACAAATTTAGTAGAAAAACAAATCATCCAATAAAGAAATAACCAAAATTAACTTCTGATTAAAAAACCCACAATCGACAAGTTTATTAAGTATTTGATATGGTCCAGGCACTAAGCTAAATGATGAGGATACAAAGAAAAGAACAAAAGTCTCTGCCTGCAAGCTTACGTTCCAAAGGAGGAGACGATGTGGACGTATATAAGGTATGTGCAATACAATATTTACAAAGTAGATTTAAGGTAATGTGTGCGTGTGTTCATCCTTCACTGCCGAAGAAGACCATGCCATCAGAGAAATGATGACATGACTTGCACTTGACTTTGTTTTGAGTGAGGAAGGGCTGTGCAGGTCACCAGACTCACTTCTCCTCAGGAGCCATCTGAGTCCAGTGACCAGATATTCATCAGGATGACTGGAGATGACCCAGGATGAGGCAATTGGGGTTAAGTGACTTGCCCAAGGTCACACAGCTAGTGAGTGTCAAGCGTCTGAGATGAGATTTGAACTCAGGTCTTCCTAACTCCTGCACTGGTGCTCTATCCACTGTACCACCTAGATGCCCTAAGGTAACTTAGGAAGGCATTACCAAGTGGGAAGAAGGGCATAGAAAGAATGAGATGACTACCAAGAAAGATTTTTTTTTTTTGCTGAAGACAGTATTTGAACTGAGTCCTGCAGGAAGCTAAGAATTATAAGAGAGAAGAGGTACAGGAGAGAGATCATTCCAGTAATGGAATACAGCCAGGACAAAAAGAGAGAGAGAGAAGGGAGAGTATATGATGTGTGAAGAATAACAAGCAGGTCAATGTATCTAGATAGTCAATTATGTAGAGGAGAGTAATATGTAAGAAGACTGGAAAGACAAGGTTGTAAATAGCCTTAAATGAAAGAATTTATATTTGATCCTAGACTAGAAAACCACTAGTTTTTTGAGTCAGGAAGAGGGACATAAACAGCTGTGTTTTAGGAAAATTAGTGGCTATGTGAAGAACAGACTGGAGTGGGGTGAGACTGTGGCAGGGAGACTAATTAGGAAGCTATTGCAATGATCTAGCTGAAAGGTGATGATGGCCTGAACTAGAATGATAGCTGTGTGGCTTATAAAAGACTGATGCTGTAGGATAGAAATGGTATTTGGAACCGAAACTGGACATAAGGAATAAGCTTCACAGTGAAAAGTGGAGAACAACAGTTGCAAAACCTGAAAGGACAGTACTGCCTCAGTAACAGTGATGAGCATCAGGAAAGGTGCAGGAACCACTAGAGATCTCTGGCAACCTAGTCCAGAAAGAATTCACGGGACTCAAGCAATATTAAGTCAAGTAGGCAAAAAAGTTTATTATTACACTTTTCAGTGGGCAAGGGTTCTTAAGGAACCTGGAATTTAAAGGAGTGATAAAGCTTATATAGATTATACCATAGTAAAACATGTGACAATTATGCTAACCAGGTGTTTTGGGGTGGGATTAGGGAGTGGTTAGTTCTTAAAGGAACATGCACATTTACTATCTACTGCACAGGTATTTTACCCAAAATTCATCAGGAAATAGCCTGGGGGCGCAGGAGGCACTACATGGAAGTGTGGTTTTAGGCCTGAAATGTCACTTGGTCAACCAACGGTCAGGGCTGAATGAGAAATACCCAGGCTGCTCTCATCAATATCTTGTTAGACAAGATAAATGTAAGGGAGTATATGTATGCCTAAGTCTAGGATACATAAGATTGGTCAATAAGTAGTAAATGTCGTTATGACCCAGTACACATCCTGTTCAGACTAATAAATTCTATAGGTGCTGCTAGCTACTGTAGCAGGAAAGGAAATAACGATTGTTGCTGCAGCAGGCTGTGTCCTTGGGCTGGGGAGAAACTGCCTGAGATAGTGTGTTGAGGCTAGAAAGAAATGTGATTTTAGAATTGCGGTCCAAGCACATGTACCCAAGCACCTCATCAATAGTAGGGAAATTCAGAAGAGAGATGAAATGGGGTTGAGAAGAAAGATAAAAATGAGATGCCTGTGGGATGTTCCATTTGAATAAGACAGGATTAGGGACCTCATGAGAGAGGTTAGGACTAGATAGATAGATCTGGGAATCATCTGCATAGAAATGACAATTGAACCCTTGTGAGCTGATGAGACACCAAATGAGAATACAAAGAGAAAAAAGAAGAGGGTCCAGGACTAAGCTTGAGGGGGAAACCCATAGTTACTGAGTATGGCATAGATGAAGAGCTATAGCACGAATGAGGACAAAAGGTTAACAGGCAAGAGTGGAAGTGAGAGATATCAGTGCCACAAAAACCTAAGGAAAAGAGAGTATCTAGAGTCAATCAAGAGTGCCAAACTCACAGAAAGATTAAGGAGGATGAGGTCTGAGAAGAGGTCATTAGATTTGACAATTAAGAGATCACTGGTAACTTTGGAAAGATCCCTTTGAGATGAATGATAAGGTCAGAAGCTGGATTTTTTGGAGGGGGTTAGGGGGACAGGAAGATTAAATAATACTGAAAACTAAAAACAAAGTATAAACAGCTTTTTCAACAAAAGGACAGTCATAGGGCAATCTATCCAGAACAGTAGAATCTAGTCAAGATTTCTGAAGGATAGGAAAGAATTCAGTGTTTGTAGGCACAGGAAGGAATTGTTATGTTGGGACAGACTGAAAATGAGGGAATGGAGAAAGGAGGGAATGGAGAGACACGAAAGCAATCTGCTGGGAGGGAGGGGCTATTGGAGAATTGGGATCAAGGGATACATGGAGAGTTAGTCTAGTCAAGGATAAAGATTAAAGGAAATGGTAGGGAATCATATCAATGGGATATGAGATAAAGAGAAAATTAAAAGAGGGAGTACTTGACAAATAGATTCAATTTTTCTTGTAAAGTATGAGGTAAGTTTCACAGTGAAGAGAAAGGATGAAAAGATGTAGGAGATTTAGAGAGAAGAGGGGGTTTAGAACAATCCCTGTGGTGAATGAGAAAAGAATTATTTAGAGAGGAGTAAAAGAATTTCTTTGCTGCTTTGGGAACCCAGATGAGATTGTAATATTACTTAGTAAAATCATCACTAATGAAATATAGCACCATTATTATCTAGCACCAAAATCCAAGAATTATATATATCAGTCATGCAATGACCTGAGAAGAACTGTCAAAACTGAAGTTTCCATCCCACTCCAGCACAAAGACTGAACGTCTGGAATTAATTTTTCTGCAATAAACTACCTGGCTGTTGCTTCTATATTTGACAGCAATTTCTGATTCTCCATCAATATCTGTATAATTTTTTAAGAGACAGAATTTATAGGAAATTGTTCATTGAAGACAGGGCCTAATCAGTGAAAATGACATTGCAGGGTTTCTTTTCTGAATGTGGCATCAGCAACTCCTTTTGAGCACTTCTGTCTTACCAGCAGGAGTCAACAAATTATTTAACTTCATGCTGCCAGGAGGAAAATGCAACACTCATGAATATCACTGACAGATGTAGGGAATAAGGAGAGATTTTTAAAAAAGAGAGAGACAGAGAAACAGAGAGACAGAGACCAGGGGTGGAGGGTAAAGGGGAAGGAAAAGATAGGTAGCAGGAAAGGAGGAAAAAAAATGGTAAATGACTATTGGTCCAAAGATCATTCAGCAAATCCCAGAGTGAAGGTAACCTACCCCAAACAAGAAATTCTTTTAGAGATTCTATAATGCAGGATTCAAACTAATATAAAAGGCTGACAGAAGTCAAAAGGAGGTAAAAACCAGGTATGCTATCATTAGACCTAACGTGTAAGAAACCAAGGATGTTTCCTGACACTAGTAGACAGCACAAAAGTAAAATCTCCCGAAGAGCCAACTAATCTCCATCTGTATAAATTGTTGAATATGTTCTCTAATACACTTAAAGTGGAGGAAAATAGAGCAAAACTACAATTTTCCATTGCTGAAAAATATATAGCAACAATCCTCAGCTTGTTATTTTTCAAGTCCTATGCAAAAGTAGCAAATAATTGCTAGAAGTCAATACCAGTCCACAGAGCATACGTACCGGGACATAAAAAGAGAGATGGTTGCTCAATCTGAACAAAACCTTTATGCAACTGTGAGGGCAGTGATAGAAAAAATAACTAAATTCTGTAAAAAGTCAACCAAAAAATACAATATATATGAAACAGTGTGATCTGGAGCCATTTAGCTAGCTTGTCTTCAGCAATTCAAAACATAGGAAGAATATATTCAAGAGCCTCTAATAGGAACGTCGAGGTAAACAAGCTTACTAGGTAAATAACAATGGAATCTACGGTAAATATTTTAATAAAAGTGAACACTTCTTGTAGCATATTAGTAGTACTTAAACAATCGTTTCATTGAAAATAGGCTGCTATATAGGGCCGCAGTCAGCAAACTAACAGCCCTAAATACAATAAAACTTCATTTTAAAATGAAAAAACCATTCATAGCTTTCAGGCAAAACAGGTGATGGATCAAATCCACAGGCTGTATAGTTTGACAAGGCGCTGCTATAGAGAAACAGCTCCAAAATGTTATAATTCTGCTACTGTTTCCAAAAGTCAAGCAAAATTCTAAAGGATGAAATCCCCATTTACAGTTATGAGATTTTGGATTGGTAGAGGTTTCTAAAAAATCCAATGCCTTTTAAATATATACAAAACACTATTCCCATTTAAAGATGAGACAACAGAGGCTCAGGTAAGACAGGTGACTTGTCCATGGTCACATAGCCAATAAATAACTGGAGCTGGGACATGGAACTCAGATGTCCTGATTCAAAATCTCAATTTCTTTCCACACTACGTAAGTATACGTACATACCAACATCACCACTATCACCACCACAAAATAAAGAGAAAAAATATGCAGCTAGAATTTAATCCCACTCAATCTAAATAAACTATAAATAACCCACCTTTCAACAAGTGAGACATTTAAGACTAGATACCCAAACTTCTTCTGAATGGATTTACTCTTAAGATCTGCCATCATCACAAAAATATCAATATACTACACAGCCTAGGAAGGCCTAAGAAAAATCTTGCAGATTTACCTTATTTCATGGTTGTTTTTATTGTTGATTTAGCTTCTATACTAAATAAAAAGAGCGTTCTTAGATTAAAATTTAAGGTATTAAAAGTCATCTATCATGAAATGATCAGTATCACAATGGTATAAAGATAGAAAATAGAAATCTAAATAGAATTAACTAGCTTTGATAACTATCTGAGAAAAGTTCATCCTAAAGACTAATCACAGACACTAACTCCTCCACCAGTCTAAGCTATAGATTTATATAACTGATTAAAGTACTTATGTAGCTTAAAAACTATTAACATTGCTATTAAATTACAAGTCAGTATCTGTCATAAACAGTGCCCAAATAAAACTTTCTTTCAAAAACCCAGACCAAAGAAACTTAATTCCAATGGTACATACCACTTTTTTGCCTTTGTTCCTTAAATATCAGAGATGGTGGGCACTGTTTTTAAATTGTCTAATATCATCATACAATCTATGAAAAAAAGCCAGCTGTCACACCATTCACAGCTATTACTGTCAAATCATTTTCCAGAACGTTGCCAAAGCCAGATTTTCATTCTGTCTGCTTAAAATCAGAAAGTTTTAGAACTTTAGCAGTGCTTTCCTCTGAGAACGCCAAAATTCACTTAAAAAGGCAAATTACTGTACACACTTTGCATGCGCTTAGAATACCATTCATTATCTTCACTATCCAGTCAATGTACATTACACCTCTGTAGTACTTACCATCTGATAACACCTCATATGCCTCAGCTACTTGTTTGAATCTCCTTTCTGCTTCTTCTTTATTTTCAGGATTTTTATCCGGGTGCCACTTAAGTGCCAATTTACGATACCTGGAATTAATAAAAGTACGGAAAAAGGTATTTATTACACAGTAATGTGTAAAATCAATTTGCCTTCAATGGTAACAATATACTTTCAAGAAGAAAAAGCACTTCAAAGATGATCGTTTGCTAGACAGTTGCTACAACTTTTAAATCAAGTGCTCATCTTCTCTCCAACACTAAGATAAAATTATAAACTGAAAATGCAAGGTGGCCTGATATATTGAGATAGGGGAAAGGCTGCCCTTAGATACAAAAAGAACTGGGTTCACATAACAGCTCTGTGAACATGGGGAAAGTCGCAAATAAAGAGTTGCCAGTGTGTATGAGGTGAAGGAAGTTTCTATACCAGGAGGTTCCATATCCTTGAAACATTAGAAATCCAAAAAAGAGAGGGTAGAGATACCAACTCAATGTATCAAAATAGTGAGGCTCACTAGCACTTGAAGAAATCTGGTCCATCAAGACATTCTACAAATAAAGCAAATGTAAATACGTCTGGGGTATTAAATGCATAAACAGTACCAGAGATGGCAAAAATTCATGTAGGGTATAGAGAAATAAAGCCTAGAAACTAAGTAATATGATTCTTGTTCCATTAAGTCCTAGTTTCCCATCCCTACTTTACCTAGTCCAACACAAATAAACTCTACTTTAGGAAATGTATAGTTTACTATATAACTTGCAAATAGATCTAGAAACCTTTTATTTTTAATCTTCAAAAATACAACTAGTCTTTATACCACATTTTGACTTTTAAGGTAAATACATTATTCTCATTTGATACTTTAAAAAAATCTGTAAGGCAGGCAGAGAAGGCACTAATTCTCTTTTATGGATGAGGAAACTGCAGCTAAGAGAACTCAACTGACTTGTCCACAGATCAAAGAGGTAAAAGCAATCATCAGTGGTAGAAGTAAAACTCAGGGC
Source organism: Notamacropus eugenii (assembly GCF_028372415.1). NCBI lineage: Eukaryota > Metazoa > Chordata > Mammalia > Diprotodontia > Macropodidae > Notamacropus > Notamacropus eugenii. The sequence continues at coordinate 87,339,265 of NC_092874.1, forward strand.
TCCCCTGACTTAAATCCAATGCTTTCTCTACCACTGCTATTAATGTCCATCATCCCCTTGTGCCAGAATCTTATGGCTAAGGTTCTTGGCATTTTCAAAGATATCTTCAGCAGGAGCAAAATGAGTAACGAGAAAAAATGGGTAGCTTACCTAAAATCTAATTAAGTTGCTAACTCTAGAACAAAGATACTTCAGTCTACAAAATCTATTCAGCTTACCTAAAACCTAATTAAGTTGCTAACTCTAGAACAAAGATACTTCAGTCTACACAATCTATTCAAAACTTACCTTTTTATTAAAACATATACAAAAGCCTATTTCTAGGCACAATTTGGTTTGCTCTAATCTGCCCCTTCAGTTCACAATAAATTCAACTAGCAGTAATTCAGTGGTAAGCAGCATCCTTTTAAAAGTTAAAATGTAAAAAGCGAAATCAACCCCACACTTAAGTAAGAAAAGCTAATGTCCTAAAGAAAAAATAAATCCTACTAAGTTCTAAGAAACTTCACCCAATTGATAATATAACCAACTATGGAGATATGTTGACTATATGACTTTCAACTGAAATCTTTTAATGCTGACCAAAAATATTAATTCCAAACCTCTGCCCTCAAGCACCAAATTGTATTAGATGATGATAATACTATGTACGCAACAACTGTCTTGTGGTTTGTGTTGCTGATTCTACTGCAGAACATCTGCAACGCTGCTTTTAAGTTAGTGGTCATTATTTAATAGCTGAACTAACTGTTGATTCCCTAAAACTAATCAATCACTGGAGTTCAAAGTTGGTGCCCCATGGAGGGGTGAGGTGGGGTCATTCTCATATCAGAATTATTTAAGCTCCCTATAGAATATTTTCTCACAATACATGCTCTTTCATTCATTTTCCAGCTATGTTAAGTTCGGCATAAATATGTCAGAGCAAGGATTATTTCATAATCTCTTTGGATGCAAATTAGTCCTATAAATGCTGTTCCATATAACTTCATGTCTGTAACTATTCTGACACCATCGTGCCCACCAGTCTCCTTTGATTCAACTTGATACTTCCCTGTCAAACAGCACTAGACAAACTATACTAGGAAAAAAAACTTAACCTAATTCCTTTTTTATGTTCTAAATTTCCAATTAGAAATTTCCAACTAGAAATCTTTTATTTTCATAGTTTCCCTCATGTATGCAGAAATATAGGCTCCATTTTTTCAGGTTCATCATCTATCTTTACTGTTGTGATGGTCTACAATCAATTCTAAGGGTATCTTTTCAGTTTACAGGGAACTGGTTTAAAAAAAAAGAATTAAAAAAAACACAAGAATTATGTAGATTTATTCATTCTAGATAACTGAGGCCTTTTCTTCTAATATCCATCCAGATTCCAAGTCACAATGGTTAAAGGTAGATATACATAACCAATATATTACAAAGCCAATCAAATATATTATATCATCCACACATTTTTCTCAACTTACTCACTTAAAGTATTTATTTCAACCAGAGAAGGCAAAGCACTGTGTACCTCTTTGCAAAGCCAGGGAACTCAAAAGAATTTTAAAACAAGATTAAATATCTTTTTAAGTAATTAAAAGAATACTTACGCCTTTTTAATATCCTCGGGTGAGGCATGTCTCTGCACACCTAGAACTTCATAGTAATCCACCATGTTTTAATAGTTTGTTGGAACAAGTCCTGAAATTAAAAATCTTCCGTAAATGACAGAATCATAATAATTTCTGAATGGGTGAGTTAAAGAGTCACTTCCCCACAACATCTATTGGCCCACTTCTACTTTGAGGGCAGAAAGATGGCTTATGTTATTTAATAACCTATGCTGCTATCTATTAACCTTAGGCCTTATGGTAGAGCTAAAAGTCACAATGTCAAAGGAAGCAAATTTCACAGATTTATATTCCGTTGGCTGCAATTTTTTAGACCCTGAACTTAGCTAATAATAATTTAGGAAAGCAAACTCTCACATCCCCAAACGTAATCAAACTGACATATGTCCTAAATCAACTATTCAATGAGTCCTCCCAGACACAGGACCCTGCAGATACAGGCAGGATGCAGGCATCCATCAACAAGCATTTATTCAGTACTTAGCCAGGTACTATGCTAAGTGGTAGGGATATTAAAAAGGGCCAAAAATATGTTCCCTACTCTAGAGGAATTCACATTAAAAAGAGAGACACAATATACAAACTACGTATACATAAAACATACATGCAGAAAGATAATCAGGGAGTGGAGGTTGGGGAGGATTAAGAAGAAGGTCTCCCAAAGGGAAGGTCTGAGCCGAGTTTTGGAGAAGGTCAGGGAAGAAGGTGGGAGGTGAAGGAGAACATCCCACATATGGAGGTGAGCCAGTGCAAAGGAAGGGTCAAGAAACAGGAGTGTGTGAGAAATAGCAAGTAGGCCAGCATGGCTGAATCCCAGATATTGTACAAGAGAATCAATCATAAGACTGAAAGTTAGGAAGGGAGTAGGTTGCTTTACAATGCCCAAACAAGAGGATTTTATATTTTATTCTAGATATAACTAAAAACCATTATTGGAGCTGACTGAGAGGATGACATGGTCATATCTACACTTTAGCAGGTGAGTGGAAAAATGCCAGGCACTAAGCTAAGCACTGGGGATAAGATGAGAGAGAAAAACAGTCCCTATCCTCCAGAAACTTTCATTATAATGGGAGAGGCCGAAATTATGTAATTAAGTATGTACCCAAAATTTAAAAAATGAATACAAGGTCATTTTGGAGGAAGGTACATTAATAAATTTTGGGGGCTGAGGAAAGGCGACAGAAATTCAGAGAGGCCTTCATATAGAAAGTGTTATTTGAAGAAACAACTACAGATTCTAAGAGGAAGCAGTAAAGATGAAATGCATTTCAACCACGGAGATCAGCCAATGCAAAGGCCAAAGAGAAAATGGTATGAGTGGAGTGATTTGTGTTAAGAGCTCTCACTTCTTACCCCAAATATACTTCCCCCCTTTCAACTCAAAATCTGTGATCCTATAAAACAGAAAATATTACATCAATGTCATTCAAAGCCTGAAAAGATGTGTTTTAAGAGAAAACAGAATGGAGAGCAGTAAAGGCCTTCTGAAGGAAGTGAAATGGGAAAAAATGTCCCAAAGATTTTAAATTTTCTTGGTTTCTAGGATTCTTGCATTTCTCAAATCTAGACAGCTACCCAAAACCGATTTCTTTTCAAAAATACCCTTACACTTACACTAAGCACATCATGTCTGCTGTGGCTATCCAGAGGCAGCACCAAACAAAAACCAACTGCTGCTATGCCTCTGTCTGTGGGACTGCTTCCTCTGGGCACAAAGGGGAAATTAATAACAGTGTATACTGTTCTTACCAATTAACTGCTTCATTAAGGTACCCAAGGGAAAGTGAGGCAGCAAGAAAAAGTTAAAATTTGACAATGGGAGCTAAAAATTAATCATGAGAGCCAATTAATCAATAATCATGATTGCTTATCATCTTTTTAAAAAAATTTCCAAGTGAATTTTTCTGTTGCCTAAAATTACTGTAGCTAATTTGTCACTTCTGTGGATTTATACTTTACTTTAACTTCCTTAAAATCATCCAATCTAGCTAAATCTCCAATGAAGTAAAATCCAAGAAACTTCCAAAACTATCTGATTTTTTGTACTGTTCAAAATGGCTCTTCATCTAGTAAGTCAAATTCTCCCAGGCTCATTCCCAAACCAGGTACTAAGTCTTGATCTATCATCTAAGCATTTTTACTTAAAGGCACTGGGTTTACCCTTTTTTGGAGATGTTTAAATCAAGACTTATGATCTCAAAAGTAGTACACGTATGAAATCACACTCATTCCTGAATCCAAAATTCCATGCTATACTAATCTCAGCTAAAATTAATGCCAAAATTACTAGTCACCTTCTTTTTCATGCTTTTGTTTTGCTTATTTTTGTTTCTGAACTCTGAACATGAAAAAATATAGCTGAGTAATCTCATGAAAACAAAAAAGTATTCAGTAAAATACAAAGTCAAGGTAGTACTATTCTATCACAAACAAAAAAGGAGAATTTTTTTTTAGCAGCTTGTATTAGGATCAGGTGTTAACATGAGTCAGGCCAACAGAATTAAATGAAAATGTAACTGGGAAATTATTTAACAAAATAAATAAAAATACAAAACATAAATAATGTTAGTATATAGTTTTCTTATGTAAGGTTTAATGGTCCTTATTTCTATTTGAGTTTCACACTGCTGTATGAAATGGTTTATGAATTTATGAATCCCAGATATTGTACAAGAGAATCAATCATAAGACTGGAAAGTTAGGAAGGGAGTAGGTTGCTTTACAAAGCCCAACAAGAGGATTTTATATTTTATTCTAGATATAACTAAAAATCATTATTGGAGCTGACTGAGAGGATGACATGGTCATATCTACACTTTAGCAGCTAAGTGGAAAAATGGCAAATATCACTATTAAAAAGAACAAGAGGGACTATTTACATTTTTCTTGATAAGACTAATATTTTTTTTCTGGTCCCTTTCAGTTAATACCCATCCTATATATACCTCCAGGACCTCATTGTAGAAATCATCTCCCCCTGCCCCATACATCTTCAACCTCTCATTCTATACTCTTTACTTGCCTACAAAGATACTCAGGATCTCCAAATTGGGGGTGGTGGTGAGATGGAGAAGAAAAGGAGAAGGGGCATACATGGCAACACACTTTGACAGCAGGGTCTATTTCCCCTTTGGCTTCATATCTCCATGCTCTAGCAAAATACCTAGCAGAGTGATAAAATGCTTGCAGATTAATCAGACTTTCATCCACTGGACTGAAAACAAATCTCTTAAAGGTGATCATGGCCTAATCACCAAGTCCAGTGACCCTAATCCAGGACCTGTATTAATAAGATTAAGTTAGAGAATCTAGACTCAAACTCCATCCCAGGTACCTCTGGGAAGTTCCCGGACCTGCTTCTTCATCTGTAAAATGAAGGTATGCATGGACTACACAGTCCCTTCTAACTCAAAGGATACTTTTTCCTTGACTTCTCTGAATGAAGAATGATAATCTGCCCATATCATCTTTCTAGACCCTTTCTCTCTCCTTAACTCCTGAAGATACCACACTCTTCCTACTCCCCTGGAACCACTCCACATCTTGCAATGGTGCTCTCCAAGGTTCTATTGTCTCCTCTCCAACTGCTTTTTGCTCTTGGCATACACACACACAAAAAACAAAACAAACAAACAAAAAAAACACTTGGCACATCAGGAACTTAATAAAGGCTTATAGACTGATTCTTTCCTTCGGCAATTTCATTCATGTTCTTGGCTTCAACTAATAACTGCAGAGTTGACTTCCAAATGTCCAACCCAGACCTCTCTTCAAGTTCTACACTTACAACTGCCTATATGTCTACCTGAATGCCCTGCCAGAACCTCAAACTTTAAGTATGTCCAAATCCTAATATATTTCCCTTCTTCCAAAACATGCTTTTCCTTATGAATTTTCTACTCCTATCAGCAGCAACACCTTTCAGTCTCCCAGAGGATTCAAACTTACCTTTCACTCAAGTTGTGAATGAAGTCCTCTTGACTCTACTTGAATAATCTCCTCCCATTCATCTTCCTAGGTTCTACTTCCATTCCAACTATTATTAAGTATGAGCAAGCCCTCACTACCACACCCAATGGGACTGATCACCAAAGACCTCCTAACAGATCCTCTTTTGACTTTGCAAGACATCTTATGCTTAATCTGATCATGCCATTCCCCTGCTCAAAATTCTTCTCTATTACCAGCCTTGGAAAGTTTAAAGTACTTTGCTTAGTCTCAAAAAAGGCCTCCCACAATGAAGTACAACCTTACTTTTTTATCCTAATCTTGTACCAGTATTCCCATTCAGACAGTCTACATTCTAGTCAGCTCCACTCTCTGTCCCTGAAAACCAGCAGCACTATTCCACCTCCACAACTTTTCTCATTCTATTAATACTCTAATCAGGAATGTCATCCTCCATCTGTTGAATATCCTACATATCTTTTGAAGTCAAATTGAAATTCCACTTGTTCTAAGATACTTCAGCCCACCCTCAACTAGTAATAACTTTCCTGCTCTAACTTGACAAAAGTTTCTGTTTGTTTTTTGCACCTCTTATAGTCCACCTTTACAAAGGTTATCAAGCACTTTATAAATTCAATCCTCATAATGGACCTATACTGTACCATCTCATCTTAAAAAGGGGAAATGATGGATTGAAGATGTTAAATGAACTGCTTTACATTCCTAAAGCAAGCTAAGGAAGCTGCAACCTAAGCTCAGATCCTCTGAATCCAAATCATGTTTATTCCATCATATATGCTAATAAAATTACTTGTCTATATCCTATTAAACTTTATTGCTCCATGTATGCAGAGACAATACTGTATCATTTAACATAAATCCTAACTAAAACCTAGGACAACTATCCTAAGTCTATTGTAGAAAACATTTCTGAAGACAAGATATTTAAAATAAATGTGTGGAGAATTCAATTGTTGATAAAGATAAGCATAGCATTTTAGAACTGGAATGGAATTTCCATTAAATTCAATTTAACAAACACTTGACCAGCTGCTCTTCATTTTGCAGATGAAGAAATGAAGTAGGAATATAAAACAGAGGGACAACTATCTTCCATTCTCAAACTGAAATGGCTCCCTATTTAATAACTGTAGAATCAAATGCAAATACTTTTTTATGGTATTTAAAGCCCTTCACAATATGGCTTCAACCTACCTTTACAGCCTTATTATTGCTCCCCTGAACCACCTTCAGTGATCTCTGAAAAATCAAACAGGAGAGGAGTATGCCTCAGAGTGGAGATGGGCAAACACAACCCCAATTTCTGGAAAGGGAAAAGGCAAATTCTTTAAATTATGGGCCAAAGATACTGAACAAAGTCTTGGCAAAAATTCTATGACATAACTTTTCACAAGTCTCTGAGAACTTAAAAGGGAAGTAAACACTAAGAGCAAGAATATGTTCATCAAAAAGAGGTTTTTTCCTTTGTTGACAACGGTTTATTAAAAGGAATCAGAGGAACGTCTTGAAGCATATTAGAACACTGACACTGTTAAAGGTGGCCCTTTTTCTTGAACAATGATATGATTACTATGAACCATTTCACTATTTTGTCTCAACTGTTCATTTCTGCCTGCAAAAAAAAAAAAAAAAAAAGGCAGAATGTTGGTGTGCCCCTTGACTGGAACTAGATACATTTACAACATACAGTCTACTAAATTGGAGATTCTCTTCCTAAAATAGAAGGGAACTTTTTTTTCTCTGAAGTACATCATAGCTCACTAGGATAATAGACCTTATATGGACCTTGGGAGTCATTTTGTCTAGCCTTATCATTTTACAAATGATAACTGAGGCACACAGAATTAAGTGATTTGCCCAAGGTTCAACAAAAGTAACAGACCACAATTTGAGGCTTCCAAGTCTTCAAACATCAAATACAGTGTTCATTCTATTGTATCACATTACATTTTAGTTCCCAGTAACCTCCTAGCTGGCCTACTTAATATTTAAGTGCTTTTTTCTCTTTGTGACTTTTGCAAAGATTTACTAGTGTTTTACCAAAGCCTACTCCACCCCACCCCCACTCTAAGAGCAATTACTTATAAGGTTGTTTTTAGAACAGTTTATTAGCATGTATCTAAGCAGGCTGCCCACCATGAGACAAACTGTCACCTTCTAAAATTAATGCCATCTGTTATCCTTAGGACAATGAGAAATTACCCAATACTAGATTCCTTTCCAAATAATAACCACCTATGTCTCTAAGGCTACTGAGAATATGGAATGTGTGCCAAGTCCACACTGCTCTCACCAAAGGACCAACCTTGTGGGCAAAAAAAGACTGGCAGCAAACTTAGCCAATCTATCCTCTCAAAACCATTGAGGCTGGCCTAATGGTAAGAATGTGCACCAATAAGTCTTTTTGTATATAAGCAAGAACTGCTTAGTCTCAAATTTCATTCTCTATAATGTGCATCATTTTCCTATCCTCCACAATTCTGACAAGATGACTTATGCCCAGAAGGAACACTGGTAGCAGTGATGTACTAATACCCTCCATCATGCCATATTACATTCTTCAATAAACCCAACAGATATAAGAAATCTGCAAGTCAGTCTTTCTCACTTATTAGTAGCATAGTGATTTAACATCCTCAAAGCTACCACATAAAAACTTTACTGCTAAATGCTGGGGAATGATAAAGGAACACCTCGCTAGCCTCTGAAAAATTATCCTCCCAAACCCACAAGATATTTTGTCAAAATGTTGTTATGTTTAGATAACTCTCCTAATAGTCTTGTGGGCAACCTAGAATGAAGAAAAAGGCTCTGTAAAAGTAGCTAGTTAGATGAATAATTCAACGCAAAGAGTAGTGATTAAAGGATCATCAACAAACAGAATAGTTATCTCTAGGGGCATTAATCTATCACTGGTCCTGTTCTTTCTTGCTCAGTAGTTATCAATGATTTGGATATAAGCACAAAAATATCATTACAAATTTTCTGAAGCTAGAGAGAACAACAAGCTTGATGACTGAAAAATACCAAAATATTTTATAGGCTAAAATTATGATCCAAATCTACAGTAAGAAAAAAAATTTAATTCCAGAAATACAAGAGAAAATGATTACACAACAATTTCTATAGAGAAAAAAAAATTACTATAAAACAAGCAGATTTCAGTTCACGTATAAGTGGGACCAGGTAACCTCTGAAGTCCCTTACAACTCTATAAACCTAAGATGCTGGTAATCACAAGCTGATGTTCTACCATTGAATAGCTGTGTGACCTTAGTAAATCACATACTTTTGGAACTTCAATTTTTTAATGTGTAAAATGAGAAGATTGGAATGTTCTAGACTGGATAGTGGACTCAGTTCTCTCCAACACTAAAATTCTATGACTCCACCTAGTTACCAAAATTAAGTTACTTACAGCTAATGGTTAAGTTACTTATAATTAATTCATAAGCATGACCAGACCTAAGAAATCAAATCTTAAGAACAGCAAAACTCAAAATCTGTTTTTTGAAAAAACTCCCAAAGGTTTGCAATTTAGTCTACTTGGTTCACAGTTTAATATTAAAAACATGATGGTTACTACTGTTGCAATATTGTCAAATTTCAATGATACATGTGTCATTTAAATTATCAAAACCTGTCTGATGTTGAAGAAAAGTACTTTTTAAAGGAGTTTTTGAAAAAAAAATTTCAGTTGGCCATTAAAGCTGGCATTGAGAGATCTTTTAATTATGCAAGAGCTTTCCTGCTTCCTAGATGCAGTGGCATAAGGTAGCACAAGATTCAGGAAGATCTGAGTACAAATACCGCCCCATCTACTTACTTACTATGTGACCCTGAGCAAATGACTTTTTCTTCCTTGAACTCAGTTTCCTCATCTGAAAAATGGGGATAGCAACATCAACCTCACAGAGTTGCTATGAAGAGCAAATGAAACAGTATACGTCAAGCACTTTGTAAATGTTAAAGCCTATAAAAACTGTTAGCTATTTAAGAATATTTTATCTTACTGATGTCCCAACCTAAGTCAAAAATTGCTTCAGCTCAGTTGATTCTAGTCACAAAACTAATTTTATAGTTTTGGACAAAGAGCAAGCATTCAAAAAATACTGATTCTCTTAAATAGCCTGATGTAATCAACCTCTGTAAACAACAATAAAAACAAACATCTGCTCAAACAATTCAAGTTTTAATTGAGTCTTATTATCTTCTACCCAGACATTAAATTGCTTTTTTATGCTGCCTCTGTTGCTGTTAGGAAGAAGGCTGGACTGCCACTTCAGCAGAAGTGCAACTTAACCACTCTGGGTCCAGTTTCCTCAACTGTAAAAATAAGGGGACTGGAATTAAATGACCTCTAATACACCTCTCAGCTCTTAATCTATAATTATGATCTCTCCTACAAAATATTCCAGATTCACACATAGCTGAGATTTATATGTAAATGAAGCAAGTGCCTTCTTTTTTCAGACCTCAAATAGACACTATCCCCACTTTAAATACTATGCACCAAAATAATTATGTAGATATTTGGGAAACTAAAGAGAAGAATTCCTCACAAAATACTTACTTGTGCCAACCATTTTAATAGTTCCTTACATTTGGCTTAAGACACAATGCTTTGGAAAAAATGTAATGAAGTCTGTGGTCATTGTCACCCTCTCACAAAAGTCAACATTGTTTATATAAGTTATAAAACACTTTCCAAATTTTCCAGGTTTTCTAAATTAAGAATGTTTGTATACACACATATGTACATTTTTAAAAATCGGTACCAGTATCTCCGTGTGGTGATTTCCCCAAGAAAAATATCTTTCTAATTCTACAGTATAGTAGTTTAAATGCAAGTGTTAACAGCAGATCCAGTCTGGGAATGGCCTTATAATAAATAAGGGCTGGTATATGTAAAAATGCAAAAGCCATTCTCTACTACAGTTTAGAGAAGGCAAAGGTTGCCATTTTCAAAACTTGGCTGACATAAAAATTCCTAATCAGCCTCTGCTTAAATACTTGAGAGCAAGACAACTCCTACAAGAAATATCAAGTGGCCTAGCAGGCACTTTTTAAATAATTAGACAATGAAGTTCTTTAAAAGTACAAAAGGTTTTTTAAAAAAATTACACAAGGCTATGAGAATTAAAATGATTTACAATAGTAATGAGAGCCATACTAATGGAATGGAATATTAAACATTATCTTAGTGGATATGCTTGGACCATGAAGAATGATTTAAGTCAAAGAAGTGATAAATTGGAATGAGGGAAAATACTTCTTGGCTATATTGATTCTACTCTCTCTCTAAACCCTTTACAGTACTTAATCTGTAATATAATAAAAACATTCTTACTTTAAATTTAAGAACCACCAACAAGCATGAACGTTCAAAGAAATGGGCACAAATTCTGAAATGATTGCTCATGAAACCATAAACTTCTATTATACGTTTATTAATGTTTCTAAATGTTATTTGTCCCCTTAATTTTGTGTATATTGTTTTTTATAGCTGTTGCTTAAAATGCATATTGATCTTTTTTTATCTTTGTTCATTTTTTAGCATCATTTTATATAAATCTCCCCACATGTATTTTGTCATTTCTTATAGCACAACAAAATCACGTTATACTCGTGTACTATTTCCTAACTGCTGGATGCATTTGATTGTTTCTCGTTTCTTGCCACTATTGTCAATAATACTGATACAAACGTTTTCGTACAGGATAGATCTTCTTCCCTCTCATAAGCAGTCCCACCACAAGGCCAAGAGTTTTGTAGAACCGATCCTATATTGCTATAGTGATTCCAAATATATCAACATGCACCTCCTACAGTTTAGCATTCAATTCTATAGTCTAGTATTTATTTTTTGTATTATTTGGATTAGTATTATATGTCCCCAACTAGATTTCAATTGCTTGAGGGAAGAGATCTATATCATATCTTATATCACCTTCACGGAAAGCATCAGAGCTAGGCACAAACTAGGTCAAATATGCTACGGTGGGTATTCCTTTCATGTATGGAGTCTGACTAGAATTCAAGGGCTCTCAACCTGAGATTTGTGAGCTTTTTTTAAAGACTATTTTGATAGCCGTATTTTGGTTTTTCCTTTGTAATTCCTATAATATTTCATGAATTTAAAAACATTCCAAGAAGTTCAAAGGTTTTACCAGATACTGCCGAAGAGGTCCGTGACACACAAAAAAGGTTAAAAACTCCTAAAGTGAGGTCCCTTCATCTCTGTCTAACTTACTTGTTGTGATAAAAAAAAATTAAGCCCTCCATTTAAGGAGGACAGCCAGTAACCACAAGGTTACTCTCCACTGGCATTCTCTATCATACCCCAGAAACATCTTTCTCCTGAAGATCACTCCACTCCTGTAATACTGGAGAGCTCTTCACAGAACCTGCAATCAAGGAGAGTCCAGGACAGTCATCTCTTCATTTCAAGTTGCACTCTCCTCTAGACTTCATCATGACCCTTCATAGAATACTGTTTCTCCCTTCAGCCTTTTTCCAATGTGTCACCTTCCCTATTAGAAGGTCTGCTACTTAAAGGCAGAATTGTCTTTCTTTCTACTTGTACTTGTATTCTCATGCTTAGCAACAGTGCCTGACCCATAGGAAGCACTTAATAAAAGTTTGTTGACCACAACAGAACCAAAGAGAATGGCCAGTAAAACAGAAGTGGAAAAAGAAATACCAACACCAACAACAGCAGCAGCTACTCCAGCATGCCTTTCATGAGCTCTACAGGTTCTCCTTTGAACCTAGAAAAGCATTTTTATTTGCTGTTTGTTACTTCATTCGGTTCCATAACATTAAATGTTATGGGTTACTTAAGATTGAATTCCTTATTTTCTATGCTCACTGAAACCATGAGGCCTCACACTGGGCTTTGAGCTTGAAAGGCCTGGATCCTGAGCACCTAACAGTTCTGTCACAATCTCATCTACTTTGGTAGAGGGAATTCCCATATAACTTGGACTTCTCTGTGGGTCAATAAAATCAAAGTCTTTGGTTATTTAGGTTTGAAAAATGCCTTTTTTTTTTTGAAATTTGCCTTTATTTGCTTTTGTTAAATCATTATTAAAATTTTAAAACACTCATTAAAAATATTTTAGCATCTTGGGATCCTGATTTTTTTCAACATACAAGATATTCTTCTCAGTTTGTCATGGATAACTCCAGTAAATTCCTCTGTAATGGAGATCTTCAAGCAAAGGCTGGATGAACACTTGTGGTACCTATAGGGGAATGGATTTTGTTTTTCACGTGTGGACTCAACTAGACAGCCTCTGAGGATTCTTCCAACTCTGAAAATCTGTGATAAGCCCTCATCTATATCTTCACATGACTGATAAAAGCAGTGAACACAAAGGACCAAGGCAAGGACCCTGTGATGTGCCATTAAAGTCCTCTTCTATGACTAATCTATCCATTAATCAATATTCTAGATCAAATAATTCAACTAATTCTAAATCCCCTTAACTACATTATCCAATTCTTCTCTCCATTTGTCACACAGCATATAACAAATGATTTACTACACCTAGAGTTTGCCATGTACTTTGTAGAAACTTAGTAGTGATTAAAGTGTTATCCTCATTTAACAGATAAGAAGACTGAGACCCACAAGAGATTAAATGACTTGCCCACAGTTCACACAGCTAAACAATTTTGTCAAGAGTTGAGAATGTGAATATGGATCTCTCTGCCCCAATTCTAGCACCAATCAAAACCACTATACTGCCTCTCACGCGAGATTTTTGTCAAGTGTGCTTTTTCGCAAGGGAAAAAGTTTCTAAATTAGTATCATGGTGTTTCTCTTACTTTTAATCTAGCAATATAGTCACGAAATGAAGTAATGTAAGTCTAAAAGGCCTTTTTCTTTACTGAAACCATATTAATAGTCCTCTGATCACCCCCTTCCCTTTCCCAACAAATATGGTTTGCCTTTGCTCCCATCCTACTGCTCAGGAAAAACACTGGGTCTAAAATAAATGTTACATAATCTCAAGGGGGCCTTCAAAATAGCCAAGGCAATTTTTTCACACCTCCTTAATCCTTCTCTCCCTTTCACCACAATCCATTCCAAACTATTTCATCCTTCCTCAATCCTCCCACAGCACCCCCAACCCACCCTTCTCAGCTGAGTAAAACTCTCTAGGAAAAAATCAGATACTTAGCCAAGATATTTGTATCTCCCTCTTCCCTCCACACATCTCACATCACTCAGAAGTCTTTCTCCAAGCTAAGGCACATCTTTGATCCAACCCCTTTGCATTCTCCAGGAAATTGCCCCCTCTAATATCCTATGTTCCATTTTTTCCTAGCCACTAACTGATGCCTACAAACATACCCACATGTCCCCTATTCTTACAAAACTAAGACGTGGTCCTACCATCTCTGTTAGCTGATAGTCTATAAACTTTCCTCGCCTTTTGAACTAAACTCCTTGAGAAAGCTATCTACAATCAGTACCTCCACTTCCTCTCTTCACTGTCTTCTGAACATTCTAAAATATAGCCTCCAACCTCAATCAACCAAAACGGATCTCATCAAAATCACCACAAGTCTGTTAATTCCCTTGTCTCAGTTCCCTCACCTGTAATATGAGTCCCTTCCAGCCTCTAAAATCTATCCTAAAGCAAGTACTTGAGTACATACTATGTGCCAGACACTGTGAGAGGCACCTGGAATACAAATACAAAAGTGAGACATTCTCATTTCCTCAAGAAGTTTATTACACTTTGAGCTAAAAATACACGCAAAATAAAGGGGAGGGAGGAGGAAATCAAGAATCAAGAAAGGTCTCACTCAACTCAACTAGCATTAAGCCCTGTGCTGGGTGAAGAGAAAAAAACAAAACAACAAAATCAAACAGCCCTTGCCTAATAAGAAAACATAAAAGTAAACACAAAACTCAGAAGCACCTTTTATGAGCAGTCACTGGTATCAAAATCAAATAGAATTTTAAAATCTTGGGTAAAAGAAACTGCCAGGTATTGTTTTTAATTTATTGTTGTTGATTAGTGAATAATGTAAAAGGTGCCATTTGAGCTGAACTCTGGAAGGATGTTAAAAAATACCAAGCGGTAGAAGCAAGCTTGCAAACCAAAAGTTTGAAGGAGAGTAATATACGAAGAGTTTTTAAAATGCCAAGCAGAAGCGTTTGTACATTAACTCTCAAAATTTAGATACATACTTCCCAAGAATTAAAAAAAAAAAAATGCCTAAATATTACTCCATGGGTAAACATTTATGAAGTGCCTGCTATATTTCAAGCACTGTCCTAAGCACAAGCCCATACCAGTAAATTCTCTATACTGAGACTCCCTACACCTACTTTTCCAGTGTTGAAATATTACCTATTGCTAACAAAGATAACTCAAGGCTCTTCCTAGCTGGTATTTCTTTTCTGAGCTCCAGGTCAGCAGCTCAACTACCTCTAGATATTTTCACTTGCATATCCCACAGGAAAAATCAATCTCAGCATGTTTAAAACAGAACATTATTTTTTTCTCTTTTAACTTCCCTATTCCTGTCAAGAGTACCAGAATTCTTCTTACTCTCCCAGGTTCAAAACTTCCCCTTCACCTTTGTTCTCACTGATACCACCACCCTATTTTGCAATTAAGACCAACTTATGCCAATTCTATTTCAATTCATCCCCTTCTCAAACCTGGAAAGACTCACATGAACTAATGCAAAGAACACTGTACGCAGTAACAGCAACACTGTATGATGATCGACTGAATACCTTAGCTATTCTCAGCAATCAACAATCCAAGATGAAGAATTTATGATGAAAGATGCGGTCCATCTCCATAAAAAACTGGTGGAGCCTGAATGGAGAGTGAAGATACTTTTTCTTTATTTTAAAATCTATTTCCTTCTCTCACTCACCAAACAAACCTACTCTAAGCTCTAGTCTCAAATATTACAAATCTCTCTGCTCCAATGAATACTCCTAACGCACAAGTAACAACTCCTACTTCAAAGGCTCCCCAACACCTGGGACAGAATTCCAACTTCATTTGGCATTTAATCTGCCCCATTCACAGTCTTGTCATCTATCAAAGCTTTCTACGTATATATGGACATATATTTCCACCAAAGCCCCAGCCCCTAAAAGGTATTCCTGAAGATATAGGACCATTATCATTATCTACTTCCTTGATGTCTTGAAAAAGTTTGTCTCAGTACCAAAGACTCCAACTCCCTTAAAGATGCAACTTTAATACCCCACACACACACACACACAACCATTTAAGAAGCATTTCCCAATTCCCAGAGTTGTAAATCCTACCAAACTCCTAAGTCACTGTTTCTATTTTGTGTATATCTTGTATTTACTCAATTGTGAACATGCTGTAAGCCACCACTGGGGGAAAAAAGGCAAGTTATTTGAAGACAGGGATGGAACCCATAAAATACCTGTAAAAAACTGACTCTAAACAAATTCTAGAGCAGCAAAACCCACAAAATGAAGGAGTGGAACAGATTTCCAGCCCAAGACAAGCTGGAAGGCTGATAGGAAAGGTCTATCGCACAGGTCTTGGAGTGGAGTGAAGCACACAGAGCCCAGTCCAGCCTTGACTGGGCACAGCCTGGCAGGGACAGGATCAGAGCAGGCCTCAAGGGGCAGAATCACAGGCACCAGCTGCAGTTCCCCGATTACTTAACTCACAAATGCCAGAGACAGCTTCAAAGGTCAGTGAGAAAGCTTTCACCTGAGTGAGAAGGGAACGTGATCTAGCCCTGGTCCCAGGAGGTCGAACCCTGGTCCCAGGTGGCTTGAGTGTCCATTTTTGTAGCCCTCAGCCTAAAGACCCTGGGGGAATGCAGCTGCAGATCTGGGTCTCAGCCCTAAGTGGCAGCCCTTGGGTGAGGAACACTGGCCTGGTGGAGCTGGTGGAGACTCTGGGAAGGGAATTCTACTCACAGATCCTGGGCAGAAAAGCTTCTGGTTGCTCCCAGACCAGAGCACAAGCAAGGAGAGGAGTAAACGCCTGTCCCTTGATTGTGCCACCTTGGAGGAACTGTGAACAGATCCCTAGAATATACCCTCCACTTGACAAAGGACTCAAAAGTCAAGTAACTCCCTTGGAAAATACCAAAAAAAGGGGGAAAAAAAATAAGACTATAGAAGGTTACTTTCTTGGTGAACAGGTATTTTCCTCCATCCTTTTGGATGAGGAATAACAATGCATACCATCAGAGGAAGACATAAAAATGAAGGCTTCTGCATCCAAAACCTCGAAAAAAAAAAATATGCAATGATTTCAGGCCATGGAAGAGCTCAAAAAGGATTTTGAAAATCAAGTAAAAGAGGTGGAGGAAAAATTGGGAAGAGAAATGAGAACAATGCAAGAAAATCATGAAAAGCGAGGCAACAGCTTGCTAAAGGAGATGCAAAAAAAATGCTGAAGAAAACAACACCTTTAAAAATAGACTAACTCAAATGGCAAAAGAGGTCTAAAAAGCCAGCTTTAAAAAGCAGAACTGGCCAAATGGAAAATGAGGTTCAAAAGCTTACTGAAGAAAACAGTTCTTTAAAAATTAGAATGGAGCAGATGGAAGCTAATGACTTTAGGAGAAACCAAGAAATTACAAAACAAAACCAAAAGAATGAAAAAAAAAGAAGACAATATGAACTATCACATTGGAAAAACAACTGACAAGGAAAATAGATCCAGGAGAGACAATTTAAAAATCATGGAACTACCTGAAATCCATGATCAAAAAAAAGAGCCTAGACATCATCTTTCATGAAATTATCAAGGAAAACTGTCCTGATATTCTAGAACCAGAGGGTAAAATAAATATTGAAAGAATCCATTGATCACTTCCTGAAGGGGATCCAAAAAGAAAAACTCCTAAGAATACTGTAGCCAAATTCCAGAGTTCCCAGGTCAAGGGGAAAATATTGCAAGCAGCTATGGAAATACAATCAGAATAACACAAGATCTAGGAGCTTCTACATTAAGGGTTCAAAGGTCTTGGGAATATATATTCCAGAAGTCAAAGAAACCGAACAAAAACAAAAACGTTCCCCTACCCAGCAAAACTGAGCATAATACATTTCAGGGAGAAAAAATGGTCATTCAATGAAATACAGGACTTTCAGGCATTCTTAATGAAAAGACCAGAGCTGAACAGAAAATCTGACTTTCAAACACAAGAATCAAGAGAAGTATGAAAAGGTAAACAGGAAAGAGAAATCATAAAGGACTTACTAAAGCTGAACTGTTTACATTCCTACATAGAAAGATAATATTTGTAACTCTTAAAACTTTTCTCAGTATTTGGGTAGTTGGAGGGATTATACACATACATACAGACAGAGGGCACAGGGTGAGTTGAATAGGAAGGGATGATATCTAAAAAAATAAAATTAAGGGGTGAGAGAGGAATATATTATATAATATATATAATATATAATTTTGCCATATTATATTATATGGCATGGAACAAATTCTCTCTCATAAAAGAGTCAAGAAAAAGCTTTTTCAATGGAGGGGTAAAGCGTGGAGGTGAGAGGGAAAAAGTGAAGCTTCCTCTCATCACATTTGGCTTAAAAGAGGGAATAACATACATGCACACTCAATTTGGTATGACAATTTATCTTACACTACAGGAAAGTAGGGGAGAAAAGGATAAGTGGGGTATGGGGGGATGACAGAAGAGATGGCAATTGGGAGGAGAGAGAAATTAGAAGTAAACATTTTAGGGGAGGGACAAAGTCAAAAGAGAGACTAAAATAAGTGGGGGCGCAGGACAGGATGGAGGTAAATATAGTCTTTCACAACATGACTATTATGAAAGTCTTTTGCAAAACTACACATATACAGCCTATATTGAATTGCTTGCCTTCTCTGTGGAGATGGGTGAGGAGGGAAGAAAAAGTTGGAACTCAAAGTTTTAGGAATCAATGTTGAGAATTGTGTTTGAATGCAACTGGGAAATAAGAAATACAGGTAATGGGGTATAGAAATCTATCTTGCCCTACAAGAAAATGGGAGGAAGAGGATAAGGGAAGTGAGGGGTGTGATAGAAGGGAGGGCAGATTAGGGGAAGGGGTAATCAGAATGCACAGTGTTTTGGGGTGAGGGAGGGGAGAGATGGGAAGAAAATTGGAACTCCAAATCTTGTGGAAATGAATGTTGAAAACTAAAAGTAAATAAATTTAAATTTTAAAAAGAAAAAGATAAGGATAGCTCATTTTTGGATCTGTGGCCCTAGGACCTGGCACAAAAGGCATTTAATACTTCTTATTCTTCACACAATCCAATTTCTGTCAAATTGGACTACTAAATATTTCAGAAATTGGACATTCTAGTCTTCTACCTTCTTAGATTCACATTTGGCCCCCAAGGTTGTAATGTACTTCCTCATCTGTACATTCAATCCCTTAAAGGCTGAGTTCAGGTGCTGCTACTGCCTAACCTTTTCTAACATTCCCAACTCCTCCCCCTAAAATTCCCTCTCCTTAAGTTTTCCTAGAAATTTACTATTCCCAGAGATTATGTTTATTATATGGCATATATATGTATGCCCTCCCATGTAACACCCTCAAATAATAACCTTCTTAAAGGTAAAAACTGTTACTTTTGTACACCCAACACACATAACCGAGCTTAATATGTGTATGCATTTCAACTCAAAAGGATAAATAATCAAATGCTACTTTCCCCCCATTCAGATTAAACTGTTTGTTGATCAAGTGACATCATTAAAATTGGCAAGACTAGAATCTTAGTAAGTAGTACTGAGTTCTCAGGACCCCTTCTCTGTGACCTGGTCTTATAACTTTACTAAGAGACCATTCTCCAAGAGCTCCCTCTCTTATTCCCCAATTTAACTTTCAAAACCAAAGACTTTCCACTATTCTTTCCCATTACTCCAATCTCTGGTGAAGAGATAGTCTTTCTCCTAGACAAGGTCAATCCCTCTACTTATTATACCCTTCATCTCCTCTAAGAGACTGTCCCCCAATCATACCTTTTCTCTAATCTCAATTTCTCCCTATCTAATGACTTGCTACCTTAAAAAAAAAAAAACAACAACCAAAACTCTCCACTTGCTTGGGTTTCAACTCCAAGGGACAAAATGCCCTTCCCAGGATAAACTGATCATGTCTTATCACAATGTTGGTAACTCAAGCCTTGGACACCCCCTCCCCTCAGTCTCTTCTTACCTCTTAATGGGAGGGCTGGAGAGTGGAATACAAAATGCCTCCAAGTTTTCCTTAATAGAGAGCAGAAAGTGTCCTTCCAGCTCCCTCCACTCACCATCTGAAGCTCTGCCTGCTTTCAATTCCATGGAACAAGTCCCCACACCAGGTACCTCCAGGTGCACCCCACTTCCAGCTTCCTTTTTTGTGCATGGTAGTCATCCCTAGGTAGGTAGTATGCTCCTTGAGGGCAAGACCTATCTTTTTTTTAAAATATGCATCCTCAGCACAGAACAGTGCCTTGCACAGTGTTGAATAAATATTTACTAAACTAAAATAAATTGATGGTCTTCTCAATACTTAGCATTCATGACCTCTTTGCCAGATTTCACACAGTTGACCTCCCTTCTCCTATATACTTGCTTTTCTCTAGGTGTTCAGGACACTACCTCCTTTTAGTTATTCTACATCTCAAAATGCTCTATGTCACCATCAATATCTAGATGCCTGATTGTGGGTATACACTACAGCTCTGTTCCTGGAGCCTGTTCTCTTCTCCCCATATAATACTCTCATTTACTGACCTCATTAGTTCTTATATGTTTAATTGTCTCCATTCAAATTTAGTATGTCCACAACCCAACTTCTTGTCTTTTCCCCACAAAAACCTTACTCATACACTGAATTTGCTAATTGCTACTGAGTACCACCAATTTTCCAGTCATCTAGAGTTATCCTTGATTTCTCATCCTCCCTCACCAGACGTAGCCATACTGTTGCCATTGCATCTTGTTGACTATACGTCCATAACAATTCTTGAATACATCCCCTTCTACCCACTCACAGGGTAACCAACCTAGTTCAGGTCCTTCCTATACCTCTTCTGTGAACTACTGCAATAATCTCCTAATATATGTCCCTGCCTCAAATCTCTTCCCAAACCCATCCCCCAACAAAGTTACCAAAATGACATTCCCAAAGCAGTCAGATATAACAATGTCATTCTCCCACTAAATAGACTCTGCACTATAAACAGACTAAGTATTACCTATTACCTCTAAAATCAAATACAAACTCATCTTCCTGGTATTCTAGGCCCTTCCCAACCTGGATTCAAATGATGTTTCTGGGTTTACTTCCACATGTCATTCCCCTTCATGAATTCTTAAGGTCAGCCAAAATGACTTTCATGATAATTCTAACACTCAGCATTCCTTCTCCCATCACCTCCATTTTCCATGAATTCCATTTCTCCTCTCCAAACATGTCATCTCCTACTTAGAGTCTTCCCTGATCCAACTCCCAATCGCTACTGTTGTCAACTCCATATATCTACCCTGTAAATATGCTAACATATTTATGTGTACAGACTGTCTCTCCCCACCATATAACAGAACATGATCCTTGAGAAGCAGGTAACATTCCTCTTTGTTCTTTCTATTCCAACATGTGGTATAGTTGTGCCACACAGCAGGCACTTCAAAAATATTTATGACATCCTAAAACAAAATTAACCGATAATTTTTAATTATTTACTATATATGGGGCACCATGTGCTAGCTAGGAAACTGAAGATATTCAAAAATATTCCCTCTCATAAACTAAGAAAAGAGATAAAATACAGAAACAATCATTACATATTATGGAAATTATGCTACAGAGAATCAAAACAAAGCACTCTTGATATCATATCAGAAACAATTTAAGGTTCCTTGGAGGAAGCAGCAGTTGGACTTTTAAAGTGGGTGGATAAAAAGGGGAACAATGTGAAGACACGGGAGTGTGAAAATGTTGTATATTCCAATGAGATAAAGCTGGAAAGGAAGTTAGGACAGCACCAGATAATGAAGGACCCTGAATGTCAGGCAAAGTTTGGAGTATTTAGCAACATTTCAAGTTCTACAAGAAACAAAGGCTGACAGCTATATACAGGGTGAACTGGAAGGGGAGGGTGAACTGGAAGGGGAGTGCTAAGTGTCTTTATCAGGCTGTTGGTTGCAGTAATAGTAACAAGAGGGCAAGTAAGCAAAATACCACAGAGAACTTCAAAAGAGTTATACATGAAAAGGAAGAGAAATTTAAAAGAACCTTGTAAGGTAGGAGTAACACTTTGAGATCTTGCCCTGTGCAATTTAGGCTAATTTTTCCTTTAAGAAACCATCCTCAAAAATGGATTGGGTCGGAGGACTAAAGATTCAGATCATTAACATCACTTTCTAGTCATGCGAGTACTCAACCTGACAAGGAGCTTCAAGTACCTTCTCTGAGGCTCAGGACCAGGATGATAATTCAAGCAAAGGAGATTCAGTCAGCTATGTCAATTGGAAGCGCCCTCATATATATGTACATATATATGTTATGCATGTGTGTGCATATATTTAAATATATATATATATATATATATGCATGTGTGTATATATATAAATATATGTCCAAACTCACTTAATTGTAGTCTGGGGAGGGGGAAGGAAGGGAGGATAGAGTTAAGAACAAAGTAAAAAGTGCACAGCAGAGAACAAAAGAAAATTTATAAGGAAGTAAAAAAGATAACACAATGAGTAATATTTATTATATAGGCTTTTTGGAAATGAAAACTTATTGCTGTATATGTTGAATTCTTTCTTACATCCTCCTGTACACATGGTAATGCTTTGTTTTTCCTATTGTATATAAGTTTTCATGTTTAAGTCTAAAGTAAAAATTTTTTAAAACATCAATGCGTAACAAAAAAAGAACATATCCTTCTAAGAACAGGAAACTGTCTTTTTCTTTAGGCTTCTTTTTCTATTTCCCTTCTCCTTCCTCTTCAGCACAGTGATAGGCACAAAGTGTTTAATAAATGCTTACTGTTGACTTTACTTTTCCTTCAAGTTTTTCAAGGGAAAATATTCTCACATCTGTATATTATTTCTTGTAATCAACATCTTTGAGACTCATCCAAATGTTACTATAGATTCTAACTTATAAACTTTGTGAAATCAAAGATTTCCTATACTTGGAACAGAAAAAAAAAATCTTTGTAAAAAGACAACTGGTCAAAGAAACCCAGCCATTTGTTCCAAAATTAAATAATACTATAAACTAAGAAAGTCCAGAATTATAAAGACATTTGCAGGCCAATGCACTAGTAGAGCGGGATGAAAACCAACCAAATGAAACGAAGACAGCGTTCATATAAATTCAACGTACTACATTCAGTATTGTGAAATTCCCTAGTAGAAAGTTAGAGATTTCAATATTTACTGACCTTGCACACAATCAAGCAACAAACTCTAAAGCTTGTTAACTGAGAATACTATTAAACAATACCTCTATTGAGGCAGCTAGGTGAATTGGATAGAGCATTGGCCCTAGAATCAGGAGGATCTGAATTCAAACCCAGCCTCAGATATTTACTTAGCTTTGTGACCCTTGGGTAAGTCACCCCATTGCCTCCAAAAAAAAAAAAAAAAGGAAAAAAGAAAAATTAAGAAATAATTTTTTAAAAAGAACAATACCTCCTCCCTCAGGGCTCTCCAGTCACTCTGGACTAAAGGGTCTTCAGCCAATCAGGTAGGTAGATCCAAAGACTCACCCAAGAGAAATCTATTGATACCCCACCCAACAAATCAGAATTTCTCAATAAGGAGATACAGGAAAAGAGCAGGAGTATATTACTTCTTCCAGTTAAGTCCTGACACAGGAGATCCCCTAAAGAACCTCACAAATTTGTAACCTAAATGTTTGAGATTAAAAAAAATAGCTTCTCTTCAATAAAAAAGTTAGGGGCCCCATCCCAAAATGATTTTAAAAGGCTTTTTAATGACTGAAATCACACCTGAATTCCATCCCCTAAAAAAGTGATACTATTCAGTTCTAGCATCCTAGTAGCACATTACCTAAGGAAACTAAAGATCCTGAAGACTGCAAAAATGGCAAACAATATTTTTTCAACCAAAAATAATGACACAAATGATACAGTTTAAAAGGAAAATATTGTTCAGGTCTGTAGAGTTCTAAAGTGGTCACATCAAAACAAAGTAAAATGTGAACACAAACCAACAGTTTTGCTTGATTTATCTTTTTTTTTTTTTAAACTGGTAGGCAAGGGTGGAGCCAAGATAGCAGAGTACAGTAGGGACCTGCTTGAGCTCTCCCCTGCAAACTTCTCAAAAAAACCTGTAAAAAATGACTAACCAAATTCCAGATCAGAAGTCACAAAATGACAGACTGAAGCAAATTTCCAGTCCAAGACAATCTGGAAGATCCGACAGGAAAGGTCTATTGCACCAGAGGGGAGCAGAGGTGGGACAATGTGAAATATCTCATTGGAAAAACTACCTGGAAAATAGATCCAGGAGAGATAATTTTAAAAGGGCCTAGACATCATCTTTCAAGAAATTATCAAGGAAAATTACCCTGATATTCTAGAACTAGAGGATAAAATAGAAATGGAAAGAATTCCCCAATCACCTCCTGAAAGAGATCCCAAAAGGAAAACTCTTAGAACTATTGTAGCCAAATTTCAGAGTTCCCAGGTCAAGGAGAAAATATTACAAGCAGCCACAAAGAAACAATTCAAGTATTGTGGAAACACAATCAGGATAACACAGGATTTAGCAGTTTTCTACATTAAGAGATCGGAGGGCTTGGAATGATATTCCAGAAGTCAAAGGAGCTAGAATTAAATAAAACCAAGAATCACTTATCCAGCAAAACTAAGTATAATACTTCGGGGGAAAAAAATGGAATTTCAATGAAATAGAAGACTTCCAAGCATTCTTGCTGAAAAGAGCTGAATAGAAAATTTGATTTTCAAATATAAAGATCAAGAGAAATATGAAAAGGCAAACAGGAAAGAGAAGACATAAAGGTCTTTAAAGTTGAACTGTTCACATTCCTATATGGAAAGATGTTATTTGTAACTTGAGACCTTTCTCACTATTAGGAGAGTTAGAGGGAATATATATATGTATAAGTGCATATGTGCATGTGCGTGTGTGTGTATATACATATATACACATATACACATGAGGGGGAGGGGGCAGTTAAAGGGCACAGGATGAGCTGACTATGAAGGGATGATATCAAAAAAAGAAAATTAAGTGTTGAGAGGAATGAAGTAGGAGAAAGAAGAGAGAGGTAGAACACAGTAAATCATCTTACACAAAAGAGGCAAGAGCAAGCTTTTACAATGGAGGGGATGAAGGGGAATAAGTGAGCCTTACTTTCATCGAATTTGGCTTCAGGAGAGAATAACATATACACTCAATTGGGTACAGAAGTTTCTCTTACCCTACAGGAAAGTAGGGAGGGGAGTGTATAAGAGAGGGGGGATAATAAAAGGGATGGCAAATTGGGGGAAGAGGTAATAGGAAGCAAACATTTTGATTGTTAAATTGTTTTGCATGACTCCACGTGTATAACCTAAATCAAATTTCCTGCCTTCTCAATGAGGGTGGATGAGGAGAGGGGGAAGGGAGAAAATGTGGAACTCAAAAACTTTAAAAATGAATGTCAAAAATTGTTTTTACATGCTACTAAGAAATATAGGTAATGGAATTCAGAAATCTATCTTATCCTACAAGAAAATAGAAGGGAAGGGGATAGGGGAGGTATGATAGAAGGGAGAGTGGATTGGAGGAAAGGGTAGTCAGAATACACACTGTCCTGGGGTGGGGGAAGGGGAGAAAATTTGAAATTCAAAATTTTGTGGAAGTGAATGCTGAAAAGTGAAAATAAATAAATTAAATTTTTAAAACTGGCAGGCAAACAACACTTCAGGAAAAATAGTTACAAAACTTAAGGGGGAAAACTATGAATTATCTGAAATAAATTATTATTAAAGTATTACTTCAAAGTTCCAGTTCCCCATTTCTACAGGCAAGAAGCAAACTGCATCATCCCAATCAATGCTTCTTCCTTTTCGGGAAACAAAGAACTTGTTGTTGTTGTTGTTGTTGTTGTTGTTGTTGTTGTTGTTGTTGTTGTTTCCACAGTCATGACCTAGGACAGTTAGATAAAGGTCAGAAAACTACACTGGCTCCATGACCTATGTGAGGAAAAGCCTACCAGAGAGGAGAACATAAAGTCACATGGCCAGGGGATGGTATCCAGGGGGATCCAAAGTCTGGAAAACACTACAAGAAGCTCCATTTTTCTGATCGTGCTGTAGTCGTCCTATAATCTTGTTGTGTCGGTCCTTTATTGCTGAAGAAGACCATGCCACCAGAGAAATGATGCCATGACTTTCACTTGACTTTGCTTTGAGTGAGGGAGGGCTGTGCAAGGTCACCAGCCTCACTTCTCCTCCAGAGCCATCTGAACCCAGTGACCAATCAGGATGACTGGAGATGACCCAGGGCCTAAAAGGGCCAAGGTCTATGCAGGTACTCACTTAGGGTGAGGTAACACTCATCCATTGAATAGGTCTGTTTAAGAAGTAGCCAGGGCATGGCTCCTTTAATGAGGCAAAGAAAAAGAAAGACTTGGAGGGAAACAGCAAGTTACTATAGATAATCACTTTAAGCCAGGAGAGTCCAGAAGAGAGCCCTTATGCAGGTGCCTAGTGTTGTCCCAGCTTCAGAGTGCAGTAGGTCTGAGGTTTGGGGGATGGGATGGGATGGGGAAAGGGAAAGGGATCTAGCCAACAAAACCCAAGTCAACTGGGCATCTTCCAGCCTTACTGGGGAGGTGACCCATCCATTCAGGGGTCATTCCCCCTGAATGGAATGTCAGATTAATAAAAGTTTTCCTGATTTCACAATAGGTATTGTTCCTTGTTTAAGGTGAGCATATTTCTCACAGTTGGGGACTTGTTAGATGGGTTCATTTCTCACACTATGTCAACCAGTAAGTATCCAAACTTCACTTGAACCTATCTTCCCCAGTTTCATGCATGGTGCCATATAACTACTTTTTCCTCTCCAATTCTCTTTATATTCGCTACAAACTGTAAATCGATTCTCCCCTGACCTCCATTTTTTGGAGGCAGAGATGAAGACATCAACAAAATCAAAATATTTCAAACGAGAAATATGATTTCAAATGAAACCCTTCAGAATAAGCTTTTAAAAGTTTTAGATCTTTTAATATGTTAGCATTTAAAGTTTATAATCCAGTTCTAGCCCTTTCCCACTAGTCCAAACTTCTCAGTACATTACTCCAACCCAAACACACTCCATGACCCAGACATATTAGTCTGCTCCTCACACAATCCTCCACACCTCTCCACCTTTTAATGCTAGCTTTTCCCCATGCCTAGAATGCTCTCTTCTGCCAAGCAGTCACCTTTAGGAATCAGGTTTCCTTCAAAACTCCAGCCTGGCTCCACCTTTAAGACTTCTTTCCTGTTGTAGCTCTCTACTACTAGTTATAAACCCCTTCTTAAATTTGATGCCTTCATCTGTACATGTGCCTCCTCCATTAGAATGTAAGCTGCTAGTGGACAGGGACTGCTTTCCTTTGATCTTTGTATATACAATACAGTGCCTGGCATGAAGTAAGCACCTGATACTTGCTGACTGAATGGATAATTAACAACCCACATTTAAATGGCATTTAACAGTTCACACACTGCTTTCATTACAAATATATCAATCCTAGTTTAAAGATTCAAAAACTGAAGGTTAAGAGGTTAAATGACTTGTCCACAGTCCAGGTATTTTCTAGAAGGGAAATAAACTTATTTTCAAGTTGTTTTTTGCTGTTAATGAGGTTGAGTTTTTCACGAAAAAATATTTTATTGATTCATTTCTTTTTGTTTCATTGGAAAACTATTCACTGCCCTATGATTAACCACTCCAATAGTCATTTTGGATACCCAGCCTACTGACAAAATAACCACCACCTCTTTGTCCAATCCAAGTGAAAATTAATCCTCTCCTAAATCAATGCTCAGGGGTACCTGCACCTAGCTAGGGAGACAGAAAGTCACAAAGCTTAACATACTTAACTTATAAATGAGGCATTGACAATAAATATAATGGGGGGGGGAGGGGTGGAGAGGGAGGAGAACTGATATCATTCAAACTAGAATGCAAAAGCACAAATCACTATCTTTCAATGCACCTTAAAGTTTCTCTTTCGACTTTTACCAAAGTCTACTTACCTATCTATATTGTCCCCTGGTACCCTGCTTTTTCCTCAAACATTCTTCAAAAACTTTTACTTCAAAGCTCTTGATTGACAGACAACTGAAGTACAAAAACACCAGCCATAAAAAACCCTAAAAGTGAGTTTTTCTTACAAGTTGTTTTTCCAAGGATCTGAGAATTTACTCCTAGAAGCAGCAACATTTTAACCATTTTATATTTTTTTTTTCTAAATTGCATTAGTAGCTCATTTATTTAAAACTGGGGTTTTTTGGTTCAAGCCTGTGATTTCATCAGTGTGGGGAATTCTCAGTATAAAAACTCTCCCAATTAATAAAGATTAACAAGCTGTAATTTATTGTCTTAGAGAATTACCTAGGTCACTGAGAGATTAAGTGATTTGCCTATGGTCACAAAGTAGCAGAAATAAAATCCAGGTTGTTGTGTTTGTCCTTCATTTTCAAAGCAGACCATGGTATCAGCAAAATGATGACATGACTTACAGTTGACTTTGATTTGAGTGAGGGAAGGTCCTTCCACAATCCAAGGACAGACCTCTAGCCAATATAACATGCAGCCTTTCTGAGGTAGACAGTATATATTATCTCAATTTGAAAGATACAAAGTCAGGCTCAAAAAGGACAAATGATTTTCCCATGATCACATACCCAGTAAGTGAGTGGCAGAGATAGGATGTGAAAGCAAATTACTCCCAAATTTAACGTTCCTCACACTAGATCATGCTATTTTTCTCTGTGGTTCAAGTGAGTACATATATACTAAACAATTTGATCTTTTTCCACAATTCAGGATCACTGTCCATCGTTCTGGTCCAGTGTGAAGTCTCTAAGTTTGTTCCCCTACTAACTGGCAGAAAACTTTTGTGCTTTTTAAGTTATGTCGGCTTTTGGGATTTTTCTTACTTCCTCATTTTTTCTTGCATTCTTAGTGTGCCCTCTTCTATAAATTGCTACATATAGGAAAACCTGATAAAGAAGCTTATTTGAACTTAAAGTCTGAGTCAATTAAACACAGCACAGGAAGCTTGATGTTTGCCCCATGAGTGAAGTATACAAACTGAAATCATCCAACTTTACTTTACTCTCAGGATTTCCCCATCTCATTATTACCACAACAACTTTGTCTCAGTGAGCTGATAGACTCTGGGTTTCCCCCTTCAATTTTGTGTGGTTTTCCCTTATTAAAATGTAAGCTCCCTGAGGGTAGGAACTGTCTCTTTTACTTGTTTTTGTGATCCAGAATGTTGAACTGTTCCTGGCACTTAAGTATTTCATAAACGTTTTAACTCTGTATTTCATGAAAATTTTATTCTCATTGATGGAATGAAAATTTTGCTTACTTTCTGGTTCCTGGTTAAGTTCTACACAGGTGAGCAATTATTGTTGTATATAAGGGACCTCTCATGAGTAGTGTCTATTTTTCCAAACAACTTCTATATGGGTCTTTCAAATATTTATATCTGAGTACCAACCTTGAGTTTCATACCTCAAATCAAATTGTCACATTTATATAATTTTTAAGAGGAAATGTCATCTAAACACTTAAATTACGTTAATAGGTTACAAACTGGTCCATCTCTAGGCATTTATTTTTACAAAATAACTCTTTAAATATGATTTTTATAACCTCCACTCCAAGACCCAAGAATTAATAATGGCTCCATACCATTTACATATCAAACAAAATTCTTAACTTACTAATTCAGGGCCTGAGTTAAGAACTTCTACACATTTCTAGATAGAAATTTCCCCCTTACAGTCCCTCAGACTAATTTGCTTATTAATCCAAGCAAGGGTTATTACTTCTTCTAGGCCTTTGTTTGTATGTCATTTTCAAATGAAGTGCCCTTTTCAACTCTTTTCCAATCCTCTTAAGTTCAATATCTCCAAGAAGTCTTTCATGATAATTCTTCTTTTACTGTCTGATATAATCACTATGAACTTACTTGTTTCCAAATAATTGAGACATTTATTAAACAAAGATGAAACTCCAGAAGCCTATTCAAGTTAAATCATCATAGATGATTGTAATACTGCAATGAATTCAAGAGAACAGGTTCAGATCTATCTCACTCTCAAGTATACTCTTACCCAAGAGTACAGCCCAAAGGTTCAGAAGATAATATAAATCATAATTTCTCCAGATATTCAGAAAAGGAATCAAAACAAGTGTTATGTTTTACCTAGGAGAAATGGATTAATCTAGACTATTTCTTTTCAGGGAGCAGGAAGATGGGAAAGGTCTAAGAAGGAAAGTAGGATAGAGACACTAAACAAGCTTCCAGCTTTCTCCGAGTCAAATTTTGACATTATGATTTTATGGTCTAGTTTCAAGCATTCTAAATTCACAGATCAGACAAATCTATATTTGATTAAGCAGGTTCTAAAGCCAAATCTTCCACTAAATTATCGTAAGTCATTATTTCACACTTACTAAGCTTGCTTGCTAGAGCTCTTAAAACACAGGAAAGGGACTTACCCTACTCAAACGAAAAGTTTAGTCCCCTAGGTCAGGGACTAAAGTGTTTTTTAATTCTACCTCTACTACAATACCTAGTACACACATGGAACTCAATAAATAGCTGAGAGACAGAGTAATGTCTCAGAGTCAGGCATCTATCTATCTGATAGATACTAGAGGAGTGCCTATGCACAAGCTGCTTAATCTATACACTCAGTCTAAACATTTATTATGTACCAGACACTGTGCTAAGGAGCAAGGATACAAAGAAAGGTAAAAGACATTCCTGCTCCCAAGGAGTTCAAAGTCTAAATACCATACACACTATATCCAAAATTACATACAAAATAAATTTAAAATAATCAACAGAGAGAAGGCACTAGAATTAAGGAGCATCAATAAAGGTCTTTTGTAGAAAGTGGGATTTTAAATGGATTTTAAACTCCAGAGAAATCAGAAGATGGAATTGGGGGTATGCAGGGGGAAAGAGAAGCATTAACAGGCATAAAGGTCAGTAAGGGTCAGTGAAAATTCTCAGTGTTGGGAATGAGAGTGTTTTGTTCCAGAAAGAGTAAGGAGGTTGGTGTTTAGTAAACTTTAGTTTAGTTTACTGGTGTTTAGTAAAAGGAGTTTCCTCATCAGGAATTCCCAATACTAATAAACTTGAAAGTAAAAGAAGGTTAAAAAAAAAACAAAGTAACTTCCTATCTTTTGTTTAAAAAAAAAAATCACTTTTACAATATAGAGGGGTCACAGAATTATTCAATACTTGGTAGAGTTTCCTCCTTGACTGAATTCCCTAAACCAAACTGAATATCTTTGATAAATGAATGTATTATTTTTCCGGGTTTTAATCATCTCAGTAGTAAGACTGAACTGGCATCCATCTTTCTCTTTGGATCATTCTGACCTCCAAAGCAAAAAACAGCTTGCAAAATTATGATGATAACCTTTAGAAGGAAGTGGGGGTGGGCCAACTCAAAATCTCAATTAATCCAGAGCAGAACCAGCAGAAGAACATTGTACACACCTACAGACACATTGTTCACTGACTAACTTTGATGAACTTAGCTCTTCTCAGCAATGCAAGATTCTAAGACAACTCCAAAAGGCTCATGGTTAGAAAATGCCACCCATGTCCAGGACAAAGTGTCACCATGCAGATGGACCATACTATTTGCTCTCTCTCTCTCCCTTTTGTTTTGTTTTTTTCTTTCTTGTGGTATATTCCATTGGTTATAATTCTTCTTTACAACATGATTAACGTGCAGCTGTTTAATATGAATGTATATGTAGACTATATCAGATGGCATACCATCTTGGGGCGAGGGGATGGGAAGGTTGAGAAAATTCAAAACTCAAAAGCTTGTAGAACTAATGTTAAAAACTAAAAATAAATTTTAAAAAAGTATTTTAAAAAACTCAGTTAATCCTCTCCTTTTATAGAGGAGGCTGAAATCCAGAAGAGCCAAATGAGTTGACCAAGGTCATTCAGCTAGTAAATCACAGTGCTGGAACTTGAACTTCAAAAATGTGTATTGAATAAATGGAAGCTTGTTATGTAATAAATGTAGCCTCATAACCTTAATTTCTAGACTAAACTTTACAAATAAATTATGTTGACATAAGTCAACAAGTAAAAGAATAAGTGAGATGGTCAGATAGAAATGTTGGGCGTATTAGTTTAAAAAAAAAAAAGTAAACCAGAAGTTCTTTCAAACTAAGACTACTCAACTTTACAGTTCTAGTCTTTTAGTCTGTATCAGTAAGCACCCCAACATAAACAGGGGGGCCTCCTATCAGGTTCTTAGATCTGCATTTATAAAAGGAAAGGCAACTTTTGGAGGGTCAACATTCGCTTTAATTGGTTCAACCAAATGCTTCCAGACACACTTTTTATCTTTTACATTTGCATTTACTACCAAGTCTCCCATCTATTCAACAAACAGAGAAAATATGGAGAAATAAAAACCAACAGACAAGGCTTCCAACTGTCTGACAATTACATACATACATAAGTTACCAGAGCACTAACATCTGGGTTTTCAAAAGGGGGGGAGGGGAGAGTTGAGTTGTTTAGCACCTTCCCAGAGTCTCATCTGGCACACAAAACCTTCTTCCCAAACTAAGCCCCAAAGCAAAACCTTCCCTCAGAGTATATATACTCTTTTCAGAGCCAGAGGGCACAACCCCTCTTGACCCAGTGCCTCATTAGCAATCAGCAAAAGGTGAGTAGCCTTCATAGGAAACAAGTCTCCCCTAATGAAGCCTCCCTCAATAGCCCCACCCAGGCCCATCAAGAGGCAGGGCAGATTTTTAACTCCAATTAAATAGTCCCAGCCTTATGTCCCAGCAAAGATATAAAGAAATTAATTACTTCCAAATTCAAATTATCATTGAATCGTCTACGATTTCAAGTTTTCCCCTTTTTAAAGCTCATATACCAGTTTAAAAAGAAACAACACACCACTATAAACACCTAAGGAAATTATAAACCAAGATAATGATACCTTTACAGGAGGCTCCAGATAGTCAAACACTTTATCCTAGCCAGTGTTGTTAAATAAAAGATTAGCAGATCAAGCAAAAATCCTTTTACAAAAAAGTTCTAAAAGTCTGTTACAGCTTTAAATTCAGATAATTTCAAAAGAAATCCATAATATCACCTTGTGGCTGCCAGTAGTTTCAATTTTAGAGCAGCATTTATGACTGAGCACAATATTATTGCTCCACTAAATAAAATTTTTCTTCTATAATCATATTAACCCTGAAAGGAAAATGCTTCCCCCCATACAAAAAAGTTACAGGAAAAATGTACCAAACATCTGTATTCAATCTACAAGGACATAAACCTAATATGTCCTTACAGGATTTATCAGAAGTTAGTCTTCAATTTGAGCTTTCAATTTTTATACTTCACATTTCTTCATTACTGTCTCTGCACCTACTTACTTTTTTTTTCTTCACTGCACTCAATTTCTTCAAACTCAAAAAATTATCTTTGGTTCCACTCCCAGTCACAAAGTAGTGTACATTTTCCACATCCATTAGCTATAACCGATCTGACACCATGTTTGGAAAACTGATCAAATCCTTGCCATGTTTCTCCACTAGGTGGTGCTTCTTTTTGAATTTAAAAGAATCCCAGAATTTGGGGGGAGGAAATCATCTTTTCTTTTAGGTAAATGTATGTACTAAGACCAAAATATTTCCATGAAGAACATATCTCCATTTTGGGATGAAAATTAATAGAATATTATTTGCAATGCAGATTCAGAAGTACACTAAATTCAATATTCTTAAAAGCTGTTTAAATTTATTTTTTATAAATTTTAAATCTCCTACAAACTTACATGTTCAGAAATTCCGCAGTAAATCTTTTTAAGAGGCAATCAATTGCCTCTTCCCTTTGAACACTACCAAATGGCCTCTTTCCATGTTCCTACCTAAATGTAATTTCTCGAGACTATCAATAGTAACTGTTGCAGTTTCCATCCCAGATGTAGCCTCATAAAAACGAGCCATGTCCTGCCTACTTCTTAAACAGGACTATTCAATGAATGGGCGTTACCTCACTCTAAGTGAGTACCTGCATAGACCTCGGCCTAAAGGGGCCAAGGTCTTCTAGTGTATCCTGGGTCATCTCCAGTTCATCCAGAGGAATATCAGGTCACTGGATTCAGATGGCTCTGGAAAAGTGAGGCTGGTGACCTGCATAGCCCTCCCTCACTCAAAATAAAGTCAAGTGCAAGTCATGTCATCATTTCTCTGATGTCATGGTCTTCAGTAAGGAAAGACAGACACAACAACAACCCAGGGCTACACCAGAGAGCAAAATTTGTACCTCCTGGAAAGGTTTCTTTCTGGGCCTGAATAGGTGAAGGACTGCCACTCAAAAGAAGTTTAGAAAGGCACAGAGAATTCACAGGTTACTTTTTTGCAGGTACATCAATTCTTTAAATCAGAAATTCTTAACTTGGTTTGGGAAAGTGTCAAACTATTGGGGGGGATTTGCTTGATGATTTTTGTTTTCTGTTTTGCATTTTGGCAACTGTTATTTTGATATAATATATGCATTTAAAAACATTCTAGTAAGAGGTCCTCCACAGTTTCACCAGATAGCCAGAAAGATCCACGACACAAGAGATTAAGAATCCCTACGTTAAACTGTCCATTAAAGCAATGAAAAGATTGAATTAGTGTATGTGTAAAGTATATCTAAACCCATGAAACTGAGATTTTTGAGGCATTTAAAAAGAATGAGATGTTTGATGTTTCATAAAATATATTCAGTAAAAAGTTTTAGAGCCAAGACCTAGTTTAGAGCTAAGACCTCAATTCTTTACAGATAAAGAAACAGAAGCATATAAGTTATTTATCAAGGTCACAAGTGGTTGAATAGGACTTGATACATCCCAACCATCAGTCTAATGCGTTCTATATTACACTATTTCCTGTTGCTTAAAAAGGTACATATATGTAACACTCCCTAGAGCCCACTTTTCCTAAATCATTTGGGGGGGGAGGGAGACATATTATGGGAGTCAGTATCAAAAAGTGAACAGAAAATTGGTTTTGTAAGTAGGAAGATCTGGATGTAAACCCTAACTGGCATACTTATGTGACTCCAGACAAATTATTTACCCTCACGTCCCAAGCAACTCTTTGAGAACCTAAATTACAGAGGTAGCAACTTCTACTATCAAATAGTGCTGATAAGCACTGGCAGAATTTCCTCCTTGAACGAATTTCCTAAACTCAATCAAACATCTTTGACATACTAACGTGTTACTTTTCCAGGTTTTAATCATCTCAGTAGCTACTACTGGAATGGCATCCATCTTTCTCCTTGGATCATTCTGACCTCCAGAGCAAAAAAACAGCTTGCAAGCCCACTTCTTTCAGGTGTAAAACTATGATGATAACCACTGAGAGGAGGTGAGGGTAGGCCAATTCAAAATCTCGATTAAACACTTAATTACTTACAAAGTCACTTTTTTGTTCATTCTTGTCACCCTCACACTCCTTTTTTGCTCTTATGTAAGCAAAATTCTCCCTTTAGTACCTACACTTTACAGTGAGCAGGCAGTCAAGCTGAATTTTCTCTCCTAACTTCAAATCTGAGCAAGTGTCTAAAGCCACATCAGAATTAAGGGAAATATATTACATTTTACTTATTTCCCAAATTTTGTTTGCTGTTTCTATCCAATGTTAATACCTTTTGGAGATTCATTTATTTGACTTGCTGATTCTATAAAAGGTAAACAACTAGAAACCGTACTTTCATAAGTACAGTCGGAGTGAACAAATTTGATAGTGGTTTAAGATTTCTCTTCTTTTATACTTTCTTAAAAACTGATTACCACTACTTTACCAGGAATTATACAACCTGAACTGCACTGCCAAATCGGTTGTTTTTCTAAGGTAAAACCGAACTACAAGTTACTTTTATACCACTGAGAAGGAGATGTTTACTTTTCAGTTTTATAATTCGATGGATCTGAAGTCAGGCCTATCTGCCTGAGTTTCCTCATCAAACAGCACCTATCTCCCAAGGTTGTGTCAAGGATAAAATGAGCTAATACTAATAAAGGGCTAGTAAACTGTGAAGTACCAAACAAATTCTACTAGCGGCTATTATCTCCCCTGCCTCTCTTACCTTATTTCCTCCAACTCCTGCCTTTATTCTAATAAAAAGTTTACCCAAAAAAAAGGTTTGAAAGAGGGGCAGCGGTCCCACCTGCGCCCCCAAAGTCTGCGGGGCCTCTCCGCTCGCCTCCCCGCCACCCTCGCAGACTCCAGCCCGACCTTCCGCAGCGAACGCTCAGATTCCGTCTCCGCAGCGTCGGACCCCCTCACCGCCCACAACAGGCTCCTCCACCTCCGGCGCCCTCTCTCTATCTCCAGGGCAGGGACGCGGTGTTTGCCTTTCTTGGTAAGCGCACCCCTGGCACCGGGCCTAGTACACAGTAGGCCGTCCATAAATGCTGAGTGAACGAGAAAAATGCCCGAGGGCACCCAAACGTCGTGCCCATCTCGGTCAGGCGCTCACATTCTCATCTAACCAACTGCATTTTGGGGGAGAAGGGGCCTAATTTTGGTCACGCGATGACAGGAAGAGAGGTACTGCACTAGCTAGGGACACTGAAGAAATCCCTCCGCCTTCCCCCGCAGACCAACGAGAGCCCCCCCAAGGACCCCCGACCATCCGGGGGCTTTCAGCCTCTTCCCCATCCAGTCCGAGGGCGGGTGGGGGCCGAGCTGAGAATCCTCGGCGAGGCCCCGAGCGCCCGGACGCGTCCTCCACCCCCTCCCCCAACGGCCCGGGCCGCAGAGCCGGATGCCCGGCGGCGGCGGGCAAGGACACCCGAGCCGGCGGTCGGGGCTGGGAGCAGACACTCCGAGTCCCCGCCCCGCGCAGGCAGGCAGGCCGCAAGGCCCCGGGAGCCGGCGCGCTGGGCGGGTCAGCAACACCGCCGTTGCTAAGGCGCCGGGGACAAGTCCGGCCAGCCCCGCCGCGGCTCAGCCCAGGACCTCTCCTCCCTGAGCCCCGGGCCCTGACAGGGGTCTTCCTTACCCGAAGAGGGTTGACAGCTGGCGGCGGGGAGGAGGGGCTGGGCGGCGAAGCCCGCGGTCTCCTCTCGGCTCCGGCGCTGCTGGTGGTGCTGGTGGTGCTGGTGGTGGCGGCGGCGACTCCTCGCGCTTTCCTTTCTCTCCGTTTCTCCAACAACAAACAGGAAGTGCGTCAGACGTCGGAGCTACGCGGCGACGCTCCACTTCCCTTCCACCATTAAACTCAGTGAGCTGGAGGCGGCGACCGCGGCGGTGGGGGCGGCTGCCGCGTCTGCCCGAGCCCTGCGCCTCCTACGCCCCGCCCCTACGCCACCTTCCCGAAAATTCTCCGCTCGCTCGGCAGACGCTCAGGCCGCCTGCGGCCGTTGGCGCCATCTGTCGGCCGCCGAGTGAACGACGGTGGGGGAAACTCCGCCGCCCCCGCCTTGGGCCCACCCGCCTAGTGGCGGCCCTCCCCTCCCCCCCTTGAAATCCACGTACGCTCCGGCGCCCTCTGGGACGTCAAAGGGCTGAGGCCGCCGCCCCTCCCCCCAGCGACCGTTGGGGCTGATGAGGCACCTAGAGGGGTCCGGCCTTCGGGGAAAGGTATCACTGCCCTCGTGGAGCTTACGATCCAGGGACCAGGAGAGGACTCTTCCTCAACCCGCCTGTCTCCCTCCCCATGCGCCTCCCCGCTTCAGATCCGGCGGATCCGGGCCCCCCGACATCTGAGCAAGGCCGGCCATGGTAGGGGACCCCCGGACTCCTTCCTCGCCGCGTGGCCCCCCCTGGGTCCTCCGGGACTGGGGCAAGCTGCTTCCGTGGTGCTTGCCTCAGTTTCCTCATCTGTAAAACCCTCCCAGGGCGGTCGTGAGGATGAAATGAGATGATGACGTAGGGCAGCACGGTGCTTGGCACGTGGAAGCGCCCGCGAAGGCCTAGCTCTCCTTAATATCCTTCTTTTCGGGTCTGCCCAGCCCGCCCTAGTCTCCAACAGAAAATCACACTGGGCCCTACGACAGCCTCACGCACAGGATGACCTTGCGGTCTTGTTACCGAGCTGGCCATTCTTATTGTTCAGGAGCAAGTTCTTTTCCCCTTAACCTTTTTTTCCCACTCCATCCCACCGAGTATTTTTTTTAAACTGGAGAGCAGAGCCTCCGGAGCCGGGGCCTGTTTCAGCATTTTAAATTGATCCCCTTTTTATCGGGATGGGCCGACCTGTTCATCTTCTGGGACTTGGGATTTGTCACGCTTCAGCTGACGAAGGTCCTCCCCGTTACCTCTGGAGTTAGGCCTTTCACCATCTAAGCTGGCACATTCATATGTACCCCAGTCCCTTCAGCCATACCCAGTAGGAAGACACCTCCTTGTCTCACAATTTTGAACTAAAATGAAGCGAATTACTATAAATATTTTTGCACACACTGATCCTTTTTTCTCTGATTTCTTAGAGGGTAGTGATGTAGCTAGGGCAAAGGATATAGAGAGTTTGGTAACTTTCTGAACAACAGAATTATTTCTAGAATGGCTGGGCCAATTGGCAGGTTCACCATCAGTGAGTGTATTTTCCCAGAGGTCTTCTGATATTTGTCATTTTCTGATTTTGTCATCCTTGCCATTGTGGAAAGTATGAGTGGAATCTCAGAGTAGCTTTCATTTGTATTCTCTATTAGTGATTTAGAGCATTTTTTCATGTAATTGTCGATAGCTTGGATGTCTTCCTTTAAAAACTGCCTGTTCGTATGCTTTGCCCATTTATTTTCTGAGGAATGCCTTAGATTGTTTCTCTTCTTTTAAAAAAGACTGATTGTCTCTATGTTGTCCATGCTAAAAGTACAGAGACTCTTCCTGGGCTGATTCCACTGCTCATAGACGCAGAAGCTTTGACCTCCATTTTGAACTTGGACTTGTTCACTCCTCCTTGGGCAACTTGGTAGCTCCCTGCTCCTGAAGATGAACCATATTCATGTCAAACCTACTTCTGATGCTGTGTTCACTTAGCTCACTCTCACTCAGAACCCCCCAAATCGAGATCTTGTACCAGATATTAAGCTATTTACTCTTACCTCTCAGCAACCAATAAGGGGACTGCCTTACTATCTACAAGCACTGAACACTTCATCCCTGCGTCAAATGTATATGTTTAACCCAATGGAGAATCTCTGCTCATGCTCTGTACAAGTATCTGTACACATGTATACATATCTTTATACACAGTTCAGTGGTATTAATAAATAAGACCTTGTTAAGACCTTTGTGTAGTAGAAATTTATTCCCTCTCCCCTACGGAATCTGGGTTAGCATTTCACATGCAGAATCCCAAGGCCATGGCCTTGCTACTTGGAAGAAGAACCCAAGGCCATTTTTCTGGTATTTGCCAGATAATTTAAGGAAAAATTCCTTGGAAGGTTCATACCCACATCACTTGGCATGCGTCTTATAAAAAAATGTGCATTATCCTCTTTTGCTAAAACCATACAAAGTCTCCCCCACTTTTCTCAATAATAACTTCATAGATAGGTTTCCATCTGGGCTTAGATGACCTTATAGCACAGAAAAGACCCTCCACATGCCCTTTATTAGCAAACCTTGAGTTTATCAGGGAAACATTCCAGTTGCATACTCTCATCCCCCTCAGTCATTTTCTGTGCTCAAAGATCCCAAGGCATAGCTTTGTATATGAAGATAACAAGTAACCTCTTGCTACCAACCAATAACCAACCTCAAAACTCCCCTATAGGAGGAACATCTATATAACACATCAGAAATGTGTGGAAGTCTAGGAAGACATCTTCAGAACAGCTACACCACCCCAATTCAGATATGATTCAGAGGACCACAGCATCCCAATTCCATCTCCAGTTCTCCCAAGGCTTCTGGGGACTATACAAATATCCTTTCATAATTTTTAAACACATCTTTTCCTTTGGACCTTTTCCTTTCCTCTACTAGTATAGATGAGTTGCCATATGAGTTGATGAAAAATATAGGGTCTAAACAAAGAGCGCTCAAACACAGTGAGTGGCCCTAATTTACTAAGGCCATATAGAACTGGGTTTATGACATCTAACTTGCAACTACAATTGAAAGACAACTTAATTAGTAATATCAAGTTTTTAGATTGAACTGTAGAACTCCATACAGTAAAATTCCATAGGAATTCCTGGAAAGACAGTATGATGATGACAGCAATGATGGCCTGTTTGATTTCCCTCAGATCTTATGTTCAATACCAAAGGACATTAAAATACAGTTTAAAAAAATAAAAATGAACCACTAACTTAGAAAGAGTGGCTTCCCTTGCTGGAGGACACAGAAGTGCCATAGCTTCAATTACTGTTCCAAGAAAAGAATTGCTGTCAATACCTTGAGTCAATTCAGCACAAATCTGACAATGTTATTCCTCAGGTCTACTAAAGCCCTTCCAAATCTAGCTCCAGTCTACCTGTCTGGGCTGGTTGCCCATACTTTTCATTCCAGCTAAACTGGCCTATTTATTGTTGTCTACACAGGCCTTTCCCTTTCCAACTCCAAGCCTTTGCACAAACTGCCCTTCAGGCCTGGAATGCACTACTCAACACCAGTTCTTCAGAATTTCTACTTTCCTTCAAGGTTCAGCCCAAGGCCTTTCCAGAGTTCCCTCCCCCACCATTGCTCATGTTTATTTTGTAAATGTTACTTCCAGGTACCATAGTGAGGAGTAAAATTGGCAGATTAGTACACCTTTCTCCTCCTCCTCCTTCCTTTCTTAGGGGAAAGTTACATAAGAGAAACCTCTCAGATCCTAGGTATCTCCTCCCACTGTGACAGCTAGAAAAAAACAGGACTTTCCCTTCTTTGCATCTTCCTCAGGTAAAAGGCAGAAACTTTTTGCCTGAAGCAAAAAGGAACTCAACCTTTTTTGTGTCTAGGGCCTCTGGCACTAAGGTGAAGCCCATGAATCTCCTCTTTACTCCTCAGAATGTTTTTTGGTCTAAATTCACAATCAAAGGGAATGCTAAATTTCAGTTGGGGATAATGAAAATATAGATGTATTTTTTTTTCCTATCCAAGTTCACAGACTCCCCTAAAATCTATGCTTGTGGTCTCTGTACCTCCAGTTAAAAACCACTGCCGTAAGGGGCTGGAGACCAACCCTATTCTCAGGATTGGAGACTTTTTTAGACAGCCAAATCTGAATAGGATTAATAGTCTAGAGGCTGAACCCCAGATTCACTTTGAATTCTGCATATGGAAATTTATAAACTATTAATAAAACAAAATAAGAGCTCATCATGCCCCAAGGTTGCCCTTAACAGTGAAGCTGGAATGTAATTTCAAATAATCAAAGGCTTAGCCATTTGTACTCACTGAATATGACCAACATGTCAGGAAGAACACATTTCTAGGCATGCCATAAATGCATATGAAGAAAGAATAATTATCACTATAAAGAAACAACTAAGAATAAAAAGAAATAAATTACCAACACCTACCTAATAAGAAACGCACATGTAGAGGGGAAAAGAAGTTGGGAAGATGGTCCCTTTGTAGAACTTGCTCATAGTTCTCATATTGGGACAGGCACTTCTCAGTGTAAAATTAAAAACTGATTTTAATTCAATTTTTTAGAGATAGTCAAGCTGGCATAGATTTTAATACTATTCCAATCAGTGTAAATCCAAACTCCTTACCTATGTAACTTCACCCTTCACCTACATTTCCAGAAACTTGCCTAAAGGTTAAGCTTTTGTTTTCTAATTACCTCCATTTAGGATTCAGTTCCATTGTGAATTGAAACTCTACCCTTGTAACCTCACAGACAACCCACTAATCTCAAATTCACATAGATTCAATCAAAGCCTAGTATGCCACTAGTACCATCACTTGAGGATCACTTCCTTCTCTAAGCTCCTCATTAAAATGGCTACCAATTGGAATTATTTTACCTTTGTCTGCGGAGGTCAAAATGAATGACTGTCAAACAATTCAGTAGGACAACATACCCTTGTCAAGACCCGGTCAACCCTCTCTAAGGGTGTTTGGTCTTTAAGCAAGATCATAGATCTAACTTATTGCTTATTGGAGAGCCTAATCGATACATTAATCATGTTTGGACCATTGTCTCTCAGTTTACCTCAATTTTCAAATGTAACACTAGTAAACAATCAGATTTCCTTCTCATAAAGCCAAAAAATAAGGCTGCCAGAGTTTACTCTTAGAGCAAAATCCTAACAATCATAGAAGTCCTGTGGTTTTCCTGCTACCATTAAAAACCTCAACCCCATCTTCCTTCATTCTATGTCTCTTCCCCCAAGCTCTAGCTGTTTTTTAAATTTCCTGCTGTTGGATTCAGCATTTGC
The DNA here is from genome assembly GCF_028372415.1 of Notamacropus eugenii. Classification (NCBI taxonomy): domain Eukaryota; kingdom Metazoa; phylum Chordata; class Mammalia; order Diprotodontia; family Macropodidae; genus Notamacropus; species Notamacropus eugenii. Next base: position 87,381,485 of record NC_092874.1, read on the forward strand.
AACCTTCCAAACTTCCTTGACTGTAGTAACTTCACCTGACCAATTCCATCCAACAGAATGGAAATTCCTCGAGGGGAAGAACTATTTTTGTTTTTATTCAGACACCCAATGGGCCCTGGAATGAATGAAAGGAAGGTGAAATGACCTGCTGCAAATGGTTGAATTTGTCAGTTCTATTGATACTTTTCCTTTGGCTTCCTCTCCAAAGCTTTGGAAAAAAATGTCTACTACCTCAATTTCTCTAAATATAGCCATTTTAGGTTTCCCATGAAAAAATAAAAAATATAGTTTGAAGCTTCTTGAAAATGTAAAATGCTGTAGAAATGCTACTGTTGAGCCACAGTGGAAGTTATAACCACATTCTCAACTAGTTGAACATTTATTGAATTCCTTCTCATGTTAGCCCTTGAGATCCGTGAATAAAAGGCACTTTTTTAACACTTTATATATTTATAAATACTTATTAATAGTCTCAAACTGAGAACCCTGATTTCATAACATCAGTAGCCATAGTGGACCTTCCCACTTCAAAATAATTTAAAAGATTGCTTTTTGTTCTTCATTAGTTTCATTTTCATTAAAACATTATTATGGCTCCCAATAGAATAATATCCATGGCACATACCCAGAACAACAAAGCAGCTGGTTCCCTCTAGTGGTTTTTTTAAGTGTCCAATGCAAATGGGAACATTAGCACATTTCACCTGAAATGTTCATTTCTAGTTATAATTGGTTTAATAGTCAAGAGACGTATAAATAGCCAGGTTTGTGTCTCACATCAAAACTGAGGCAAACTTAACACTGAGTAAATTTCATTCGGAAATATGCAGAGATCTTGGCACTGTCACATGTAAGCCATATCTACAACAGCAGATTGCTGGGTTTTTGTTTCTCTTCAAGTGTTGACAACACTATCTTCCATCAAGTTTCTGCATTTTATGTTTAAATAATTACCAACAATAAACGTGAACTAATCTTGAAATGGAGCAATACACAGAAACATGTGAGTATAAAATAAGGAATAACTTAAAGATATTTTTAGGTCAATAAAACCTATTAAATAAGTAAATGAAAAAGCATTTATTAAACATTTACTATTTTGCCAGGCATTGTATTAAGAACTGGAAACACAAAAAGAAAAACAAGATGGTCACTCTTTTCCAGGAGGTCACATTCTAAATGCAAGAGAAAACATGTATAGGAAGGTTTGGCTGCCAGAAAAATGGAGAGTCCTAAGGATTCAGTGGAAGGGGAACAATGAAACTGAAGGATCCTTGGGATGCATTGGCAGATCAAACAACAATGTCTTCAGATCTGAAGGAATAGCAGGAGAGAAAATGTTAAGATTCAGTGGACCTTCAGCTATAGTAGCAGGATAGATAAGGCCTGGCAATTTGTCTAAAGGATTATAGTTGGTGACTTCTGCCATCCAAGTGCAGGAGATGATCCTGAAAGGGCCCAGCCCATCACCACAGGGAAGAAAAGAAGGCTTTGGAAGATTGAGGTAGAGTGGAGATGCTGGTGGTCAGCATCTAGCCAGACTGAAGAGGTGAAAGAGAGCACTGGCAGGAAGGAGGCTGGGAAGGATTTTCCTATAGTGCCTGCTCCCACCAGATGGAATTGTGCAGACCCTTCAGTGCCAAGTTAAGTTTGGATGTTGTCTAATAGGAAACATTGTGTTTTCAGAATATTAATCTGACAGCGATGAGTCAGTGTGACTAGATGATCTAGAAGATATATTGTGATAGTAGAGACTATAGGCACAGAGAAAGTGGTCAGCTTTGTTCAGTAGTCCAGATATGACACAATTAAAAACTTGAGAATTGACTTTCAAAGAGAAAAATGACTTGCACTATTGAATTAGAATGGAAAGTCAGAGAGGAAGGAGCCAAAAAGGATCTGAGATTTTTAGCCTAACTAGACTAATGATAATAATTTATAATCATTGAAATAGTGTGTAATACAAGTTGAAGGATTGGGAGGAAGGGAGTTTGATTTGATTGGAAAGAGGGGGTCTGATTTTAGACATCTTAAATTTTAAGTGAGAGAATATCCAAAGAGAAATGTCTAGCAAATAGTTGGAAATGTGAGGCTAGAGCTTATGAAAATATTTTTTTAAAAGGTCACAGAAATTAGATTTGTAAAGGTCCTCAGAGACCACCTGACCTAACAACCTTTGGCAAGGGAAGTGACTTTTTCTAGTTTATACAAATGATTAGGTTTCAAACCAAGGTTCTCTAAATCCAAACGCCATACTTTTTCATCAATATGTAATTTCCATATGATTTCCATTGAGGTGTGTCCAGTAGATCTCCAAAGAAGAGCACAGAGTTGGATATAAGACCTGGAAAATGACTAATTAAGAGAGAACAGGAAAAGGAGTTAAAGAACAAGAGAATCCAGGAGGAAAAACTATAACTAGAATGGGGCTGCTGGGACTTTTATCGAGGTGCTGCTGTAGGATATCAAGTTTCCTCACCTTGAGAGTCAGGAATCAACAAGCTGCCTTGTGGTTTGCCAATCTATACCCACTCACCACCTCTCTAATCCCCTTCCCATCTTAATAAGGATTGGTGGGATAGGAAATTGGCCCAGAGGAAGATTCAGGGTTGTGGATTAGCACATAAATATGGATTGGCATGACAGTGGCTGGAGGCAGAACAATCCTGTACCCACCAGGTTGAAAAAGTTCTTTGTTAGGCCTTTGGAGAGAAGTAGAAAGTGAATAAGGATTAAAAAAGAAGTGGTAAGAAGAAAGGGGAAGGGGAAGGGGCAAGATGGTAAAGGCAGAGACTCACCTGAGTGCTCCCAAATTTCCCTGCAAATAACGTTACAATAACACCTCAAAATGAATTCTGAAACAGCAGAACCAAACAAAATGTCAAAGTAAAACAACTTAGAAGTCAGCAGGAAGGTCTCTCTTACTGGGGTGAGAGTGTAGTCCAGCACAGGACATACCATGACAAGCAGGCAGCAGGCTTTGGGGATTGCAGTGATAGCAGCTGGAGCTCTCAGCCCACAAATGTCAAGGGGGTCAGACAACTGATCAGAAGGAGATTACAGGGATCTTTTGCTGATATTCAGAGCAGAACTCTGCTACATTGCCCATACATGGTTCCAGCTTGTAGTTCTAGGGCAAAGAGGAGCACTGGCACATTAGTGCTTTCACTCAGAGGAAAGCAAGGACCCCAGTCATAATTCTAGGGCAGAAAAGGCTGCCTATGATTGTTCACAGACCAGAACATAGGCGAGAAGCAGTAACCACACAAGAACTGAAAACTTACAAACTCCAAGAACTAGCTCTGAAAACAGCAGCACATAAAACCCTGAAACATGGAACAATGCTCCCTCCATCCTGGGAAAAGAGCCCAACTTTAACATAAAGTTAAAAGTCAAGAAATAGACTGGAAAAACAAGTAATAATAATAAAAGAATCTGATCATAGAAAGTTGTTCTGCTGACAGGGAAGATCAAAACACAAACTCAGAAGAAGAAAACAAAGTCAAAACATAAGCCTTGTCAGTCTCCAGTTTGATCTAAGAGAGATAAACAAAATTAGGTTGTCTGAATCCATGTTTTTATTTTTCTCAAGCTCATGACATACATGCAGAGCTGCAGTCAAAGACTGAGGTCATTTTGGGATTGGGGTACCCAGCTTATATACCTTTTCAACACAGGCTGATATCACCCCATTATCATTTTACTATTGGACAGAGGAAATATCTCTTCTATCAGACCACCCTGACTCCCCTAACCATACCAAACCACTCCCAGCTTTGGGCTATCTAGACAGAAGAATCTGTCTCCACTCAAGCCTAAGCTGAACAAAAGTGAAGCTTCCATACAGTATTTCATTAAATCAATACAGAGCTTGGGTTGGGATTTGACCAAAATAAGGAAACTTAATGTAATCTCATTATCAGAAATATCCTTCTGAATAAAAACTGAACTTAAAGTCAGGACTTTGAAAGAAGGGGGTCTGGGGAAGTCTCCAAGATAATGATTACTAAGAAAAATCATTTTCCACAGCCTCAAAGAAAAATGTGAATTGATCTCAGGTCCAAAAGAATTTATGAAGAAGTTCAAATAGGATTTTAAAAATCAAATAAGAGAGGCAAAAGAAAAAAATGGGGAAAAGCAATGAGAAGGATGCAAGAAAATAATGAAAAAAAGAGTCAACAGCTTGGTAAAGGAGACACAAAAAATATTGAAGAAAATAATACCTTAAAAACAAAATAGGTCAAATGATAAAAGAGGAACAAAAATCCACTGAAGAGAACTCCTTAAAAAGTAGACCTGGCCAAATGGAAAAAAAGGTACAAAAATTAACTGACGAAAAGAACTCCTGAAAAAAGGAGAATTGGTCAAATGGAAAAGGAGGTACAAAAGTTCTTTGAAGAAAATAATTCCTTAACAATTAGAATTGGATAAGTAGAAGCTAATGACTCCATGAGACATCAAAAAAACCCATCAAACAAAAGCAAAAGAATGAAAAAAATAATTTAAAAAATGTGAAATATCTCATTGGAAAAACAATTAAACTGGAAAATAGGTCAAGGAGAGATCATTTGAAGAACTATTGGACTATCTGGAAGCCATGATCAAAAAAGAGCCTAGATATCATATTTCAAGAATTAATAAAGGAAAACTGCCCTGATATCTTAGAACTGGAGGGTAAAATAGAAATTGAAAGAATCTACTGATCTCCTGAAAGAGATACCAAAATGAAAATTCCCAAAAATATTATAGCCAAATTTCTGAGCTCCTAGGTCAAGGAAAAAATATTGTAAGCAGCCAGAAAGAAACAATTCAAATATTATGGGACTACAGCCAGGATAACACAAGATTTAGCAACTTCCATGCTAAAGGAACAGAAGGTTTAGAATATGATATGCTAGAAGACAAAGGAGCTAGGATTACAACCAAGAATCACCTACTCAGCAAAATTGAGTATAATCATTCGGGAGGTTCGGGGGGATATGGATACTTAATGAAATAGAGGACTTTCAGGCATTCCTGATGAAAAGACCAGAGCTGAAAAGAAAATTTCACTTTCTAATGTAGGACTAAAAAGAAGCATTAAAAAGATAAACAAGAAAGAGAAATCATAAATGGTTCGATAAGGATAAACTGTTTGCATTTCTACATGGGAAGATGATGCTTGTAACTCCTATGAACTTTGTCATTATTAGAGGGGTTATAAGGAGTATACAAAGATAGATAGTGCAGGTGTGAGTTGACTATGATGGGATGATATCAAAAAAATAAAATTAGGGGATGAGAAAGAAGGATGCACTGGAAGAAAGCAGAAGAGAGAGATAGAATAGGATAAATTATCTCATAAAAGAAGCACAAAAGGAAGAGCTTTTACAGTGGAAAGGAATACTGGGGGGGGGGGGGTAGGCAGTGCTTGAACTTTACACTCATCAGAATTGGTTCAGACGGAATAATACATACACTCATTTGGGTATAGAAACCTATCCTACCCTATAAGGAAGAAGGAAAGGAGGGAGACAAGGGAAGGAGTAGGGGACTAATAGAAGGGAAAGTGGATTGGGGGAGATAGTGGTCAAAAGCAAACATTTTTGAGGAGGGACAGGGTGAAACAAGAGAGAGAGAAGAATAAATGGGGGAAAATAGGATGGAGGGATCAATAATCATAACTGTAAATATCAATGGGATGAACTTACCCATAAAACTGAAACAGATAAAAGAATGAATTAAAAACCAGACTCCTACAATATATTGTATACGAGAAACACACTTGAAGCAGAGAGACACACATAGAGTAATGGTAAGGGGCTGGAGCAGTATTTATTATGCTTCAGCTGAAATGTAGCAATCATGATCTCAGACAAAGCAAAAGCAAAAATAGATGTAATTAAAAGAGATAAGCAGACATTTTGCTAAAAGGTACCATAATCAATGAAGTAATATCAATACTAAGCATACATGGACCAAATGGTATAATATCTAAATTCTTAAAGGAAAAATTAAATGATTTACAGCAGGAAATAGACAATAAAACTATAAAGTTGGGTGGCAATTTTCTCCTCTCAGAAATAAATAAATCTAACCAAGAAAATGAATAAGAAAGAAGTTGAGGAGTTGAATAAAATTTTAGACAAGTTAGATATTATAGACCTCTGGAGCAAATTATGTGGGAATAAAAAGGAATATACCTTTTTCTCAGTGGTACATGGCACCTATACAAAAATTGAATATGTATTAGTGCATAAAAACCTCACAATCAAATGCAGAAAAGCAGAAATACCAAGTGCATCATTTTAGATCATAATGAAACAAAAAGTATTCCAATAAAGGGCCAGGGAAACATAGATTAAAAATTAATTGGAAATTAAATAATTTAATCCTAAAGAATGAGTGGGTCAAAAAAGAACTCATTGATTGTTTCTACAAATTTTTTTTTGATCAACTCATTCTTTAGGATTAAATTATTTAATTTCCAATTAATTTTTAATTAAACAATTAAATTTAATTAAAAATTAAGCAATCAATGACATCATTAAAGAAACTGACAACAATGAGACAACATACTAAAATTTATGGCAGCCAATGTAGTACCTAGGGGAAATTTTATATCTCTAAATGCTTACATTAATAAAATAGAGAAAGAGCAGATCAATGAATTAAATATACTTTAAAAAAAAAAAAACTAGAAAAAAGACAAACCAAAAATCCCTAATTAAACACCAAATTAGGAATCCTGAAAATAAAAGGAGATATTAGTAAAACTAAAAGTAAGAAAACCATTTAACTAATAAATAAAACTAGGAACAGGTTTTATGGGGAAGAACCAATAAAATAGGTAAACCATTGATTAATTTGGTTTAAAAAAAAGAATGAAAATGAAAAGGGTGAACTCACCACCAACAAAAAGAAAACTGAAACAGTTATTAGGAACTATTTTGTCCAATTACATGCCAATGAACACAACAAGGGGAAATGAATATTTACAAAAAATTTAAGTTGCCTAAATTAACAGAAAAGAAAAATAGGCAAAGAAGAAGTCCTATCAAACTCCTTTTATGACACAAATATGCTGCTAATACCTAAACCAGGAACAGCAAAAACAAAGAAAGAAAACTGTAGGCCAATTTCCTTGATAAATACTGGTGCAAAAATTTTAAATAAAATGCTGGCAAGGAGATTATAGCAATATATATCAAAGATTATATGTTATGAAGAGATAGGATTTGTACCAGGAGTGCAGCGCTGTTTCAATATTAGGAAAACTAAGCATAACTGACCATAAACAAAAATCACATGATTATCTCAATAGATGCAGAAAAAACTTTTGACAAAATACAACACTCATTACTGTTAAAAGCATAGGAATAAACGGAGATTCCTTAAAATGATAAAGTTGACTGCTGTCCTTCAAAGAGGACCAAAATGACATCACTATTGTAAAGTGAAATTTCAGTGTGTCCAACGGTGACTGATCAAACCAATATGAGCTCAGAATGCTCTACCACAGGTTGGGCACAGATAGTCGGTTTGAATATTTGGGGTGAATATCCCAAATTTGCGCATCCTGTGTTTACTTTGTGCTCTCTCAATTCTGCTTTGCTCATAGAGCACAGCACCTTTTCTTATGTGGGCATGCCATGGTGAGCAGTGCTGTGCCAGTGTCTCCCATGTTGCACAGTCAAATCCAAAGTTCTTGAGAGAGACCTTGAGAGTTTCCTTGTATTGTTTCTTCTGACCACAATGTGATCTCCTGCCCCATGTGAGTTCTCCATAAAATAGTCTTTTTGGCAAGCGTACATTTTGCATTCAAACAACGTGGCCAGCCCATCAGAGTTGCGCTCTCTGAAGCATAGTTTGAATACTTGGCAGTTCAGCATGAGCAAGGACTTCAGTGTCTAGTACCTTATCCTGCCAGACGATCCTCAGAATCTTCCTAAGACAGTTCAAATGTATCGAAAAACATCAGCAAACATTGTCTGCAATGGGGATAAGCTTGAAATCTTCTCAATAAGATCAGGACTGAAACAGATGCCCGTTATCATCACAATCATTCAATATCATACTAGAAATGCTAGCTATAGCAATAAGGGAAGAAAAAATAATTGAAGGAAATAACTAGATGATCAGGAAACAAAACTATCACTCTTTGCAGATAATATGATGGTATACTTGGAGGATCTGTGAGAATCAACTAAAAAACTCGTTAGCAACTTAAGTAAAGTTGCAGGATATGAAATAAAACTACACACATCATCAGCATTTCTATATATTACCAACAAAGTCCAACAGGAAGAGATAGAAAAATTCCATTTAAAATAACTATAGACAATATAAAATACTTGGGATTATACCTACCAAGACAAACTCAGGAACTATATGAATACAAAAACAAAACATTTTTCAAACAAATAAAGCCAGATCTAAACAACTGGAAAAAATTAAGTACTCATGGGTAAGCCAAACCAATATAATAAAAATGACAATCTTACCTAAATTAATTTACTTATTCAGTGGCACACCAAATGAATAAAAAATATTTTATAGAGCTAGAAAAAATCATAACAAAATTCATTTGAAAGAACAAAAGGTCAAGAATATCAAGAGAATCAATGAAAAAAATGTGGAGGAAGTTGGCTTACCAGTGTCAGATCTCAAACTGCATTAAAAAGTGGTAATCATCAAAACTGGTACTGGTTAAGAAATAGTGGTGATTCTGTAGAATAGATTAGGAACACAATATAAAATAGCAAACAACCATAGTAATCTAATGTTTGATAAACACAAAGATCCAAGCTTTTGGGACAAGAATTCACTATTTGACAAAAATTGTTGAGAAAACTGGAAAGCAGTTTGGCAGAAACTCTGTAAAAACCAAGATCTTGCACCATAAAACAAGATAAAGTCAAAATGAGTACATACTTTAAACCTAAAGGGTGATACCAAAAGCAAAATAGGGGAGTATGGAATAGTTTACATGTCAGATCTGTAGATAAAGGAAAAATTTACAATGAAACAAGAGATAGACAGCATTCCAGGATATAAAATGGATAATTGTGGTAACATTAAATCAAAAAGGTTTTGGGCGAATAAAACCAATGCAGTCAAGATTAGAAGGAAAGTAGAAAACTTGAGCGGGGGGAGAAATGTACAACAAGTAGATCTGATAAAAGATTCATTTCTCAAATACATAGAGAACTGAGTAAAATATATATTTGAGTCATTTTCCACTTGATAAGAGGTCAAAGGATATGAATAGGCAGTTTTCAGATGAAGTAGTCAAAATTATCTATAGTCATATGAAAAAATGCTCTAAATCACTATTGACTAGAGAAAGGCAAATTACAACTCTGAGGTACCATCTCACACCTACCAAACTAGTTAATATGACAGAAAAAGAAAATGACAAATGTTGAGGGGATGTGGAAAAATTAGGACACTAATGTTTTGTTGATGGAGCTGTAAACTGATCCAACCATTCCAGAAAGCAGTTTGGAACTATGCCCAAGGGCAATCAGACTGTGCATACGTTTTAACCCAGCAATACTGCTTCTGGGGTTGTATCTCAAAGAGATCATAAAAATGGGGAAAGGATCCACATGTACAGAAATATTTATAGTAACTCTTTTTGTGGTGGCCAAGAACTGGAAATTGAGGGGATGCCCATCAATTGGGGAATGACTGAGCAAGTTGTGGTATATGAATGTAATAGAATACTACTATGCTATGAGAAATGATGAACAGGCAGACTTCAGAAATACCTGGATAGACTTAGATGAACTGATGCGGAGTGAAGTGAGCAGAACCAGGATAACATTATCCAGGGTAACAGCCACAGTGTGTGAGGACTGTTTTTGATAGACTTAGTCCTCCACATCAAGGCGAGGACCTAAAACATTTCCAAAGAACTTATGATGCAAAATGCCATCCACACCCAGAGAAAGAACTATGGAGTCGAAATGCAGAGTGAAGCAGACTATTTTCTCTTTTGTTATATTTGGTTTTGTTTACTTTTACTCATGCTTTCTCCCATTCATTTTAATTCTTCTTTGCAACATGACTAATGTGAAAATATATTTATAAGAATGTATGTGTAGAGCCCATATGAGATTGCATGCCATCTTGGGGAGGGAGGTGGAAGGGAGGGAAAGAAAATCTGGAACTTATGGAAGTGATTGTTGAAAATTGAAAACAAATAAATAAATTTGAAAAAATGCATGTCAAAAATGTTTACATGTAGTTGGAAATTATTTAACAAAATAAAAGCATATTTTTAAAGACAAAAAAATAAAGTAAGCAGAAACAGGAGAACATTGTACATAGTAACAGTAATATTGTAGAATGATCAACTGTGAATGACTTAACTATTATCAGCAATATGATGATCCAAGAAAATTCCAAGGAACTTGTGATAAAAGAAATCCACTTCCAGTAAAAGAACTGGTGAAATCTGAACACAGATCAAAGCATACTTTTTAACTTTGTTTTTCTTGGTTTTTTTTTTTGTCTATGTTTTCTTTTACAACATAGCTAATAAGGAAATATGTTTTTCATGACTGCACATGATCTATATCAAGTTGCATGCCTTCTCAAGGAGGGAGGAGGGGAAAAAGGGAAAGAAAAAACTGGATCTCAACAAAATTTTAAAAGCATATTAAGTGTTATTTTAGCATGTAATTAGAAAAAATAAAATATAAAGTTTTTCACATAAAAAGGAAAAAAATCTTAGAAAAGAAAAGAAAAATAAGAAAAGGGTAGTCTTTCATACCCATCAGACAGGCAAACATGATGAGGCAAAAAAGGAAAGTGACAAATGGGACTCACTAATGTATCATTGGAGCTATCAATTTGTCAAATCATTCTGGAAAGCAATCTGGAACTATGCCCAAAATATTTCTAATTTGCCTACACTTTGATGCAACTATAATACTATTAGGAGTTGTGATGGCAAGCAAAATAGGATCTTTTGATGTTTTTTGTTCTAGTATCATCAGTCAAGTGTCTCTGATTGAATCTTACTTTTATGAATCAAGAGTTTTTACAAGGAGTAAAGTACAGAAACAAGAGTTTCTTTAACTAGAAACGGTATATGTATTTGTATTGTTAATAATTGTAATGTGGTTAATGATCTTCCCCACCCATTAATGGGCCCGTCCATTAAGGGGAGTTTGATTAGGGAAGATCCGTGGGAAGGCCCAAGGCTTTTGTTAATGAGGCACTGATTGTCCTCTGGCTCTAAAAAAAGTATAAATACTCTGAGCTGAAGTTTTACCTTGGGGCTTACTGATTGGCTAGACCAGATTCTGGGAAGCCCAGAAGGAGCCTCTCAGCTTTGAAAACCCAGATGTTGGTGCTTCCCTCTCTGGTTAACTATGGTCAGTCCCCTGGACCTGTCTGTTGAATCAAGGCAGAGAAAGCCATGTTTGTTGAGCTTTGATTTCTCTATATTTTCTTTGAAGTTCAAGGTGTTGACTCCTCTGAACGAGGTGAATGATATACGTGCTTGGTTAAAGTGATTAACCCCTTGGATGTTGCTTTCCTTTCATGAATGCAGAACTAAGAACCTGTGATGGCAGGCCCTCCTGTGTATGTGGGGGTGCTTACTGATACAGGAGTACACCCAAAAGAGATTAAAGGAAAAGACTCAAATGAAAAAAAAATTTATAGCAGCTCTTTTTGTGGAAAAGCACTGGAAAGAACTGGAAATTAAGCAGATGCCCATCATGATTGGGGAATGACTGAACAATTTATGGCATATTATTGGATATGTAATATGTAATAGAATGTAATATTTTATGTAATATGTAATGGAATACTATGATGTTTTAAGAAATGAGGAAAGGGCCAGTTTCAGAGAAATCTGGGAAGATTTGTATAAACTGATAAAGAATGAAATCAGCAGAACCAGGAAAACAATTTATTCAATAACATTAACATCAAAAAAAACAAACAAACAACTTTGAAATGTTTTAGAACTCTGATCAACACAATGATCAACCAACCACAACTTCAGAAAAATGATAAGGATACTACCCACCTCTTGATAGGGAAATGATTGACTCAATGCAAAATGAGACAAATATTTTCTGGACATGGCTTATGCAGGAATTTTTTTTTTCTAACATGCATATTTGTTACAAGGGTTTCGTTTTTGTGTGGTTTTTTAAATTAAGATAAGGAAGATATATGCATATTTGTCAATGGAAGGAAAACAATCAATGGAAAGGGAGAGATTAAAGATGCTAGAAAAAAGGATAATTAGTGGAAACCAATGATGCCTCAGAAAAAATAGAATTGAGACACAGGTAAAGGGTTTATCCTTAGAAAGTAGAAATGAAAGCAGAAATGGAACTTATTCCTTTGTCATAGCAGGGAAGTAAAAAGGAATGTAAGTAAAAATTATTTAGAAGTAATCAGGAAATTCAGGCTGGATAGTCTTGTTCTTACTGAAGAAAAGGGTTTCATGGCTATGGTGAGAATTCACTAGTTTTCTAAATTTGGAAAAAAGTAAAAACAAAGACTGAAGAACAGTTCTGCATTTCATTGGCTAAATAGGTAGAAGTAGAGACTTAATATTGACAATACTAGAAGCAGAGGCAAATGAGTCAAAAATTATATTTCTTTGGAATTGCTATTAATTTGAAATACAAATCTAATGTTATTGGTCTCATGGAATCCCCCCAAAAAGCTTTATATTAATGATGATGCTATTTTAACCAAGCCACCTACCCTGTTTCCCTCTCTATAAAATGGGAATAATGGCAGCTACTATACTTTACATAGGTGCTGGAAGTAATTAATGCTTTGAGATCCCCAGATAAAAGGTACTATAAAAGCACAGAGTATTATTATATGATAAATAACATATTTTACATCCACTATGAATATAGATTTCTCTTAATGAAAGCATCATCTTCAAAACTACAAACGAAACCACGCAGATCAGATGTGAATGAGTATCCAAAAATTTCAACACCTTCTAGAGAATGCTCTAATATTAGGAAACCTATGTTTCACTTTCTAGTTATCATTAAAGACTATCTTCCAGTCTATCAGAAAAGCCTGGCCATAGTCTACACTGAAATTATCATTCAACTAGGGCTCCCAAGCAACTCAATATATTGGAGGAACATCCACTTCCATCTATAGATATGTTCTTTAAGGGGATTTTCTCTTATGAATGCACTATTTCCAGATATCATATGAACATGCTTATTCTCTTTTAGGAATTTAAGGAGTTGGGTCAAGGAAGTAAGCATCCATGACATTTAACCAACAATAAACTATAATTTATTGTGAGAACTCATATGTTTTTGTTTTTCTGTCTTGATATTTACTTAAATCTCTGTCTGAAAGATGTTCTCCATACTCTCAGGGGCATAAATAGTTAAACAGAAAATGTTAAATAATACCAGAGCCAAACTATGATCTCCAAGTCTAATTCCATAGCCACTCATTATCCTCACTACCAGCTGGAAAAGGAAATCTTATTTGTAGCTATAGACTGTGAAGTGAATGGTCTATTGCTTTGTGAATTATAATATCCAATATTTGACTTAAACTAATTTATAAAAGTAATTCATGTTGCTAAGTAATTTTTTCTTTAGCTTGGAAACCTAGGAAAAGCATCCACTAATCCTGCTACTTCTACCAATTCTAGGCTAAGGGAACACCAAGACCTTTTTGTACCACTCTGAGATACAGTGTTATGAGAGTAGGAAAGACAAAAAAGGATCAGGTTTTCCACTGAAAACATGACATTCCACTCTCCTCATTTTCAAATCAGCTTAATCTAGGACTTATAGAGAAGGAAGAAGAAATGGTTCCCTTATTTTTTTTTATCTCATTTGACCACCTACCTTCTAACTCTTTCTATTAGATAGTAGAAATATGGTATCACTTTACCACATCTATTTTCTCTTCCAGTTCCCAGTATTCTCATTTTTTAGTGCAATGTGGGCCATCCCATGGAGCATGTTCATAGTTGTATTTCCTGTTTCCAGTCAACTACAATGGAGCTTTGGATCCTACTTCCAGCCATGTGTGACTCAGGGCTAATGAGCTTGCCCTTTAAGATGATGGAAGAGTCGTCTTATTGTCTGTGGAGCTGGAAGAGCTGATGATTCACTAGATGTTTAAAAGAGAGCAACCCTAGCCTTGGTCCTCTTGTTCTTTGTGGCTACAAATCACACAGAATTATTTTAAATCAGTTCTCAAGTGTAGGGTAGAGAAGGAATAACTTTATCTATCCCCTTCCCTGGCTTTCATTTGGTTATGAGCATATGGTATCCCATATCCAACTTAAGGAAGACTGAACCTGGTGTAAAGTATATCTCTTGTCTTCCATTCTTGAGTAGGTGACCTAACATCGCTCATTGTTCAGGACTGGAGATGAGTTTAAGAAGTCTGAGATCCTGGGTCTATAGAGTGAATGAAGCTAACTGGGGAAAGGAGAGTTTCATCAGAAATGATGACCACCGAGAAGAGAATTAGCAAAAACTTAGTGTTTCACTGGCAGACAGACACATACCAAGAGTTGTTTGGACAATCGATGCAAAAGCAAAGCAAGATATAAAATTCCCAATTAGAAATGTTATGAACTGCATTATATTTAGATGGCTTAAGTATTAATCCCTTGGACAGGTATAATAGTAGTTAGTAGTTAGTCTTACTGTCAATGTACCCTGGTGAGAATTTTTTGTGTTGTAGCATTTCTTTTGTGTGTAGGAAATAAATACCTGAGCCCTACCTGATGCATTTTGTGTATTAAGTACTTTTCTGCTGCCCTTTTGGGGAAATAATAGACAGGAGTCTAAACCTGTGTTTTGGGTAGGTTCTTTTACCCATAGAAGATATGTATTTCCACATGAGATGTCTAAATATACAAAATGTGATTCTTACCTTGAAGGGAGCATGAGAAGTGGCCATGAGGCCATTTATACTGCTGCCTTTTGATGAAAAAGCTACTAGGTGAGAATTATATCTTATTTGCCCCACTTCAGTTTTGCTGGCCTAGTGGTAGAATTTTTAGGTTCAAAAGCCAAGAAAAGCAATTAAATTCCCTGGTTGTTATCCCTTAAAGGGAGAATAACCCCTGCAGCTTAAATCCACAAACTGGACTCCTTATCAAATGCTCATAATAGGCTATCACAAATAGTGGTATAATACTATACATATAATGTATAATATTACAAATAATGAGTAAACCTATTTATCCACATAAAGAGCAAACAGAAATCAAAGATCTATGGGTTAGAATATACCAGAAAATGCATAAGTGAATAAGCTCTTTAGATGAGAAAGAGATGAGATCTCACTCAAATGAGACATTCCAATATCATCTAAGGGGAAATTCCTTAAAGTCTCAAGGGAAGCAAGCTGGAAATCAGGGATGAATTGAGGATCTTGTTTCCCCTATGGATCTGTCACTTCCACAGTTCCCTCCCTGAGGAGAGTTTGGAACCACAGTATCTCTGTGGAAGAAGGAATGAAGATTCTCCTCACCAACGTTATTTTACCAATTCATTCATTCATTCATTCACACAGTCATGTCATCATTCTATCCACTCATCCATAATCACACATAACACAGCGCAATTCCTCCCCTACATAATTTGATTGGGAGTTGGGTTATATCTAAATAATTTGTCCTGGAAACACCAGGGTGTGGGGTTTTAATGAGACAAAAAATGAGAGAAAATGGAGTTCTCATTAAAGGCCAGGCTCCTCCAGTATTAAAGACAGTCTAGAATATGTGCTTGGGTCCAGACCAGAAGGACTCTTTCGGGAGAGGGTACAGTCCAGTGTTCCAGTCCTGTAGACCCAACATAGTATGCTTATTATTAGGGTTGGGGTTTTTTTGTTATAATTTGGTTTTAATTTACAATGAATCAAAGGAATCCAAAATTTAGGAAATGCCTTGTCTCATATCTCTTCTACTTAACCCTTTTAACTTAAGTATGTGCAAAGTTTTTCTTCCTTCCTTCCTTCCTTCCTTCCTTCCTTCCTTCCTTCCTTCCTTCCTTCCTTCCTTCCTTTCTTTCTTTTTAACCAAGATTAATAAGCCATCACTCCTAGCAATGAATGAAAAGCAATTCATAACAACGTCTGACATTTTTTAAGAGCAAGTGTTTTAGGAAACTACAGAAGGAACACTAGAAAGAAAGTGAATGATCCAGGGCTTAAAGTTTTGTCTGCATTTTCTCTGCTTACACTTATCGGGTTAGACTGATTCTTTATAGTTGAACAGGTGCACCATGGCAGGTTATTCAGAAAAAATGCCTGTGTCTTTATTGTCTTTCTGTTAGATTTTGGGAGTAGAGTTTGTTTCATTTATTAGATTCATATCATCAGTGTCTAGCACAGGCCCAGCACTTGGTAGACATAATAGATATCTGTTTATTAGTGGAATTCTCTATGTGTCAATTCAATTCAGTCATTAAGATGTTTTAGTTACTTAGGTCATCTGACTCAACAATCAATACACACGTTATAGACCCAGCTATAGTGATACTAATTTATCCTAAAGCCCTGGAATTATATGGGTCCTGGGAACACCTTATGAAGCTTTTATTGAAACTAGTCATTTATCCAGAGTTATTTGAATTCTGTTGTGCCTCAAGATGGGAGGATGTAAAATGTTGCTTTGTTGAAACAGCAAACGTAGGACTAGTAAATGGTCATGCTGATTGCTTATACCATGAATATATGTGTTCAGAGATAACTGAGTCAATGGGCTTAAGCCTCCCAAATGTAATTCTCACCACTCAAGTCAGTAGAAGTGAGGATAAGAGGAAGAAGGGAATATTAAATTAATTTAGAAGAGCAGAAGCCCTGGATTAGCCATAGAACAATATAGCACTTAGAGTCAGCTAAGAGTTACTCAGTTAATCAGTGAATCAACTGAATACACAGTAGGTACCCATTAAGAGAGAACACGAGTTTCTTCCAACTCACTCCAACCCCAATTTAATGAAGCATGACTTTCTTAATTTTATCAACAGATTTAAAAAGTCACTCAATGTCAGTCACAATGTTTTTTAATGCAGTATATTCACTCTTAAATAGTTTTTGTGTAAAATTTGACACAAAAGTATTTACTACACTGTAAATATATGTGACAACATACTGTATCATTTTAGTTTTTGTAAAGCATTTAGTTACTATACATGGACAACACAAATTTGATTATTCTTGTGTTAGTATTGTTAACCCCTTGCAATTTGCAATTATGTCATGTCATTTAAAAGGAAATGTTGTATACTATAAAATTGCATTGTTATATGATAACTCACACTTCTTTCTATTGGGGCTTAAATTCTGACAGTTTCCTTATCTACAATCCTGTTAATAACTCCAAGTGAGTCTACACAAGCAGTAAAACAGCTACTGAAACAAAATCAATAATTCTAGGTAAAACTGTAGAAATCAGTTTCAAATAGTTGTTGTTCCCTATGCCCATTTTCCTCCTCATGTAGGTATTCCCCCCTTTTATGAAGTAAAATGTAAATTCAAACTGCAAAACAGTAAAGGAGTGAATGAGTTTAAATTCATTTCTCCTACTTTGAAGGAATGCTTATAAAAACCTGAAATAGAAGCCAATGATCAGGAAAAACCCAGTCGGGATGGGGATGGGCAGCAGTCTCAATGAACCCCAGTATTCATTCACCAATTCACGTGACTGTGTCTCACCACCAAAGAGTTAGGTCAGGTGAGATTCGAGGCTTTAAAATATGTCTACATAGTAACCCCAAATCAAGGACCCAAATTTCAGTGAATGAAAGTTTTTGCCTTATTTATTTTTACAAAGGCAGACTTTTCACCTCACTGATTTTCAATATTCACATTAGAGGTTTCATTTCATTTCTATTCAATGTTTTTCTACCTGCAGAGTACTTTCCTGACCACAGGATCTTCACTTACATTAATTTTTCTGCCTCGATAGCTGCTGAATGAGACGCATTCCAAAATGACCCTGTATTATTGGTTTCCATTTTGATGCTGTCAGGATGTAGTGACAGTAAGTGTTGACACCTTAGCAACATGAAATAAACATAAAAACAAAACCTGAGTATTTTACTGCTGAGCTTTGGAACCTTTGACCTAATAGAGTTAGAAAACCCTTCACCTCTCAAACACTAGCACTTAAAATATGAAGTATTTCATTTGGAAATTCAAGTAGGAAGTGCCCCACTTCCATGAGCCTCTGTGTATATGTGGAAAATGTCTATGCAGTGACAGAGGGTTTTCCCCCTAGTTTCCTGTATGTGGATTGTAAAGAGTTTTTAACAGTAAATACCTGATAATAACTACTTCCTGAAACTAGTAGTGACTTCAATGAATTAACAAAACTTGTGATCAAGCCTTTTGAATAAGAAAAATAACCCCTGAAGTATTTATAGTCACATAAAATAGTTCAGCCAATATTCCTTCACAAGTAAAAATAAATATGGTGGCAGCATAAGCCAGGAATTTAAGTTCAGAAGAAGCAAACTCCTTGAAGGAAGTGATCATACTGTTTTTTAACATCCGCAGAACCTAAGATAACACAATGCACACTGTAGGTATTTAATAAATGTTTGTTAAGTTGAATTTGCCCCTTTAGTCAAAGTTTAAACCAATTGAGAATCCTCACTGAGGCTCTAACAGATACCACTATTTAAAATTTATCTTCCTCTCAGAGGATTTGATCTCCAATTAAAAAATTCAGAAATGTGCATGGTATCTTCATCCCTGTACTAACCTTGTTGGGATCCTCTGCGTAAGTTTAATATTTAATTACTTTAAATTTTTTTAAAAAACTGTTTTGCTCTAATTATATACCTTGTAATCATTCCATTAAACTGAAAATATTAATAACAAGAGTATATTTCAATATAGTACTTTAAGATTTACAAAACACTTCATATATATTTTCTTGTTGAATTCCTACAAAAACCTGACCTGAAAGATACATAGTGCATGTATTATTGTCCACATATTATAGGTGAAAAGACAGGTTTAAAGATATTAAGCTATTTGAGTAAAATCACAAAGGTAGTAACTGATAGATCTGAAATCTGAAGATGGGACTTGTAATTCTAAGTTCAGTGTTCTTTCCAGTAACCCATTAAACACCTAATATTTGCAAACAAATGTGTTGAACACTGTAGGATACAAAAACTAGGAAAACATGATCCTTATCCTCTGGGGACCTTGTAACTAAGTGAGGGGAAAGGATTAGCCAAGTGTACCAAGTACACCAAATTTATAATACAAAGCAGTCATGGGAAAAATAAAAGAATGCATTGTCCAGCACAAAATGCATTGATGGTAGAGTTGTGAACTGATCCAGCCATTCTGGAGAGCAATTTGGAACCATGTCCGAAAGGCTATAAAACTGTGCATACTCTTTGATCCAATAATACTACCATTAGGTCTGTATCCCAAAGAGAGAAAAAACAAAAAGGAAAATGAACTATTTTAACAAAAATATTTATAACAGCTCTTTTTGTAGTGGCTAAGAATTGGAAATGGAGAGGATGCCCATTAATTGGGAAATGACTAAACATATTGTGGTAAATGATTGCAATGAAATACTATTGTGCTATAAGAAATGATAAGCAGAACGATTTCAGAAAAATCTGGAAAGACTTACGTGAAATGATACAAAATAAAGTAAGCAGAACCAGAAGGACATTGTACACAGGAACAGCAATATTGTATAACAAACAAGTGTTAATGACTTAACTATTTTCAACAGTAAAATGAAAATAGTAAAATGTATAACCTATATCGAATTGTGTGCCTTCTCACCGGGGATCAGTGAGAAGGGAGGAAGGGAGAGAAGTTGGAACTCAAAGTTTTAAAAACAAATGCTAAAAATTGTTTTTACATGCAACTAGGAAATAAGACATATAGGCAATGGGGTATAGAAATCTATTTTGCCCTACAAGAAAATGGGAGGGAAGGGGATGAGAGAAGGGACAGGTTTGATAGAAGGGAGGGCAGATTGAGGGAAAGGGTAATTGGAATGCCAGATGCCTTGGGGTGGGCAGAGGAGAAAGATGGGGAGAAAATTTGAAACTCAAAATCTTGTAGAAGTGAATGTTGAAAATTAAAAATAAATTAATTAATATTAAAAATACACTCACCAAAAAAAAAAACCAAACAGTACAATGATCCAAGACAACCCCAAAAGACTTATAATGAAAAATGCTATCTGCCTCCAGAGAAATAATTTATGTCATCTGAATGCACACTGGAGCATATTATTTTTCACTTTCTTTTTTTTTTGTTTGAGTTTTCTTCCACAAAATGACTAATATTGAAATATTTTACATGATTGCATATGTATAACCTATACCAGATTGCTTACTGTCTCAGGAAAGGATAGGGTAGGGAGAAAGGGATAGACTTTAGAACTCAAAACTTTAAAAAAGAAGGCAAAAATTGTTTTTAATATAACTAGGGAAAAATAAAATATTATTTTAAAAAGAATACAATTGTCTATGTACGAAAATGTATGCCTCATTCCACACCTATAGTCTACCACCTCTCTACCGAAAGGTTAGGAATATACTACATAATCGGTCAAAATTGTTTCTTATTCTATTGAATTTATTTTCTTTGTTCCCAGCCATGATTTGATGGGCATGAGGGTGGGGGTGGGGGGCGTGTGTGTGTGTGTGTGTGTGTGTGTGTTCAGGGACAGAGGAGGGATAAGGTGATAAAGATGAAATAACTTGTAAAAATAGAAAGCACAAATCAAACTTCATGCTGAAAAAGTAAAATGAAACAAAATAAAATAAGAAAGTCAGGTGTTCTCTAATATCCCTTCCAACTCTAAAATCCTAGGATCCTATGATAAATATCATGAAAAAGTGCAATGAGCACTCAGAGAAGGAAGAGGGAAGCATCAGTTGTAGGGAAACTAGGATAGGCTTAAGAAAGCTTGTAACTAGGTCTTGAATTATAAATAGCATTTTGACAAACAGAGATGGGACTGGGAGATCATCCCGGAAAAGAGAAATTGCATAATTAAAGATTTGGGTCTAAAAATGCACAAAATCATGTGTGTTCTGGGAATATCGAGTCATTTAATTTGGTTGCTTCCGCATGAAGGCAGGGTAGATGATGAGTCTGGAAATGTAGATTGGGATCATGTTGTGGAATGCCTTGAATACTAAGTTGAGGAACCTGGACTTTATTAATCAGAAGGCAATAGGGAGCCATTCTTCTCTAGCTTTAAAACATGGCTCAAACTTGAAGGTTTTTACATGAAATCTTTCCTAATTTCTCCCAGTTGCTAGTGTGTCCTCCTTCCCTCCCTCCTTCTCTCTCTCTCTCCCTGTCTCTCTCCCTCTCTGTCTCTGTCTCTCTCTCTCAATCTCTCTCTGCCAAAATGTAAGCTCCTTGAACTCAGGGATTGTTTCATTCTTTGAATGTGACCCCAGCACCTATGACAATGTCTGGCATCTAATAAGCAATTAATAAATACTTGTTGGTTGATGATCTATTGATTGGAAATATTGATAGGAATATTCATCTTACAACAGGATAGATTAGAGGGAAGAAAGATTAGATATAGGAAGTTCATTTCAATTAAATTTAACAAACATTTCTTAAGTGTCTTCTATATTCCACAATGGAGGGATCACTGTAATAGTCCGGGTGACATAAGGAAAGCTTCAACTGGAGGGGCAGCATTGGGAATGGAAAGGAAGGGACAAATTCAGGAAATCTCAGGAAACATTCTTCAAAAGACATAGGAAGGAAAAGAGTCTTTTTGATTTGTTTGTTTTGTTAAGTAAAAGTCTGACAAAATCTGACTTCATCTTCATAGGTTCGATTTTAAAACAAAACAAGGCACTCATAAATCCTAAACAGTTAACAAAAAAGAGGTTTATTGAGGTCCAATACACCTGAATTTACAAGAATACAATGGTACTTAGCTTGGACAGGCCCTTCTCATCTCCACATAGGAATAGTTTGGTATGCTGACATAAGAGGTCTCCCAGCATTCAACCAGTTGAAGGTTCTTGACTCCATGTGAGTAGGAAAACAAATGTCTGTTGTGGCGAAAGGAAGTAGAGAGTGGGGGAATCAGAGGATCCTGGTCCTACCACAACTTGGGAAATCAAAATCACAGAATCGTAGTTGAATGGTATCTCTACAGGCCATTAATAGACCTCCTTCCAAAATTACTATGATGTTGAGTCATTAATAACTACCCTTTGGGTCTGAACATTCAACCAGTTCTACATCTACCCAATTACATTATAATCAAGTCTGCATAGATCATTGATTTATAACTAAAATGTTCCCATGTCCAACCCTTTCATTTTATAGATAAGGAAACTGAGGTCCAGAGAATTCAGTGACCTGTCCATGGTAACTCAAGCAATAAGTAGTGGAGCTAAAATTTAAACTGATTCCAAATCTAGCATGCTTTCCACTGTTGCTTCTGATGTCTCCATTTTGTCCACAAGAATAGCATGACAGAGTTTGTCAAATGTTTTGATAAAAACTAAGCAAACTATACTTATGGCATTCCTCTAGTCTAACAGTCTAGTAACTGTCAAAAAGATGAAAACAGGTTCATTTGGAATCACTAGTTCTTGATGACTATTCTTTCACCAACATAGTTTACACAAAACTATGTTGTCCTCCAAACATTAGCTTGAAGTTCTTGTGAAGTTCTGAGGGGCAAAAAATTCCCTTACAGCCAGTGACAAGCAGGAAATCAATATGGGAGAAATTAGAGTTAGATCGATAACTCACATTTTATACCAAAATAAGCTCTGAATAGATGTGACCTAAACATAAAAGGTCACATCATAAACAAATTAGAGAAACAAGAAGAAAAGTACCCCTCAGATCTCAGGATAGAGAAAATGCTCATGGGTTGGAGAGGATCACAAAAGATCAAATAGCCCCCTGTAAACAATATTATTCAATATTATGTTGCAAATCCTAGCAATAACAGAAAGAAGAAAAAGATATAGGATGAAACAGAATAGGATAGAAGGCAATAAAACTATCTCTTTTTGCAGAGGATATGATAATATACATAGAAAATCCCAAAGACTCAACTAAAGTTAGTTGAAACTTTTAATAATTTTAACAAAATAGCAGAATATAAAGTAAATCCATATAAATCATCAGCATTTCTATATATTACAAACAAAACCCTGTAAAAAGAGATATTAAGAGATATTCCATTTAAAATAACTCTAGACATATAAAATACTGGGAAGTACACCTGCCAAAAGAAACCCAGGAACTATATGAACAAAATTATAAAAAAAATTTATGCAAATAAAATCAGATTTAAATAATTGGAGAAATGTTTATTTTCATGAATAGGCTGGGCAAATGTGGTAAAAACAACAATTTTACCCAAACTAACTTATATATTCAATGCCATCCCAATTAAATTACCAAAACAACATTTTGCTGAATTAGAAAAAAAATAGCAAAATTCATTTAGAAAAACAAAAAGTCAAGAATATCAAAGGATCTAACAAAAAAATGTAAAGGAAGAAGTTTTAACAATACCAGATTTTAAAGTATATTATGAGGCTGTAATTATCAAAACTATCTGATATTAGCTAAGAAATAGAAAGATCAGTGAAACAAAGTAGCCATGCAATTTATAGCAGCAAATAAATACGGTAACCTTGTATTTGACAATGTAAAGACAAGTTTTGGGGATAAGAATTCATTATTTGGTAAAAATCGTTGGGAAAACTAGAAAGCAGTTTAACAGAAATTGAGCACAGATCAATACCATATACCAAGACAAGATCAAAATGGATACATGACCTAAATGTAGAAATATTACAAGAAAATTTGAATATGGAATATATTACCTGTTAGACTTATGGGTAAGCGAACAATTTATGGATAAACAAGAGATTGAGAGCAGTGTGAGGTATAAAATGGACAATTTAGGATTATATTAAACTAAAAAGGTTTTATACAAATATAAAACAAATGTATCAAGATCAGAAGGAAAGCAGAAAATTGGAAAACAGTTCACAGACTATCTCAGATAAAGGTCTCATATCTCAAATATGTAAAGAACTTGGTCAAATCTGTAAGAATATGTCATTTGCCAAATGATAAATGGTGAAAGGATATAAACAGGCGGTTTTCCAATGGAGAAATTAAAACAATTTATAGTCATATGAAAAAATTATATTGGTCTAAATCATTACTGATTAGATATCATTTCACACGTATCGGATTGGCTAAAATGATTAAAGGAAAAAATGACAAATGTTGGAGGAGATGTGGAAAAATTGGGACACTAATTCATTGTTGGTGGAATTGTAAGAAGAGATATTATGGTATCTTGTTTTACTTCCACAAAGGTTATTGGAAAATAATCAGGATTCATGGGGAAGTTTGCTTATTTTATTTTAACAAGACCATCAGGGGCCAGGAGGACTAGAAAGGTTAAAACGGAAAAAACAGTTCAAGCCTGAGGGATCATACCCGGTCATACTCACAAGTACTCTCATTGACCATGCCTACATAATCTACATACAGAGAGGATGTAGGGAAAGGAATACGAGGAATTTGAGGAATTTGACTCACCCTAACTCTAGCAGGAGAACTGGGTAACTTTACTCCTGCCTCTGTATCAGGGTGAGTGTTCCTAGTGAGCACCTCACCCACTTGCTCATGAGAAGTATAATATATGCCTTCTCTGCCCACTCTGTCTCTGAGTTTTTTCAGTGAAAAAGTGTTTACTGTACTAATGGGCATATCATGTGGATCTTTTTAAGGCATGCTACCAGGGAAGCAATGGGCAGCAGCAGTTCATCTACAGTTAACTCCCTTACCCTGACTGGGAAGTCCTGTGATCCCCACAGACATACTAAGGGGCATCTCATACAGATCTTCTTAAGGGCACGCTACCAGGGGAACAGGTGGCAGTTTGTTCTGGGCTAGCTTCCTGACCTTGCCTGGGAAATCCTATGATCCCCACAGCTGAGTTTCTCACAGAATCATGAACTGATCCAACCACTTTGGAGAACAATCTGGAATTATGCTCAAGGAGTTATACAACTGTGTATGTCCTTTGACCAGCAATACCACGATTAGGTCTGTTTCCTGACCTGATCAGGGAAAAAGGAAGAAAACCTAAATGTTCTAAAATATTTATAGCAGCTCTTTATGGTGGCAAAGAACTGGAAATGGTGGGGATGCTTGTCAATTGGGGAATGACTGAACAAGTTGTGATATATGATTGTGACAAAATAGTACTGTGCTATGAAAAATTATGAGCTCAATGATCTTAGACCAATATGAATAAACTTGCACAAAATAATGAAGAGTGAAATGAGCAGAACCAGGAGAATACTGCACACAGTAACAGCAATATTGTTATAAGAACAACTCTGAGTGAATGTCATTTTGACAATTATAAATACTCAAATTAACTACAAAGGACATATGAAGGAAGATGCTATCTGCATCCAGAGAAAGAACTGATAAATAGAAGAACGTATATAGTTTTACATGTTATACACACACACACACACACACACACACACACACACACACACACACATTTGTGTCTGATGGTAGCCATCTTGGGGAGGGAGAAATTATATAACTTCATTATATATTTAAAAGAAACAGCAAGTTGTACACAATAGATTTGCAGTTTCATGTACAATCTTTTTTTATATTCTACTATATTATGGGAAGAATGCTTGTCTTATTTTTTAAGTTCAGAATAAAATAAATACAATTTTTAGAAAAGATCAAAGGGACAATTTTGATTATATAAAGTTAAAAAGCCTTTGCACAAACAAATCCAAAAGAACTAAGATTAGAAGGAATAATTGCGGGAAAAAAATTTGCAGCATGTTTTTCTGATAAAGGCTCATTTCCAAGATATATGAAGAACTGACTCAGATTCACAAAAATAAGAGCCATTCCCCAGCTGATAAGGATATGAAGAGGCAGTTGTCAAAGGTGGAAACCCAAGTTATCTATAGTCACATGAAAAAAATGTTACAAATCATTAATGATTAGAGAAATGTAAATGAAAGCAATTCTAGGATTCTACTTCATGTCTTTCAGATCAGCAGATGACAAAAATAGGAAATGACATATTGGAGAGGCTGTGGGAAAAGAGTGATGGACTTTACTTCTGGTAGAGTTATGAATAAGAAAGCAATTTGGAATTATTTTTTAAAAAAGTGCTAAATCACGTATGCCATTTGACCCAGCTATGCCATTGCCCAAAAAGATCAAAGAGACAGGAATAAGTTTACGTGCACAAAATATTTATAGCAATTCTTTTGATGATGGCAAAAACCTGGAAATGAAGGGGATATTCATCAATTAAAGGATAGTTGAACAGTTCTGGTATATGAATTTTAAAAACAGTTTTTTAAAAAAGTTAAGCTGGATGGCATCCCACAGAAGGCAACCAGGATGGCAAAGGACCTTAGCCTTGTGCCATATGAGAACTGGTTGAAGAGACTGAAGATATTTATGCTAGAAAAGAGAATATTTTAGGGATCTTCAAGTATTTGAAAGGATATTAGGGAAACAGAAACTGCCTTGTTCTGAATGGTCTCAGAGACCAGTAACTGGGTAGAAGTCACAGAGAACTGATTTCAGCACAATAAAGAGAAACTACATAAGATAATGTCAGTGACCTACTTTGTAAACCGAGTACTGTATAGATACATCAGCTAGTATTATGCTGTTATTGTTATTAAGTAGAGCTAATCTAAAGTAAAATGGATATCCTTGGGAGCTAATAACCTCTTTGTCAGCAGACATTGGCCACTTGAAGTGGCCAATGGATGATCTTTATCAGAGATGTTGTAGATGGGAATTACATGTGGGATGAACTAGGTGGTCTCTAAGGTGTCTTGAAATTCAGAGACCTTGATGCTTTGATTTTGCTTTTCGTAGCAAGCTTTTAGTTCGCAACCCAGGATTTTTTTTCACATGAACAGTCATCTGGCCACATCCTCCATATTGGATATTTATTTAATTGATTCTTTTGAACCAAGTGTAGAACTTTATACTCACATCTATTCATTTCATCCTACTATATTTGACCCGTTATTCTTAGCTACGGAATCTCCTTGCTTCCTAACTTTATCATCTACCATCTTAGCCATTATCTCTCTCAGTTTTATGTCTAGGGAAATCTGATACTTTTTATCTACACTTTTAACCAAGTCTAATAAGAAGTGTTGATGACATTGGAACCAAGGACAAATATCTGGGTCATTCTACTAGAAATTTTCCTCCAGGTTAACATCAGTCAATTAATCACCACTAGGCATTAATCTTTGTATCTGCTTCTTTGCTTTCATATTTGAGAACAAAATGGTAGGTGGGTTTTATGGAACATGTGCATAGGTATTTCTTCCTAATGTTTCAATATGGCAAGGGTCTATGATTTCGTTTGTGTAGTCACTCCCTTCAAAGATTCAGACCACAACCCCTCCTAGTAGAGAATTCAATGAATTGTTGTGCTTAAAAATCATTATCTTGTGTCCAACCTTTCAGTAATGCACATTTATGAACTTATCTAGAATTTGTCTGTCTTCAGATAACAGACTTACAATCTGGCACCAAGTCTCTATTCACAGGCTTTTCATCTTGGGAGGACTTGCCAAAGGCTGGTTTGTGTTGGACTAGCCTTTCAGATCCCAGGGTCCCGCTCTATACCATGACAGGGCATGCATATAGAACCAGAGGGGAAATGCTTCATTAAGAAATCATGTATATCCCTAATAATATTAAGATTAATAAATTTCACTCTCCAACTATAGAATTCATAAGCCCAGTTAATTTTTAAAAGTTCACTCAGATAAGAAAAGTGAAACTACATCCACATCCAGAGAAAGAACTACAGAGTCAGAGCTCAGAATAAAGCAGATTATTTTCTATTTTGTTACGTTTTGCTTTGTTTTGGTTTTTCTCATGGTTTCTCCCATTCGTTTTAATTCTTCTGTGCAACACGACTAATGTGAAAATATGTTTAATAAGAATGTATGTGTAGAACCCATCTGAGATTGCATGCCATCTTGGGAAAAGAGGGGAGAGAGGGGGAGAAAATTAAAAACTGATGGAAGTGATTGTTCAAAACTGAAAACAAATTATTAAAAAACAATAACAACAACAACAAAAAGAAAAGTGAAACTGACAGTGACTGATTTCAGAAAACATTTATGGTACTTTGAACATTGGGCATTGCTAAACATAGTCAAGGCAGGATGCAAACACCAGGACAGAATGAGTCATCTCTGGGTGTTTGTTGACCCTGAAAGCTTTTTAAGCTCTTAACCCTGCAAGCAAAATTCCCCTCCAGTACTGACTATATGTCTCTTTAATAAAAAGGAAAAAAAGAAAGAAAGGAAGGAAAGAAGGAAGGGAGGAAGGAGGGAAGGAAGAGAAGGAAGAAAAAAACCTTTAAGCTGTGGCTCCCCAAATTTTCCTGCTATCCAGAAACTCCTTTTGAAGTCTGGTTAAACTGAGGTTTTAGGAAATGACATTACGCCCTTTAGAAAATATTCTTTTACGTAGTTTCCTGGTGATAATAGTTTATATTTATATCACAGTTGAAGGTTTACAAAACACTTATCATATAAAACCTTATGAGACAGATAGTGCAAGAATTAGCATTCCCATTTTACAGATGAAAAAATTAAGTTTCAGAAAGGTGAAGTGACTTATCTTTGGCCCACAAAGCCTATCACTGGCTGAAGAATAAGTCAGATCTAAGATTCCTATCCCCCATTCACTGCTCTTTTCACTATACCATATTGTTGGTATACCCCACACCACTCAAGTCTTGCCCTATCCCCTTCCACTGCCAAGAAAGGATTATTAGTCATATGAGGAATAGGAACTCTTCTGCATGGTGACTGGATATGATTAGGGTTGAATTGTGTGGCCATAGAAAAGTTTTTCTCTGTGAGAAACTAACTCTATGAGGATTTGGCATCCAAGTCCTTTCCACTGAGTGTGTTAAATCCAGTGAAAGGTTGCCAAAACTACAGATTCTTCAGTCTCATAGCCCAGTCCCTTCCATGAAACTCACAAGTGTCAGGAGAGGATGGCAGCACTTGCCAATCCATGACCTTCCTAAATGGTGATAGAAAACCAACAAGTTTAACCTTGATATCTCTACATTTTAGCAAACTTAGAAGTATACTCTACCTTCCAACTTGGAATATTTAGAGGATTCTCCACTTTTCTGTGTTATTCCACAGTAATCCTAGCACTTCTAGAACCTAGGATGAGTACTTCAAAAGTCATCTGTGACAGATTCATAAAAGAACCGCTCAAACTTAGGAAAGGTCAAGAGAAGGGGTGGATATAAATCTAGAGCTTCTTGGCAGGAGCCTCCCCTCTGGAAGAAGGTAGCCAGCATGGTGCCTTGTGGTGAGGAGACAGATACTGGCATAGCAGTCTCTGGAGGGAAAGACCTCAGGATACAGGAAGTTCACTGGTAGGAAAGCTATCCCTGAGGATGGGAGGGTGGGGCAAGGAGTGGAAACAATCTGGGAAAACAACTAACTTGGGATGCAGACACCTGTAGTGGAGGAGGGAGATTAAACAGGTCAGGGGGAGCTACTTAGTTTAACTAACTATTCATGAAAGATATTGTGCCATAATGGATAGAAGGCTGACCTTGAAGTCAGGAAGACATGGGCTCAAGAGTAGCCTCTGACTCATAGTAGCTGTATGACCCTGAACATACAGTGCTCCAGTCAACTCTCTAATTATATCAATTACTCAAGAGTTGTTGACCTGCTTTGGGGGAGAGAATTTCCACTGGAAAAGAAAAGAGAGAGAGAGAGAGAGAGAGACAGAGAGAGAGAGAGAGAGAGAGAGAGAGAAAGGAATCCTTGTTGACAAGGTGTTAAACTCAATAGTCTCTGTCTGCTGAAGGAATATATTAAGTGTTGCGAGTCCTCTCTGAATTTCAGCAGCCTGAAACAAAGTTAATCAAACGCCTCACTTTAGTTATGGTCCTACATAAAATCATGTTTTTATGAAAATTATTGGAACTGGACTATTCTGGAAGTCATAAAACTTGTTTTTTCATCTTACACCTACTATTAAATTGCTGTGTGAGCTTAAGCAAATCACTTCTCATTTCACTTCCCATCAGTTGCCTCATGTAAAATGAAAAAGTTTGGACTCAATAATCTATAAAGTCTCTTCCAACTCTAACATTCAGTGTTTCTAATTTCCTTGGTGTGTGACTTTGGATAAATTAGTTCTAATATATTTGTCTCAATTTTCCAATCTGCAAAATGATTGTATTATGTTGTCCCCACAGAATAGGCTTGATTTTCTGACATATTTTGTAGGATAATGTTAATTTATTTATATACATACACATATAGATATACTTAATGACAAAAGGTGTGAATTTCTAATGGGTAAACAAAGGTTGTCTTCTTTCACACTGGGAGAAACACAAGATCTCTTTGTTGAGAGAAAACAAGATGAAAAAATGATACAGCCTGCCTTCCCTGGCGAGCCAGGGACACTTAGGAGTGGTATGTTGCATACGCAGTAAGATGTCATTTATTTGTTGGTTAGTTTTCCTGAAGCTTTTTTAAAATCTTTTTTACAAGTAAAGGTTCCCTGAAGAAAGGTCAGGGGGATGGCATATTCATAAGTGAATGGGATGTAAAAACAAACAATACAAATAAAAATGATTCGCGAATTTTCAGGGTTGATAAGAAACCAGAGGATATTTGGGTAAAGTTTGGACTTTGCAGAAGTGGACAAGGTTAAAAGGTCTACTTTCTTGGGCAAGTGAGAAAATAAATTTAGGAGAAAAGGGAAAGAGAAAGACTGAGAGAGAACAGTGATTTAGACTGGTAAAAGCAGATAGATTGCTGCTACTTGAGAGAAGCTCTGCTCAACCAAAGCGGGAAAGTACAAACTTTAGGGATCTAGGATAAGAGAACCCTAGAATTGTTGAGGGCCCGGGTGGAGTGCGGTTGACAAGATCAGGATAGACCTTCAGGGAAACTTCTTTGACTCTGTGCTCACACCCCTCCCATGTTGGTGTCTCCATGAGACAAACAAGAGAATTACAGAAAACAAAGGATATGTAGAATAGATGCCCTCTAGGCTCACAGTCTTTAAGATGAGACTGATTAAATCACTAGGGCAGGAGACAGGCAGAATGTCACAGTAGGCTTGCAGTTTCTGTCTATAAATACCCTGACCCTCAGATCAATAAACGGAGTTTGTCTTTCTTCTCCCACATCCATGTCTTTCTTCTTCACCACATCACCGAGTCATGTAGGCATGCAGGCCATCCGCTACATAGAATGAGACAAGGAATAAGTTCAGGGAACTAAACAGAACTTTGTAGAACAAGAACCAATAATCATTCTCGTAAGCTGTAAAGAAAAATTCTTTATTTTATCTATGGATTGATAATTACCTAACCTAGAAATAGTTCATATCCACATATGTATGTATATGTACATATGAGAGCTACAGAGACAGACATAGAAGGAGGGAGGGGGAAAGGAGAAGAGAGAGAGGGAGAGAGAAGAAGAAGGAGGAGAAGGAAGAGGAAAAGGAGGAGGAGGAGAAGGAAAAGAAGGAGAAGGAGGATGAGGAGGAGGAGAAGAAGAAGAAAGGGAAGAAAGGAGAAAGAGGAGAAGTAAAAGAAGAAGAAGGAGGAGGAGAAGGAGGAGGAAGAGAAGAAAGGAGAAGGAAGAGGAGAAAGAGGAGGAGGAGGAGAAGAAGAAAGAGGAGGAGAAGAAGAAGGAAGAGAAGAAAAGAGAAGTAAAAGAAGAAGAAGAAGAAGGAAAAGGAGGAGGAAAAGAAGGAGGAGGATGAGGACAAGGATGAGGAGGAGTAAGAAACACACATGCAGAGACAGAGAGACAGAGATGGAAGGAAGAGAAAAGGAGGGGAGGGAGAAACATAATGTAATGGAAAGAGCAGTAGCCCTGAAGTTAGAAGAACTAGATTCAGGACAGTATGGCAGGAGTGCTGGGTCAGAGGATATGGGTTCAGATCCTACCTTTGACACTTACTCTGTGACCTGGAACAATTCACTTAACCACCCAGGTTATGTGGTTTTTTGTTGTTCTCTAATTTCAATATTACATGATTCTAAGAAAGGCCTCCAAGACCTAGGACCTACTGCCATGGCACCAGAATGGAATAAATCTAAGCAAAAATGTCCTCTACAATATCTTTGACAAGATACCATCCAGCCTCCACTTAGGAATGGTGACCTGATTACTTCCCACAAGATCCCAATTCACTTGGGATGATTTTAATTGTTGGGAAATTTTTTAATATGGTAGCTGTCCAAGAGAGGCAGCCCGGTGATTTGGGTTCCACACCTACCTCTGACACAGGATTACTCTGTGGTCCTGGGCAAGTCATCCAATCTCTCAGTGTTCTGGGCAGCTCCCTAAGATGGTGGCAGTGATGGTGCCAACCTGCATTGGGAGACAGTTTCCTCACCTGGGAGTTCCCTATACCAATGAAATCATAGATTGTCTCTCTTTTGGGGGGGGGAAGGAGAGGAAGACAAGGCAATTGGGGTTAGGTGACTTGTCCAAGGTCACACAGCTACTAAGTGCCAAGTGTCTGAGATGGGGTTTGAACTCAGGTGCTCCTGACTCCAGGACCGGTGTTCTATTCACTGAGCCACCTAGCTGTCCTGTAGGTTAAGTCTCTTTCCCCTCGCTAACTCCAAACTCCTTTGTAACTTTTCATTCTTTCTAGCCTCTCAGGCCAGTTTTTAAAAGTCCAGTCCAACTAAAGCTTCCTGTCTAGATTTTTTTTTTCTGCTTGATTCTTATGAAGAGCATAGTCTACCGTCTTATAATCTGGTTCAACCAAACAATTGTAGACTGCGCCATAGAAAAGGGCATTGCTTCAGTGTATAAATGCATTCACTGGCTAATAATAAGTCTCAGCCCAAGCCTCACTTGCTCATTGTTTGGGCTGTGATGGCTCAGAGTGAGTATAAGCAGTAATTGTGTTTGTTCTGGTCAGAAACTCTGAGGGCCTTCCCCTCCCAAAATGATCCTCTTGTGAAGGCAAACTAGGCCATCTTTTGTCTCAGTTTTTACCAGCCTTAAATCACTATGGGTGTTGCCTCAGACAAATTTAGACCTGGGAAAGAAGTTAACCTAAAAAGGCAAAGGTCTTCCACTACATCCTGAGCCATCACCAGTCATCTTGACTTATGTCTTGTCACTAGATTCAGATGACTCTGGAGGAGACAGTGACGCTGACGACTTTGCACAGCCCTGCCTCACGTAAATCGAATTCCCCCCTGCAAGTCAAGACTTCACCTTCCTAATGTCATTGGTCATCTTCCAGAATACAGAACAAATAACAACAAACACCAGTCTACTCCAGCTACCAGGAGCTGGGCAGGTGAAATCAAAAGCTGGACCAAGCCTGTGTGGCTCAGAGTACTGCAGATTGTTTGGGATTCTGTGGAACTCCAATACGCCTTGCTTCTCTTTGAAATTTCCAGCTGGTCCTAGGCCACATCCCTTCACCTGCTCCTCAAACTCTGGAACCACTTAGAGGTAGCTGGTTGCACAAGGGATAGAGCGCTGGACATGGAATCAGGAAGAACCAAGTTCAAATCTGGCCTCAGACACTTGTTAGCTGTGTGATCCTGGGCAAGTCACTTAACTTCTGTTTGCCTCAGCTTCTTCAATTGTAAAGTGGAGATAATAATAACATTTACCATTCAAGGTTGTTGTAAAGATCAAATAAAATCATATTTTTTAAAGCACAATGCCTGGCACATAGTAGTTCCAGCCCCCATGGGGTTGGACAGCTCTGATCCATGGTAGATCCTATCCTAGGGCCCACCCAGACAACAGGCCATTCAGAACACTGTTCTGACCAGTTGCTAATGACATATGCACAGTTTACCAGGGAGACGAGCGTTGTTGTCCCACTCGCCAGAGATGCTCCAAGTTGAGGGAGCTAAGCAGATATATTGATATACTCTCTCAAGATATTTCTTATAAATCTGCAAACTTTTTTGAGGTTCATATTTAAATGTCTCCAAACATATGGCTCAGATAATGAGACTCTTATAAGGTAGATCTAAAGTAAATACTTTGAATTGAAATTCAGAAAGCTTTAGTAAGTCAACAGGCACATTAGGGAAAGGAAAGACACAAAATTAATGTATCTAAATCCAAAAGAAAAGAAATGAAATTGTGGGTACAGTCAACTGATCCTTAATCCCATGGGCAGAAACATGACTGCTAAAAATGAGCACCCCCCAACCTTTACCACTGGGGAGAGTTCCTTTAGCATTTCAGTGGTTGCAGGCATGGGCCTGCTGCTGAACCAAGGGGTGAAAGAACTAACTAGAACACAGGTCTATATAAATCATAGCAGGGTGGGGACAGAACTTTGGTCCTTCCTTATATACATAACAGAGTTTCAATTCCACAGGTGGGCTATATAGGTATTAAAAGTTCCACTTCCACCTGTCTAACTTCCAAGAACTATACACTCCATGTGGAGAATTGGAAGTCAGAAACCAAACTTCAAATTTCATTTTATAGTAGTTCTTGGGCCTTGACACTAGGATTCTCATCAGCCCACAAACCCATGAGGAGAGGGGAGATTTTCTTCATACATGCTTTATCTAGGGGTTTACATCATTTGTTAACAATGTCAAGGAGAAGGGTGGTGTACAGACAGCAAACAGGCCCTAGAAATTCCACATCAATGATAAAAAAGAATTCAGTGTGGCATTTTAAAAAATAAAATAAGAATAGAAAGACAGATACTGTATGTGCATCAATAAACACAAATGGATGTATATATGTGCATGTATGTTTTCCTATTCTAATAAAGATTTTTCTGAGTAAAATAACATAACATATAAATAATCCGATAGTATAAATAAAAAATATGCACACACATACACACGAAGAAATTCCCATGCTACTCATCAGGGAATCTCTTACTCTACTCAGTAAACGCTAATGAAACATGTCTCTCAGCAACAGGAGTTGTAGCTTTGTTTTTCTCTCCCAACAGATTAGATTAGTTCAACAGAAAAACAGAGAAATATCTTTTTTTAACAACAACAAAAAAAACCAATTATAGGAAGTTTTAGGTCCTTTCTGGAGGTGAATGGATAGCTGCATGTATTGTTTTTTTTAAAGGATATTTTTTCTTTTCATATTTCCATTTGTAAGAAAAACAAATCCCTAAAGGCATTTCTTCTGCACTGGAATGTCATTTTTCATCCACCCCATCCCCATTTCTAATGTCCTGCTATCCTTCATGACTTAGCTGAAATACACATCTTCCATGAGACCTTCCCTGTGCCTTCAACTAGAAACCATCTCTTCCACTAAATAAACCCTCATAGTAACTTGTTTGTCCCTTCCTTAGGCTTTTATCCAATAGAATTAAAGATATTTAAGAGTAGGAACTCTTCTTTTATTTTTGTATCACTAGCATCTAGCACAGTTCCTAGCATTACTCCTTCAAGTGAGGAACTCCCCCAACCATGGGATATCACCACCTACCAATCTTAGTCCATATTTCTTAGAATTAAGAGAGTTACCTGAGGCTTGAAGAGGTTAAGTCATCTCCCTCCTGGTCACAAAGCTAGTATCAGAGTAATAGTTAAACCCATATCCAGCATGCTAGACTATTTCTGATGCCTTGTTATATAGGAAAAGATTAATAAATGGTTGTTAAATTTGCTTGATCATATCCTTTCATTTATTGGAGTTACCTGGGTATATGCTTTATCTACCATACTAGATTAAAAACTCTTTGAGGGTAGAAACTATGCCTTATTTATCTTTGTTTCTCTTTCAGAATCTATCATTATTTATAGAAGATAATAATAGGGAGTATTAAGAAGATAATATATGGCTGTAGAATATATAACTCTAGAATAATGTTGTCCTTGCTATCATAAAACAGAGAAGTTATGTTCATTGAATAATAAGAAAAATGGTCTTCAAAAAAAGTGCCTGGATATTTCATATAGGCACAAATACACTATCACTCTTACATCATCCCTTACACAGAGTACGTAAATGATGACATTGAACCACAGGACTCAGGGAACAAGTCTTTTCTTAATGGAGGTGGATATGGGGGCAAATAGATAAGCAGTGGTGATGCCCTCTTCTCCTGAATTAGCCTGAGTACTTGTGGAAACTTCTCAGACTTTGTGCCACCTAGAACAGCTTCCTCTTTTTAAAATGGGGTATTTGATGGACTTCTCCTGTCTTGTCTGCTGAGGCAGCCTGCTGTTGCTGGGCCCTCACTGGTATGCTGTCCATTGCCAGAGTCTGTCTTCTTTTCCTTAAATCCATATTTGGGTGCTCCAATAGACCCTGAGGTACGCATGTGTCCATTTTAGTCAGTGGTGGAAGTGCCCACATGAGGACTCAGGAGTCCAGGTTTGAAATGTGGCCTCTCTGTGTGTCAGAATCAGAATGTGTTTTTTTTCTTTTTTTCCAGAACTGTCCAACTCATCTCCCTTAGTGTTCCTCAACAGTTTAGGGTTTGTGTGAGTTCCATGGTGATTGACTGTGTTAGGTCACAAACATTAGACTGTGGCATCACTTGGTGAGTCAGACTGGAAGAAGGCACTAGAAATGATCTTTGAGGTCAAACAGCTCAACATCCTCATTTTAGAGATGAGTATAATGGCCTGCTGCATGTATTAGACAACAGGGCTGAGAGAAGAAAGAAAAGGTGGTCAGTGTCACTAGATGGACGAGTTGTATCAGGGAATAAGGTATAAAAGGCTGAAAAGGCAGGAGGAAGCTAGGCTATGGAGGCCTTTGAAGACCAAACAAAGCATTGTGTATTTCCTCCTGGAGGCCCCTGGAGTTTGTTGAGTAGGGAAGTGACATGGTCAGACCTGTGTTTTAAGAAGATCATGTTAGTGGCTGAGTAGAAGATGTCTCAGACTCCAGTCTGAGAGACCTAAGGCAGGCAGTCCTACCAGCAGGCTATTATAGTAATTGAGGGATAAGGTGATGACGTCTTGAGCTAGGGTGGTGGCAATGTCAGAGGAGAGAAGGAGGCATATTTGAGAGATGTTACAAATCGACAGGTCTTGGTAACAGCTTAGATAGTGAGTCCAGGATGATTCCTCCATGATAAGCCTGAGGGACTGGGAGAATGGTATTATCCTTTACAGTATTAAGGAAGGTAGGATGAGGGGAAGTTTAGGGAGAAAGATAAACTGAGTTTAAGATATCTGAAAGGCAGTTAGAGATGCAAGACTGGAGGGCAGCAGAGAAATTGGTGCAGGATAGGCAGACTTGAGAATCATCAGCATAGAAACAGTAATTAAATACATGGAAGCTGATGAGATCAACAAGTGAAGTACTATAGAGGGAGAAAAGAAGAGGCTCCAGAACAGAACCCTAAGGGAAACTTGCAGTTAGACGGTGTGATCTGGAGCAAGATCCTGCAAAGGAGACAGAAAAGGAGTGGTCAGATACTTATCCAGAGAACCAGGATAGACTGGTGCCCAAAAAACCTAGAGAGAGAAGAGATCAAGGGAGAGAGTAATCAACCAAGTCAGGGGCTGAAGAGAGGTCAAGGAGAATCAGGACTGAGAAAAGGCCATTGGATTTGGCGACTAAGAGATCATTAGTAACTTTGGAGAGAGCAGTGTCAGTGGAATGATAAAGCTGGAAGTCATGTAATTGTAAGGGGTTAACCAGAGTGGGAGGAGAGAAAGTGGAGACCCAATTGTAGATGACCTTTCCAAGGTGTTTAACTACAAAGGGCAAAAGGGACATAGGATGATACTTAGAAGGGAAGGAAGGACAAGTGAGGGTTTTTTCTGGATAGGAGAGCCATGGGCAGGTCTGTAAGCAGTAGGAAAAGGGCCAATGGAGAGGGAGAGATTGAAAAGAAGTGAAAGAGTGGGGAGGACAGAGAGGTAATCTGTTGGAGACAGGATGGAATGGAATCTCTTGTGCAGGGAGGAAGGTCAGTCTTGGCAAGGAGTAAGGCCACTTAATCATGTGAGATGGAGTGAAGGAGGAGATAGTGCAGAAGGCATCTGAGTGACAGGAGATGAAGAAGAGGGAGTTTGCTACAAATGGCTTCAATTTTTTCTGTAAAATATGAGGCAAGGTATTCAGCCAAGAGAGTGGGAGGGAAGGAAATCTATGGGAGGCTTGAGAAGGCATGGCAACTTTGGAAAGACTCACAGTGAGGTCTACTTGAGGTTGCATAACATAAATTTGTAGTAATCCCAGTCAGAACCATTGAATGATTTTCTTCACCATCTTTCACCAGCACCTGTTTAGGAGTAAAGGTAACGAATGGTGGGGGGACCCAAGACTGGGAGTAACTGGTGATATGATAAGGGGGGTAATGGAGAATAAGGCTTAAAAAGAGGAGGGCAGTGTAGAGATGCATTGGTTCACCAAGAAGTTCAGATGGGGAGAAGAAGAGAGAGTGGCTAGTGCATGGAAGATGGCCTGTGTGACATAAAAAAGTTCAAGAGACAATTTCTGGATAATTAATCATTTTATTAATCGTTCTAGCAATAATAAATAAAAGAGGTCAGTGATGCTCTCTAATGTCAAAGACCCCTCCTGGAACTGTGTAGGATGGCTCGGATCCCTACTTAAATTAATTACTCAGAGGCCTCTCAAAGTGATGACACAAAGTTTATTTATTAGATTCTCGAGAATCAAGCAACTCCTCTACCAGGAAAAGCCGAAGACAAAGGAGAAGCAATGATATACATAGACTCTAACGCAAGTCCCTCCTTCCCCACTGAGAATATGATCTTACATTCTAGACACGAAATCTAGCCAATCCTTTTTGAAATGAAGACATCAAAGAATTATGTAAGCTTCATCCAATCATTGAGACCCTAAATGTACTACACAGTTTTATATCCTTATATGGAATTATTCCACTCTAAAAATATTGTAACCCTGAGCCTCTCAGTCTCACCTCACCCCTGGGAGAAGAATTACAATCTGAGAAGTCTTCACTAAACCTATTCCACTCAGAACCCACTCAACACATATGCTCTTGGAAGAGTGAGTATTCCTGGGAATGGCAATCAACTATAATTGGTTAATAAGTAATGAGAAAGAATAAATATTATAATGAGAGGTGGACCTATTCTAATGAGGGGCTGGGAGAGTGTAACTTTGATCATGTCATTTGCTTTTAAATAACCCATCCCCTTGGGCAATTTAATCAAAGAATTTATTCCCACCCAAACCAGAGTAGAACGTAATGGGAATATCTATTTACCTAGACAAAATGGTCTAGGTGGGGTAAACTTTTGGCAGAGGTCAGTAATGTCCTTCAAAGACTAGACTTCAAGAAAGGAAATAGGACAGGGAAAAATCCTAGATCTTCCCCATAGTTGGCTATTAATAATCATTTCTCTCACCTGGGAAAGAATATAAGTAAATACACGTATATATATGCTTGTGCCTATATAGAGACATAGATAATACATGTATATGCACGTATGGTATATGCATATACATACATATATACATAAATCTACATCTATACAAAAAATTTAGAAATAGATTTATGATTTCATTGATAGAACTCCTAATAAGAAGAGCCCATACACTCATAGAAATCTATACCTTTTCTGCAAATTACATGAGAATAAGTAAGACAGCATGGAAAGTCACATAAATATACATGTGCACATATATACATATATGAGCATATCTACACATATGCATATATATCTATGTGTATATACATGCAGATGTATACATATCATTATTGATTCATAAAAATTAGATAACTGTAGTCAGATATGTCAAACAAATCTCCCTGTTTGGTTCTTATTAAGCAAAAGTGTCCTTTAACATTTTTTAAAAGAAATATATTCATTATCATGCTCAAAGGGCTATAAAACTGGACATACCCTTTGATCTAGCAATACCACTACCAGTTCTGTATCCCAAAGAGATCATAAAAAAGGGAAAAGGATTCACATGTAAAAAATACAAAATACAAAAGTATTTATAGGACCCCTTTTTGTGATGGTAAAGAATTGTCAACTGAGGAATGGCTGAACAAGCTGTAGCACATGAATGTAATGGGCTACTATTGTTCTATAAGAAATGGTGAGTAGGTGAACTTCAGAAAAACATGGAAAGACTTGTATGAACTGATGCTGAGTGAAAAAAGAAGAACCAAGAGAACACAGTAACAGTAACATTGTGTGATAATGAACTTTGATAGACTTAACTCTTCTCAACAAGGCAAAAGACTCATGACAGAAAGTGCTCTCTACATCCAGAAAAAGAACTATGGAGTCTGAATGGAGATTGATTACTATTTTCTCTCTCTTGTTTCTTTCTCATGGTTTTCCCCTTTTGTTCTAATTCTTCTTTCACAACATGGCTATTGTGGAAATTAAAAAAAAAAAGAAAACTATTCATTGATATATCTTATTTTTATTTTATATATCTTCCCCAATATTTCCATCCCCCCTTCCTTGTCCCTGAAACTAGTCCTTTATAGCAAAGAATAAATGAGAGAATAAAAAAAGTCAGCAAAAATAACCAATATATCAAAAAATCATTACATTCAGTGAGTGTTCCACACTCATAGTGCTCCTACATAGTGCCTTCATTTCTGCAAGGAAGCAGAAGTGTCTGTTTACTTCTCTTCTTTGAGATCACACTTAGGCATTATAATTTCGCAGCATTTAATTTTGGTTGTTTTTGTTGATATTCTATTTTGGTTGGTTTGTGTTGTTTAATTTTGGTTGTTTTATTGTTTTTTCTCTTTACATTACTGTAGTCATTCTATATATTGTTTTCTAACGCTTAGCCCAGTGCCTGGTGTATAGTAAGTACTTCATAAATCCTTTTGACTTGATGTCCTGGTTCTGCTTATTTTATTTAGGCATCAATTCATGTATCTTTCTATGTTCCTCTGTATTCATCATTTTCATCATTTATTACAGTACAGTATTTATACAGTAATTATTACATCCTTAATTACATATTCCGTTACTTTCATGTACCACAATATGCTAGCCTATCCCCCTAGTTCTTTGCCATTAGAAAAAGAGCTGCTGTAAACATTTGGGTATATATGAGGGTCTTCTGTTTTATCATTGATCTCCATGTGATATATACCCTGCAGTGGAATCTTGGGTCAAATCCATGCAGACATTTTTGTCACCTTGAGAGAATTCCAAGTTGCTTTCCAAAAAAGACTAATTCCCCACAAAGTTAAATGGCAGGACAGGGACTAGATCTCAGGCACATTAGTATGCCTGTCTTTCTACAACCCCTCCAACATTGTTTTTTTTCATCTTTTATCATCTTTGCCAAATTTGATAAAAGTCAGTTAAATAAATTAGTTCATAAAAGGAGATTATATTTAGCTATAACAAGAAGACTAATCAATAGGTATAGGTATTGAGAATACCTCTAGCTGATTCAGTTGAATGAAGCTCCCTTTTCTGAGTTCTCCCTGATGATTCACTAGCCAAGCATCAGAGATTGTGCCTGGGGCTCCTTGGGTTGTTTTGTATTCACGAATCCAGGAAGTAAGTGTTAACAATCTTAATTTTTAGTCTCCTGAGCCAACCACATCCCTAGGATGGTCTCATCTCAATGCTTTTTAAAGAAAAACTAGATTAACTCTCATGGGAGAAAGGAGTTAGGATATTGCTTCCTCCATAGTTTCTCATGCAATAAAATTGCAGAAGTGTTTGTTTTAGTGTTTAATATGTGCCTCTATTCCTTGTTTGGTTAAGAGTTCACTCTTTAGCCTCACATAACTATTAAAACTATATGATCTGTTTCTCTTCTAATTTTTTTTATGGTAGTTATACCATATATGTTAAAAATGAAATCATGTGTCCATTTTTACTGCATTGTGGCACAGCAGTTAGAATGTTGAATCTTTTTTTTTTTCATTTTTTTTTATTTTGTAATGTTTAACAATCACTGCCATACAATTGTGATTTTATCCCCCCCACCTACCCCCCACTCCCCCCCTCCCTCCCCATGACTGCATACAATTCTGTATAGATTCTACATATACTTTCCTATTGAGTATATTTTCACTATAGTCATGCTATGTAGTCAGACTAAGATAAATGAAAGAAATCGTATAACAAATCAGAACATGATACACAAACACATACACATACACAAACATGATCTGCTACAATATGTGAGTGACTTCCATATTTCTCTCTCTGAGTGTGGCAGGCATTTTGCCTTGAGATCCTCCATTGGGATTTTTTTTT
Organism: Notamacropus eugenii; assembly: GCF_028372415.1. Classification (NCBI taxonomy): domain Eukaryota; kingdom Metazoa; phylum Chordata; class Mammalia; order Diprotodontia; family Macropodidae; genus Notamacropus; species Notamacropus eugenii. The sequence continues at coordinate 87,423,744 of NC_092874.1, forward strand.
TTTTGGTAAGAAGTTCTTGTGTTATTACAAAAATCTAAGTCTACCAGAAAAAACTCTCACACACTGTGGTTGTTGCTGTGCATAAAGTTCTCCTGGTTCTGCTCCTTTCACTCAGCATCAGGTCATATAAGTCCTTCCAGGCCTCTCTGAAGTCTTCTTGTTCATCATTTCTTATGGCACAATAGTACTCCATTACATTCATATACCATAATTTATTCAGCCATTCCCCAATTGATGGACATCCCCTTGACTTCCAGTTTTTGGCAACTACATAGAGTGCTGCTATAAATATTTTTGTACATGTGGGACCCTTTCCCATTTTTATGATCTCTTGGGGATATTAGAATGTTGAATCTTTAGACTTTCAAAGGCAGCAAGCTGTCTCTCTTGAATCCATGAGATAGGTCATGAGACAAGTAAAGACTAAAGAAAGGCCACTAGTGCACATTTCAACAATTCAAAATATTTATGCATCATATATGTATAAAGAGATTGCAATCCCTTCACATTTTAGTGTATCTTATCTTTGTTAGTTGCCATAACAAGAAAAAAATGTCATCACTGATGGGCTATCTTGTGGTGATCACAGCTGATCACTTGGCTCCTGGTGAGAAGCCTCTTCAAACTTTGCTAGGCTGATCCTTTGTGGGACCTAGAACCAAAATCTTTCCAGTTTTGCTATACTTCTTGACCTTGTGCTCTACTCTATGCCTTTCAAGAGTTCAGGGTCAACTCATGCTAGAAAGAGGCAATAGCATAGGACTGTCCCAGAGGATCTATGTAGAGAAATATGTTGCATGACCGAGGCAGTACCTATTCCTGTCAAGACACACCCTATTTTGCAGAGTTTATTTACTTAATATATGCATATTTGGCATTTACACATAGGCTAGCTATTTCTGAAATTAGCAAAGGGATTGAGCCATAGTCATCAAAGCTTTGTACAGCCATTCTAGAAAGTACCTTTTAATTAAATTCAGGCTTTACAATGAACTTTGTTGATAGCTTATCAGGATCAATTAGATAAGAAAAACTAGAAAGACAGCTCACGTTGGACTTTCAACTTAGAACTATAAGACTTTAAATAGAATTGGAAACAATATAAAACCCAGTTTTTACTGATGAGTATCATAAGTCTTCTTTTAAATCAGATACTTTCCTGCCTATCTAGAGTAGTAGTCATTGTGATACTTCCAGTTTGCGGCAATTAACACCATCCATTCATTAGGAATGAGATTATGTTGTACACATTATTATTTCAGCAGAAACCTGCCTTTTCATATTCTCCATAAATTTATAAAAATCGTACCCTATGCTACTTGGCCTCTGGGCATAATCATATATCCAATTTCTCCTATCTCTCTGGTCAATCCCAGCATCACTAACCAATCAGGCAAGAAACTTAGGATAATTTTTGATTCCTCATCCTTTGTTCTCCGCTGCCATCCCATTTTATCCCAACAGCTCTCTATCCTGCTTTTCCTCTCTCTTCTTAGTCCAAATCCTGGTCATCTCTCACTTGTCCAATAGCTTCTTCTTCCTTATTGGAATCCCTCATTTCCAGGACTGACCTCTTTAAATCAGTCTTCACTTATTATTGAAGTTGCTTTCTATAATGCCAACAAACAACCTTCCTCTATACAATTCGCTGGCATACTATATCTTGCAACTAAGGTCTAAGAAACCTTATTTGTCAAAGTCACTTCACCAAGCCATTCCAGACTGCTGTACTTACTTTATTATTATTGTAATGATAAGATGATTATAATAACAGTATTACTATCAGCAAAAATTTACACTCATATAGCATTTCATTTTAAAACAGCCATTTCCTCACAACAAATCATGAGCTAGACAGTTCAAGTATTATGACCATTTTACAGATGAGGAAACAGAGGCAAAGAAGTTGAATCACTTGCTAATGGTCACACAGCTAGTAAGTATCAGAGCCATGTCTATGCCTGGGTCTCTGATTCCAATTAAGTCTCATGCTCTTTCCAACATAACTTTAATTTTTCTGTTCCTACATTCCCATCACCTTGTTCACATCAAATAGAAAAGAAAAGACTCAGCAGGAATGAGAACCTTTTCAAGTATTTGAAGGATTATTGTGTGGGAGAAGGATTACCTTTGTTCTATTTGGCTCTGGTGGACAAATTAGGAGCTGTGGTTGGAAGACTGAAAGAAACAGATTGAGGTATGATATAAGGAAAATTGTCCCTATAATTAGAGCTATCTCAGTGTGAAATTATTGCCACAGGAAGTAGTAGATTCCCCCCTCATTCAAGGACCTTTATGCAAAGATTGAATGACCAATATCAGGAATGAGATAGAAAGAATTCATTTGGGGTATGAATAGATGTCCATGAGTTCCCTTCCAATTCTGACATTATGTAATTCTATGAAGTTCACTCAATATCCCTATTGTCCAATTACCCCACTCTTACCTACAAGTCATCTCCTATGTTGTGTTTTATAATGCTTGGATTTACATTCTAATCCATGTTGTTCAGCTGTTTCAGTGGTAACCAAATCTTCATAATCCCATTTGGGTTTTCTTGGCAAAGATAGTAGAGGAGTTTGCCAGTTCCTTCTCCAGTCCATTTTTCAGATGAGAAAACTGAGGCAAATGAGGTAAAGTGACTTATCCAGGGTCACTCAGTTAATAAGTGTCTAAGGTTAGATTTGAACTCAGATCTTCCTAACTCCAGAACCAGCTAGTTGTTCCTTGGGTATGAGGACTTGCTAAACCCTTTTCAGGGCTATTATCCACCTTTGTTGTCCGCCTCTCACCCAACCCTCATCTGTGGCTCCAAAAAGCTGTAGCATGCACAGTGGCCACACCTTAGTAAAACTATCTTGGCAAATGGGCTAAACTAGGTCGAGGGTAACCAGCAGCCCTCAAACCTGTCCTTGAGTTAGATGGATGTCTACTCTAAGCTTATGAAGACTTTGCCAAGTGGAATGGGTGGATAAGAACAATTTGTTCCAACTGCCATGAAAGCAGCTGAAGTAGGTGCTGTGAAGTGCTTATTTTTACCTCCCAAATGTCTTCCAGGTCCCCCTCCAAGGTAAGGAGAAATATGTAAAAGCAAGGACAGAGCTGGTTTGAAAGCTTGTTGGGGAACAACAATGCAAGTCAGTGAAGTGATGTGACTTCTACTGCTTGTTATAAAATCCCACACATCTGCTAAGGTCAGAGGAGTTTCCTACAAGCCTAAGGTAGCAGTTATAGTAAACCACTCATTTCCTGTGACTAAATCAAGAAAGCAAGCTTCTACACTGCTTCCCTGGGCTATATGAAATACCCTCATATTTTTAGCATTTTTGAAAGGCCTATTTTTTCAATGATTAAAATGAGAGAATCATGAGCCATTTAGGAGTAACATGGATGAGTTACTAAGTGGAGATTATAAAGGATACTCCCTGTTTCAGAATTCTAAATCATTTTTTTGTGTCATAGATCCTTTCGGCAATCTGATGAAGCCTATGGAACCCTTCTTAGTGTAACATTTTGAAATCCATAAAATACAATGCATAGGATTACAAAGGAAATCAATTATACTAAAAGATTTTTTTTCGGTTACAAGTTCCTAGACCATTTGAAATCTATCCATGGAACCCTGAACACTAGGTTAAAAACCAATGCTCCATTTCCACAGCCAGAACAAAGGTAAAAGTGCAACACTGGGTTGTGGAAAACTTGAGACGGTGGCAGCCCTGCTCTGCCAGGCAAGGGATCACTTTTTCTCTATTGTGCATTCTCAGGAACCATCTTGAGTAAACAAAACCTATCTGTATTATTTATCTGCATGTTAAGAAAAAGCACATAGCAGCATGACTAAGTGTTACTCACACACATTTTGAAAAACTGCTACGAAGGCCTGACCTTCTCAGGAATCACAATCTAGTCACAGAGAAGATAGTCCTGCCCCTAAATCTTCCAGAAAGATACAGGATCTGAGGATCAAAGTTGTCTTAACATATTTGCCCTTATATTAGGACCCAAATCAATATGCTTGCCACCATTCAAAACGATAGCAATATGATAACCTCATTCCTCTTTAGTGAAGAGATTTGACTTGTTGGTTGTCAAAAGGATTCCTAGTCAAGGTACTTCTTAATAAACCTTTAAGTGATTGAGATGAGCTAGAATTCTCATCCATACCACACATTCAAGACAAATCCATCCAGTCTACTTTATAATCATGTCTAGATAAGTAAACAATGTAAGCACTGTTTGATGGTCAACACAGTCACCAACAAGTACCTCTTGAAAGCTATAGCTACGTTGGCAGAGGATAAAGCCAAAGGCATTTGCCAAGTCAAGCCAGGCCAAGACAAGCCCTCTTCTGCCACTGATTATATCATCCTTGGTAGATTTCCCAATGAAGCTCTACTCAAAGTATCTCTCATGCTCCATATTCTTTTTTCTGTATCACCTATATAAACCCTGCAACCTTATGCCTACCCTGTGGCCTAGTCAGTCATTATGTTGGTGAATAATCCCCTAATAGTTTCTCCACAATGAAGAACCTCCAAATGAAAAGATGAATTCAGTAGCTACTTTTATATATAAAGACAGTGAGTGAGTCACACCAGTAAACCAGAACAGTGGAGTTTTTTTCTTCAAAGTAGCAATTAAATGTGGCTCTGAAAGTACCCCACAGATCAGACCAGCATTCTTTGACTGTATATACAATGGATATCGGCCTTTCCTGGGACTGGATTTGAGATCCTACAATGCCCACCAGACATATCCTCGTGGGTCATAGTGTCCAATAAAAGTGATGTTTTCCTTCATATTCCATTGGGGTAGTGTAAAACAAACCACATGATAAAAACTATCATTCACAGCCACACACGTTCCACACCCCATGTCACTCTGTGTACCCTTTTACCATCATTCCCCAAAGAGACTACCAATAATAGCTGTTCAGAAGAGTTCAGAAATGCAGGATTCAGAGAAGCAGGACAAGATCAAATACAATTAACATACTTTTATTCTTTTCTCTTTCACTGGTATAAATTGGGCATCCAGAAAACCTCAAATGGGGTCACAAAGAGTCAGACATGACTGAAACAACTGAAAACCAACCACTGGCGTGTTTTACTGTATAGAGGACATTAGGAAGCATATTCCCTTATTTCCTTAGATCATGACTCAATATACAGCTTGAGGATAGCCAGTTCCACACTTGCACAAGTGTTTTATAACTCTCAGTCTTTATCTCTTTCTGGTACTCTCCCTATATAGGAAGCAAGATGGCACAGTGAATTGAGAGGCCCAGGCCTCTACAGCCAGGAAAACTGAGTTCAAATCCAGTCTCAGATACTTACTAGTTATGTGACCCCAGACAAGTCACTTAACCTCTGACTGCCTCAGTTTCCTCAATTGTAAAATGAGGATAATAATGGCACCTACCTCCCAGAGTTATTGTTAGGATTGAGGAAGATAATATTTGTAAAGTGCCTGGCACATAAAAAGTGCTTTATAATCTTCTCAATCACTCTCTTCTCACCCTTTCCAAATTTCTAGAATCAAATACCTCTACCATACAACCCTTGATCAAACCGGCACTAATGCTTCCTTTTCCACACCTAGGCTAATTTCCGCCCCACAAGTAGCAGTAACTGTGAGGTTATGTCCTAAAACCTATAAAACAGTCCCCCAAAGTCACAGGAAGTTACATATTCTTCCAGTCTTGGATGCACATACAGGTCCCTCCTTCCCTGAATGGTCCCCTAATATCTTCAACATAACATGCCAGATTTCTGCTCAGAAGACTTGGTCAAATTCAATTCTGCCACTTCCCACTGCAGTAATTTTGAACAAGTCACTTCTCTGATCTGTAGTTTCTTCCTCTGTAAAATCAGAATAATGATCCCTGCTTAGCTGACATAGGGTGGTTAAGAAGATTGAATGAGATAAGATTCTTCCAGCTATAAAACTATGATCCTGTTAGAAACTGTCCTATGAAAATGTCAGAAATGTGAAAGCTGAATGAACTGAAGGGTTCAAGGAAAACCAAGGGTCAAAAAAAGGTCAATCCTCAAAGAGGAGGATCAAAGAGAACTATAGGCCCAAGATGTATGTAGCTCACGGTGGATGGAATGACAGGGGAGAGAATACTGAGTGCCAGATCTTCTTCTGTTACTATTTTCTCTGCCAAGGAAATTGAACTTTGGACTGAAAAGGACAGCATAAAAGTGACTCAGAGAGAATTGCTACATAAGGTAAGTAAGGAGATAGTATGAAAATATCTAGATGCCGTTGATGAATTCTAGTCATCTGGCCCAGATGAACTTTATTCCAGAATATTGTAAATTCTGCCAGATGTGATCACGGTCTTTGAAAGACTGTGGAGAACAGTAGAAGTTACAGAGACAAAGTTAGACTTGAAGAAATGAAAAACTTCCCAAGAATTAGACTTCTCCAAAAGTAGAATGAATGCCTTCTTTCAGGAGACTGTGGGCTGCCCCTTACTAGGGGTCTTCAAGCAAAGACTGGATCACCATTTGCCAGCTGGATTGTAGAGGGTATTATTGTTGAGCTTAGACTTTGGACCCCTTAGCATCCAGTGTTATTCAGTCTGTATTATTTGTCTGTGTCAACCACAGTATTTCAATTTCTACACTCTTATCATCTTAAGGGGGACCTACTACCACAATGCATTTCATTGTTGTTGTTCAGTCATTTTAGTCACATCCAACTCTTCATGAATCCATTTGGGATTTTCTTGGCAAAGATACTAGAGTGGTTTGCCATTTTCTTCTCTGGATCATTTTACAGATGAGGAAACTGAGGTAAATGGGGTTAAGTGACTTGTCCAGGGTCATACAGCTAGCAAGTATCTGAGGTCAGATTTGAACAGCGCTCTGTGAACTATGGTGTCACCTAGCTGCCGTAAACTGCATACAGAAGACATCTACTAAATCAGGTTTAAATCTCTAATCTCTTTTCTTTGTTTCTTAAAACAAAATATTAAAGGTCTTTCACCTCTACCAACTGTGACTCAGTTTTCAAAGTCTTCACAAGCTTGTCCTGTGGGGTAAGAGGAAGTGATCTCAGAAGGTATTCATCAGAAAATCAGCTTCTGTTGACCCTGTAGCATCAACTCCATGCAAATTCATTTCCCAATGATGCTATAAGAGCCCAGCAGCACAGCTGCATTCATGAGACACAGACTTCCCTGGAATTTGCTCTTCTCTTTTCCCAGGGAGCCCTCACCGGCCAAGGAAAACATCTTAACGGACAAAGAGATAGACAACTGTTGCTTTAGGAACACATGAAGCCCTGCAGCATCTGGCTCCTCCCCTCTTTCTCCAAACACTGATGGGGGTGAAGGGGAAGAGGGGGTGGGGTATGCTCGCAAATATTTCACAACTGGCTCTCTAGGGGAAAATGTACTCTTGACATGCTTTTGGGTTCAAATGGCATTATCGGCATTTTTCCCATCACTTTCTTAACTCTAGATAATCAACAAAACAATAAATTAAGTCTTGATTTTTAGTGTTTGCTGAGTTCCGAGGTGTAAATTGTCACACTGAAAATTCAACAGGTAATTCTCCAGAAACCTTGTTTCTCCCTTCCTAAACGTGCTGCCTCTAGGCTGGGCACTACCTGAGGGAAGGTGGACTTTTGGACTCTTCTCCCTCAGTGACCCAGCTACATCGCCTTTCCTGATTTGTCAACACACCTGACATTACCATTATGACTGCCACGGACACAGTTAAATCTTTGTTGAAAAATTAACTCCCTGCTGAATGATTACACGTTTAACCTATATCAAATTACTTATCGTCTCGGAGAAGGGGGAGGGGAAGGAGAGAATTTGGAACTCAAAATTTTTTAAAATGTTAAAAATTATTTTTACATGCAATTGGAAAAACATAAAATTCCTTGCTGAAGGGAGAAGAACCGGGAGAGCACTGTGCACAGTAACAGCAATGTTGTAACGATGATCGGTGTGAGAGACTCGGCTACCCTGATCAATATGATGATCCAAGACATTTCCAAAGGACTCATGATGGAAAAATTTTAGCAACCCCCAGAGAGAGAACTGATGAACTCTGAGTGCAAATTGAAGGATAATCTCACTTTCTTTATTTTTCTTGCTTTTTTTCTGTGATATGGATAATATGGAAATATGTTTTGTATTATTTCACATGCATAATTGATCATATTGCTTGCCTTTTCAATGGGTATGGGAGGGAGTTGGAGGGAGAGGGAGAATTTGGAACTCAAAATGTAAAAAGAAAAAAATGTTAAAAGTAAATAAATAATAAATTGAAATGTCAAAATTTAAAAGAAAAAGAAAAAAAGTCCCTCTTGTGGAGAGAAAGTCCGCCTCAAGTCAAAAGTTCTCTCCAAGGCTGAGAAGAGAATTTGGTCTCTCTGGCGCTAAAATTCCAAACAATCTGTCCCCTTAAGACAGTTCATGAAGCAAACCGAGAGTACCTGCCCTGACCTACATGCTTCTTCCTTACTGTAAACTTTGGCAAGGTGATTGATAACCATGAGGTTAGACCAATAAGCTGAGAGCACACCCTTAGGAAGCGTGGGTGAGGGGCAGGGAGGCGACAACAATGGAGAAGGCACAGCGTCTTCTCTGCTCTGAGGCTGCGCCACCTGCACAGCTAGCAGAGCCACTGAGATCTCCTGGTTGGTCAGGTAATCAGCTACCTGATCATCTGAGCTGTCCAGAGGAGCTCTGCAGCCACCCATCCACCAGTCCTTTGTGCGTGGGCTGTTCTCTACTGCCACCTGCTGGTATTCTTCTAACTTGTCCCTACCATCATGGGTCCTCTTGGACAAACAACAAGGATTGTTCCGGGAGAACTAGCACGTCTAGTGTAAGGGCTTGCTAAACCCTTCTCAGGGCTGTTCATCCACCTTTGGTGTCCACCTGATTCATCCACTCTCACCTGTGCCTCCAAGAAGCTGTGGCATGCCCAGAGGCCACACCCAGGTAAACTGTCCTGGCAGACAGGTTCCACCAAGTTGAGGGTAGCCAACAGGCCTCAAATCCATTGGTGAGTTAGGGGGGTGTCTACCCCAGGTGTGTGAAGACTCCCCCATTGGAATAAATGGGAGAGAACAATTTGTTCCAAAGGCCGTAAAGGTTTTAGCCTTGGTCAGAGATTGGTCAGACATTGAAGACGCCAAGGTCATCCTCTGCATCCCAAGCCATTGCCCATCATCTTGACTTTTGTCTTGCCGACTTTGATGACTGTGAAAGAGAGTGTGAGGCTGATGACTTTGTGCAACTGTGCCTCACTTAAATCCAGTTCATGCTCAAGTCAATACAGTGCCCCATGATCTCACAACAACAACTATGTGGCTCTTTTCTACTCTAAGGAAAGGGTTGGTTTTTGTTTTTTATTTATTTTTATTTATTTATTTCTGAGGGGTCTGAAATGTTTTAGGAGAGTTCTTTAAGGGAGCTCAGGTTTCCAAGAGGTGACAGTAATCGAAGCATGCTAGGCAAGGGTGATAAGTTTTAAATAAGTTTTAACATTTTTAACTTAAAATAAGTTTAAACATGGTTTTGATTCCCTCTAAACTGCTATGAAGTCTTTTATTTGACAGTGAGAAAATTACATGCAATTCTTCAATTCCCATGATGCCAGTTGTGGCCCATGCAAATCACCACCCCTAGGATATTCAGTTAAAAAGACTGGAAGGTCAGGGCAGAGTTAAGAATATTTTGTTCTATATTTCTACTTAACAAAAATGCTACTCAACTTAGAATAATTACAGCATTTATTTAAACTATGCCTTGATGTTTAAAAAGCACCTTACATGCAATCAATCAACAAGCATTTATTAAGGGCCTACTATGTACCAGTGACTGTACTAGAGACTCAGAGGATACAAATACAAATGAGACAGTCCCTGTCTTCAAGAAGCTTTCTTTCTACCATGAGATTGCAATGTGTACACAGATTTTAAAATTTACAAACTAAGTATTCAGTGACTTGGTGCAGGAAACTAACAGGTTCTTGAAGGAACTAGCATGCAGGCTGCGTCTTGAAGGGTCTCCAGGAAGTAGAAGCAATCAAAACACTCTGCATGGGTGGGACCCATATGTGTTGGAGATGGAAGAGATTAGATGCTGGGAAATCAATTAGGAGACTATTGCAATAAACTAGGTAAGGTGTAATAAGGGCATGGATTGCAGTGGTTAAAGTGCAAGAAGACATAAGGGGAAAGGTTACTCAAGAGATAGAATAGGCAAGATTAGGGAATCATCTGGAGAGGCTAAGTAAGGTCAACGAATCCAGGATGACCACGCAGTGAGAATAATGGTGTTCTAGGTAGAAATAAAGAGGAAGGAGGGCTGGATTTAGTAGGAAATATAATGAACTCTTTTTTGAACCTATAGTTTGAGACACCTATTGGACATTCGGGAAAGACTTTAAAGCAGAATTTTCAAGACTAGGTAGGAATGCATTTGGGGAGAGGAGGGCAAGAAAGGAATTCATATACAGAGATGATGAGTAGTACAGATTGATTTAAAGGTATAGGGAGGAGAAGTAATAATAAGGGTGAGAAAATGGTAGTGGTAGGTTATGGAAAACACTGAATATCAGCTTGAACTTTATCCCATGGGAAGGAAGTCATTGGAAGGTTTTCAGCAAATGAGAGACACAACCAGATCTATGCATAAGGAATTCATTCAACAAGAGATAAATAAGTAGGAAAAATATCGGCATTTTTTTCTTCTTATAAAAATTTATATATTTATTTTTAGTTTTCAGCACTCACTTTTATAAGATTTTGAGTTCTAAAATTTTCCCCTCTCTCCCCTCCCTCTTCCCCAAGATGGCACACAATTTGATAGAGGCTATACATGTATGATCATATTAAACATATTTCCACAATTCAGAACAAAAGGGAAAAACCATAGGAAAGGAAAAACAATAAACAACAAAAGAAATAGAAAATAGTATGCTTCGATCTGCATTCAGACTCCATGGTTCTTTCTCTGGATATGGATAACATTTTCTACCATAAGTCTTTTGGAATTGTCTGAGATCCTCAGCATTCTTTTCTAAGCACCGGGAGTAAACTGTCCTAGTAAGTGAATATTTGCAAGGTTGAACCTCAATCTAAGAAACATGAAATTATTCTAGAATTCCAAGGTGCTCTTTGTCATTTGAGCCTTACAACAGTTATCCAAGATCAGATGAAAGATATTTTCCATTTTATAGGTGAGGAACTGAGACTCAGAGAGACGAAATAACTTGTAGGTGGTAACAAAGCTATTAGTTTCAGAGGCAGGATATGAAACTAGGCTTTCATGACTCCACGTCTCGCACTCTAACTACTGCACCATAATGCCTGTATCATGAAGCAATAATTCAGGTTAATTCCAGACTCAGAACATGACCTAGAGTGAAAAGGGAACTAGAATAGTTTTCAGTATCAACTCTGACAACAGACTATTCACTTCCTCCCTTCCTCCCCCCACTACCCGCCAAGCTTAAACCAGTGCTCCTGGCTGACCACCATTTTCGCCTTGGGGAAAAAGAATAAAGAGATAGGGCAGAACTATAATTAGGATATAGTTTATTTGGAATGATCCCCTTATAGTTTCTGAGATGTGTTGGACCCAGCTCTGGCTTGCTCCAGATTGTTCAGTCTTCACTGTGATCAATCATTTACACCACTTTAATCTCAAATGCTACAAATCAAGGCATGATTTATTGTTTTGTAATGGTTTATATTATTTAAAATGAGGGAAAACATGTTAATAATATAAATTAAACTTTTAAAACATCATGGGTATATTCTTTTTCTTCCAGGAGAGATGGTTGTTAAACATTTGCCAGCTCAAGTTATCCAGAAATTCCAAGTAACCCTGGGAGTTACCTAGAGACAAGAGATGGGAGAGAACATAAAGGATTCATCGACACTCCTTTCCCCACGCCACCACCCAGACCTTCACTCACCCACAATACACCAAAGAAAAATCAGGTAGTACTTTCTTATATACATAGTGTTTTTCCTTTTCAGGAAGGTGCTTTCCTTTCAAAGTCAAGTCCCAAGAAACTCTACCAATGCTCCAAATATCACTGTACTAGGACCTCCACATTTTGGGAAGAAGATGGATGGGACAGTTAAAGAATTGGGGCCAGAGGACCTGGATCTGAATCTTGACTCTGCCACTTATTCCAAGATCATCTTTGTGAAATTGAGCAAGTGCCTTAATTTTTCTAGGTCTCAGTTTCAAATGAAGGGCTAGATCACTTTTAAAGTCTTTTCTAGCTCCAATCTCTCTCTAGGTCCCACCCTTAAGATGATTGGCAAATTAATGATCTTCTGTCTTCACTTGGAAATCACACAAAATGGAATGTGTTTTTCCATTATTACAAGCTTCATAGAACCTACTGTACTGGTTTTCTTAAGTTGTCATTACGAATTATGATGATCATAACAGGATGCCACTATCATCACAGTTTTAAACAATCCAACCTCTTCTAATAGATGTACCTAACCATACATAAAACTGCAAGCCAACTATCTCATTTGAAATCTTTTTCATCTATCCCACTGAGTACTTAGATACTTACAGATAGAGACTTACTCTTTGTTCCCATTTCATCACTCACATTCTTTGTACCTATCTCTGATTCTGAACCTAGTTTTAAAAGTGTTCACCAGTGATCAAGAGATCTTGCTACTGGACCAGTCTCTAAGATGTGCTCTGTCACCCAATGGATGATGCTTAAAGGGAAGACCTTCTATAATGAGCAAAAGAATTAGATTTCAAACTATTTGACAAAAATTGATGCTAAAGAGCCATGTTCCCTAAGGGATGCAATAATAAGTAACTGACTAAAGGCTCTTAGACCCTAAAGCCAAGAGTCTTTCCATGTATCTTTTCCTATGTTTTAGCTTCTATTGAACATGAGTTTGGCAGATTGAAGAGAAAAAGTAAAAGAAACACAAAAGAATTGGGAATGAAGGAGATAAGAAACATATAGTAAATGAATATCATTATCTTGGAATATTACTGTGCCATAAGAAGTGACAAAAGAGATAATTTCAGAAAATACTGGGAAATGTGAATTGATGCAAGGTGAAGTGAATAGGACCAGAACAATTTTTACAAGATTTAACTCCTTTGATCAAAGAAATGACCCACCACGATTCTCAGGGAGCTGTGATGAAGCACATTAACTACCTCCTGAAAATAGAAGTCATGGGTTCAGCAGTGCAGGAAAAGACAGGTGTTTCTGGAGATGATCATTGTTTGCATTTGCTTTGCTTATGACCATACTTGCTGCCTACAAGGGTTGGTTGGTTGGTTTGTTTGCTTCTCTGTTTTTAATGAAGTTTGGATAATGGTGTTCAAAAGAAGAGAGTCTTTGAAACGATTTTAAAATGCACATGACAGAAGGAAGCACAGTCTGGTATGACAGTTTTGAAAGTTATGTTGAATCTGTTATGCATGTTTTTTAAAAGCAAGTAGAGACTCACAGTTTCATGTGTTCTATGCATATGGAAATACCCACTCTTCTAATGTTTAAGTTCAGAATAAAACAGTAACACCAAAAAAAATCCACTTGGTGCACCACACGTTAAGTACTTTAATTCTTGCATGGAGTTGTGATCTCATCAAAGTGAGTTTCTTTTAATGATGCTGATTTCAATTCATCTATGCCTGTCTATAATATGGGATTCTTGTCTCTACCCTCCAATAAATTCTCAACAGTATATGTTGCTCTGTGTGTGTGTGTGTGTGTGTGTGTGTGTGTGTGTGTGTGTGTTGGGGAGAGGGTGTAACCAACATGGTGGGAACTTTCCTGTAGTTCTCTTGATATTGCATAGAAACCCATGGAACACTTTGGCTTACCCATCTATTATTCCTCACTCTTGACATGTGACTGGCCCACCTGTTTTTCTAGTCATAAATCTCTCCAAGGACATCCTTTAAGTTGCTTCTCTTGCAGCCAAATTAAATAGCTAGCTGAATAATGCATTTTATTGGTACCTGATAAGAGATGATATACTCTCATTTCTCTATTTGTTTAAGTGTGCTTGGTAAGTAATTGTGCTGTATTAGGTCACAATCATCAATCAAAAGACCAGAGCTTTATGCAACAAATGCCTTAGAAATGCACCAGTGAGATCAGCTGGGCTGGCAGGGTGCCATAGTATAGGAGACACACCCTTTCCCTAATAGCCTTTCCTCACTGGGAGAGGAATCTTCCCCATGAATCCAAATCTCAGAAGAAAAATAATCTTATGACATTGCAATGACACTGACATTACCCAAGATGGGGAGTTTCCTACCTAATAAGAATTCTGGTAAAAGAGGGGTGTATCATGCCCAAGGAAAATTCCATTGGTGGAGCCCTTACCAACAAAGGGATATTTGGGGAGGGGAAGATGAGGGGAGAAAGGTCTGGAGAGATTGACTTAGCAGAGGTTCCATTAAAAATCTTTGTGGAATTCAGAATGAATGAAACCACTGGCAGGTACATGGAAAGACCTTCAGATTGGCTCAAGGAGATATTGTTAGCTCCCTCCTCATTTCAATGAGATAGTTGTGAATAGACTAAGCAGCCATTTTGAGGGCAAAAAAAGTCAAAGAAGGTTGAACCATAGCCCTTGAGTGTTGAAAGGGCCGTCATATAGTTGAACTCCCTCATTTTACACACGAAGAAACTAAGAGACAGAGAACTCAAACATTAGCTGATAGCAAAGCTGATACAATGACCCACATTTCCAGAGGGAGTCCCCTAAACCATGCTGTCTTTTTTAATGATGGATCTATTCTCATTAGGGAGGTCCTTCCTCCCCCATCCAATACAATCTTTGTATTGGACACACTTTGACTTCCTCTTCAGAAGGAAGGAAGCACAGCCTAGCAAAGAGCAGAGCCTCACCTGTTAACAGTCTCACCAGTCTAGGATCGCTGAAGGGTGGTTGTGCCCAGAGGCAGAAAGATAGACTGGATAACGTGGCAAGGTCCATTCCAGCCCCAGAATCTAGTCGGCTACTCTGCTAATGAATGATTGCTACACAGAACCTGCCCCAAGGACTCAATAGGATGTCTGTCAGCCCTTAGAGAGATCACCTTTCACCCTGTCACAAGGATGCTTCTCCTCGAAGGGATGCTGGAAGGGTGTGCAAATAGGTCATCAGGCTAGATGATGAAGGGTGTCTGATACAGCAGGAAGGAGACAATCTTCTCTGGGGAGCAGGGACAGTGGATGTCAAAAGACAACAGAAAAAGCCAAAAGACAGGCACAAGACAGGAAAAGGAAGCAGCTTATCTGGATAGGGGGAAAGGGAGTGCAAGAAGTCCCTGGGGGTGCTGGCCAAGGCAAATTATAAAGTGAGAGGGAGTTTGTCCCACTTCTTTCCCTCCTGTTCCCTGAGCCTAAGCACCTTTGCCAAGTTCCTGAGCAGCAGGGTATTGATTCCCAATAAAGTGTCTGTTGATAAAAATTTAAGGTGTTACCCCCTTCCAGGGGTATTTACATTTTATTAGACTAAAAAGCCTCCTGAACCCACAGAATGAATCTCTAATGGTGAAATTTCAGGCCAATAGGGGAGATACATTTGGCCAAGAATGGCTTTCCCAGCACCTCACAATTATACTTTGTAGATTCTGGCTTGCTCCGCTTACATATAAAGCTGGTCCTGCTTAGAGGGTAAGGTCAAAATCCACTAGGCCCCAGTGGCTAAGAGAGATCACCTAGAGGTAGAAATCTGAGTCTAGCATAAAGTTTAATTTAACCACAGTTGCCTTTGGAGAAACAAACATTGCCATTTCATTAGAAAAAAAGGAACAGACTGAAAAGTAATTTTCAGGTGGGGATGGAAAGTAAACATTCTAGGAAGGCATGATGTAAGAGAATAAACATTGGA
This sequence comes from Notamacropus eugenii, assembly GCF_028372415.1. NCBI lineage: Eukaryota > Metazoa > Chordata > Mammalia > Diprotodontia > Macropodidae > Notamacropus > Notamacropus eugenii. Next base: position 87,439,633 of record NC_092874.1, read on the forward strand.
CTTTTGAGTCAGATAGCCTGCCTCTTAATAGCTGAGGGATTTGGAGAAGGGAAGCAAAGGGAAGCTCTTATTAAGTGTCACTTATGTGCCAGGCACTGTGCTAAGCGCTGAGGATACAGATAAAAAGGTAAGGGTTGTCTCTGTTCTCAAGGACCTTCCAGTCTAAGGAAGGAAACAGTACATGTGGAAGAGAATTATCCAGGGGTACCAGAGGCCACGGGACTTACCTGTGGTCACATAGCCTACTTTTTCTGAAATACTATTTGAATCTAGAGAACAAGTGACAAGAGTCAAACATGGCTGACCTTTGGAAGAAAACTTTAGCTATCAACAAGAGTGCCACCATCACCCTCCTGAGGCATTCAGTGTGGGTGCAGTAGAAAGAGCACTGTGTTGTTCAGTCGTGTTTGACTCTGTGATGCCATTTAGGGTTTTCTTGGCGAAGATACTGGAGCGGTTTGCTATTTCTTTTTCCAACTCCTTTTTACAGATGAGGAAACTGAGGCAAACAAGGTTAAATGACTTGCCCAGGGTCACACAGCTAGTAAGTGTCTGAGGCCAGATTTACATTTATGAAGATGCATCTTTCCAATTCCAAGTTCAGAGCTCTATCCACTGTGACACCTGGCTGCTGGGAAAGGGCTCTCGATTAAGATTAAAAACCTGGGTCAAGTCCCTCCTGGCTCCTGCATTTTCCAGCTATGTAGCTGTGAATTCATTACTTTACGCATACACACATATACTCCTGCCTCAGTTTCCTAATCAGCAAAACAGAGGTAACCGTCACTGTGGTGAAAGCATCTTGTAAACTCCAGAGTGCTGAAGAAACATGAGGCAGTCCTTAGAGAAGGAGGGAGTTAGCTGGAAGGAAGTCAAACACCAAAGACGGAACACAGCGACAGCAGACTGCAATGGTGAGGAAGGCCCAGGATGCTTCCTGGGATGGAGGACGTTGTGGGGCGTGCAGGGCACCAAAAGGGAGTGAAGCTGCCAGCCACGGAGCAGTGCATCCACAGGGGGGATCAGAACCCAGCCTCCCTCCCCGCTGGAGTGCTGCAATGGTAATGATGAAACAGCAGCACCAACTAGCACTTACAGAGTAGTTTCAGGTGTGCAGAGCACTTTGCAACAGCTCTGTGAGGTAGATACAATTATTATCCCCATTTTGTAGACGAGGAAACGGAGGCTCTGAGAGGTGAATTGCCCAGTCACCCAGAATCCCAGAGAGAAGGAGGGCGAAGGCTGTCTGGATTCTCCATTAAGCTCCCAACACAACAGTGACAATGAGATTTTCAGATCCTTTCTTTTGTGGTAGGAAGGAGGAGGTAGACCAAGTCACAGAGTGTTTGGGGGATCAGGGAATGGGGAAATGGGGAAAGGGCACAGGTAAACTTGATGAATTTTGCTGTCAGTCTCGCTTGCCTGGGTTAGCTCACTACACACAACAGGAACTCAATTTAACCAAATGTTAGCTGGTTGACTAAACTTGTTTTCCTGATTCATGAGCCTAACTAAGAACAGCTGGGACAGCAGAGTCCTTGGCTTTGTCCAGGCTGCCTGTTTATAAAGCTTAAAAGGGAATGAACTAAGTAAGGCCTGACCTGTGACTGAACCTATTAAGTATGCTTTTCATAGTTATAGAGTCAAGTCCTGAGTGTATATTATTAAAGCCATAGTTAGCTTTTATAGATCTGCAAATGTGTTGTTTTCCGCAAAGTCAGCTTCATCTTGGACTCTGCATTTCCTTCATCCGTGTTTACACATATTAGGTCAGAGATGTCCAATTTTCATTGCTTACCTTTTGTGCCTGAGTTTTGGCCTGTGTGGAAGGCACACAGCAGAGGGACTGGCCCACTGTGCAGCCAGTAACTGGGACAGCCTAGGAAGGACGGTATGACTCAGGTCTGAGAAGGGAGAACCACAACTTCCTGTTAGCAAATAACCATGGTATGACTGTGTGGTTTCTAGATCACTTTTCTTAAGGTTGAGGCCTCCCTGAGGGCTAGTATACAAGTCAGACTTATATAGCAGTAGTTTAAAAATTTTTATTATTAGGTTATAGAGGCTGAAACCCTTCCAGGACAGACTAGAATCTTCTGAATCACAAAGGGCTTGCTGTTAGGGAATGTGAAGGACAACTGGAATTGCCTACCATATAGGTAAACAAGTAGAGAATTTCTTCTGGTAAATACAATTCAGCTACGTTGTGAAGTGGAAAGAGTCAGGAGACCTGACTTCAAATGTGACCTCAGACACTTACTAGCTGTGTGACCCTGGACAAGTCACTTGACCCTCAGTTTGCCTCAGTTTCCCCACCTGTAAAATAAGCTGGAGAAGGAAATGGAAAACCACTTCAGTATCTTTGCCAAATGTGTCACAAAGAGTGAGACATGACTGAAAATGACTCAACTAAACAATGCTGGTCTCAGAGGAAGAGATCTAACACTTCTTTATTTTCTGTGGGTTTAGGTAGGCTATGGGGAAACAGTTTGAGCCAACATTCATCTGAATCCATCTGTTTGACCTTGACAATCAATCCCTTTGCAAATGTCCACTAAACACTTCCTATTTGCCAGTCACTTTGCTAGATACTGCAGATACATCAGGAAAAAGAATTGCCTGACCTCTGGGAGCTTACATTCAAACATATGTATAAACATATATAACCATGGTCTGATCTGGGCTGGTTCCACTAAGGATGGCCCCTTGGGGGCCTCTGAAGCATGTCCAGATGTTCTAAAATGGAAGTGTCTTCATCCCCTTCCTTGGCCAGCTCTTAATTCTCTCTTTTTAATTAATTTATTTTTAGTTTTTAACATTTACTTCTATAAGATTTTGAGTTCTGAATTTTCTCCCCATCTCTCCCCTCCCCCCCAAAACGGCATGTAATTTGAAAAAGGCTCTACATATATATTCATATTGAACCTATTTTCACATTAGCCATGTTGTAAAGAAGAAGAAAAAGAGGAAGCATGAGAAAGAAGAAACAAAACAAAATAAAACAACAAAAAACAAGAGAGACCAAATAGTACGCTTCAATACGCATTCCGACTATAATTCTTTCTCTGGATGTGGACAGCATTTTTCATGACAAGCCTTTCGGAGTTGCATTGCGGAGAAGAGCCAAGTTTGTCAAAGTTAGTCCTAGCACAATGTGGCTGTAACTGTGTACAATGTTCTCCTGGTTCGCTTCACTCAGCATCAGTTCGTCTAAGTCTTTCCAGGTTTTTCTGAAGTCTGCCTGCTCATCATTTCTTATAGCACAATAGTATTCTATTATATTCATATACCACAACTTACTCGGCCATTCCCCTTTTGATGGGCATCCCCCACTTTCTAATTCTTTGCCACCACAAAAAGAGTTACTATAAATATTTCTGTACATGTGGGTCTTTTCCCATTTGTATGATCTTTTTGGGATATAGACCTGAAAGTGGTATTGCTGGGTCAAAGGGTGTGCACATTTTTTTAACCCTTTGGGCACAGTTCCAGATTGCTCTCCAGAACGGTTGGATTACTTCACAATTCCACCAACAATGCATTACTGTTCCAATTTTCCCACATCTTCTACAACATTTATCATTTTCCTGTTTTGTCATACTAACCAATCTGATAGAAATGATGTAGTACCTCAGAGTTGTCTTAATTTGCATTTCCCTAATAAATAGTTATTTAGAGCATTTTTTTCATATGGCTGTAGATAGCTTTAGTTTCTTCATCTGAAAATTGCCTGTTCATATCTTTTGACCATTTGTCAATTGGGAAATGACTTATATTCTTATAAATTTGACTCATTCTCTCTATATTTTAGAAATGAGACCTTTAGCAGAGACACTGGTTGTAAAAAATTCTTTCCCAGTTTTCTGCTTCCCTCCTAATCTTGGTTGCATTGGCTTTGTTTGTGCAAAAACTTTTCAATTTGATGTAATCAAAATTATCCATTTTGTATTTCATAATGTGAGAGATATGAAATAGTTAAGTTTCCACACTGCTAAAATCATCTTGGGGGAAACAGTCTTAGGGGAAACAGAAGTTGTTTTGATAAGATAAAAGTTATCAGCCAGTCTGCAGCAAACCAAGGGGGCTCAGAAGCCACAAACTCTGAAGTCCTAGGCAAACTGGACCAAGCCATTTTGGGGTCATGACCATTCAGGCCTTCTCTCACTATACCACATGCTTAATTAACTTTATGCATATAACAGGAAATTCCCCAAATAAAATTAGAGCCTCATTAGAGTACCATACGATGCATGATGATGGAGGGAATACATGTGAATGGGAAACATGTAAGGTAATATATGAGGAAGAATGTAATCCAGAAGGATTAAGATCAATTCTGATGCAGAAGGAAGGAGTTAGGATTATAAACCCTATAAAGCTTGTTCTCACTTATATATTAACACTCTCTCTTTACTATAGGGGTGTGACCTATACTCGACAATCAAAGGGGAATGTACTTCAAGCTTTCTAATAAAGAAACTTTGAGATACCAGTCTTTGGAATTGAGTCTGGGGTCATTCTTTATAAAAATAATGTTCTCTATCTCTTGTTTGGTAATAAATTCTCCCATTTTCCATAAATCTGACAGGTAAACTATTCGTTGCTCTCCAAATTTGCTTATAGTATCAGCCTTTATACCCAAAACATTTTGACTTTATTTTGGTATACAATGTAAGAGGTTGGTCTGTGCCTACCAACTCTTAACTGTTAAGCATGGACTTCATGACCCGAACCTGTGAGAGGGAAAGGAAAGGCCTTCCTCTTCTCCCCTCTCTCTCTCTCTCTCTCTGTCTGTCTCTCTGTCTCTCTCTCTGTTGTCTCTGTCTCTGTCTCTGTCTCTCTCTCTCTCTCTTTCCTAGCTTTACAAAATAATTTTTTGGTAGTTTGGTTTGGCACTGAATAAACAAATTGATTTAGGTAGAATTGTCATTTTTATTATATTAGCTCAGCCTACCCACAAGAAACTTATATTTTTCCAATTATTTAGATCTGATTTTATTTGTGTAAAAAGTGTTTTGGAATTGTGTTCATATAGTTCCTGGCTTTGTCTTGGCAGTTACACTCCCAAATATTTTATAATGTCTACAGTAATTTTAAATGGAAGTTCTCTTTCTATCTCTTGTTGTTGGACATTGTTAGTAATATTCAGAAATGCTGATGGTTTATGTGGGTTTATTTTATATGCTGCAACTTTGCTAAAGTTTCTTGTTATTTCAGGTAGTTTTTTACTTGACTCTCTAGGAATCTCTAAGTATATCATCATATCATCTGCAAAGAGTGATACCTTAATTTCTTCTTTGCCTATTCTAATTCCTTCAATTTCTTTTTTTTCTCTTATTGCTAAAGCTAACATTTCTAGTTCAACATTGAATAACAGTGGTGGATAATGGACATCTTTGTTTCACCCTCAGTCTTATTGGAAATGCATCTAGCTTATCCCCATTATATATAATGCTTGCTGAAGGTTTTAGGTAGATGCTACTTATCATCTTAAGGAAGGCTCCATTTATTCCTATTCTCTCTAGTGTTTTTAATAGGAATGAGTGATGGATTTTGTCAAAAGCTTTTTCTGTATCTATTGAGATAACCATATGGTTTCTGTTAGTCTTGTTGTTGATATGATCAATTATGCCGAGAGTTTTCCTAATATTGAACCAGAAATTTGTACCATTTCTGGTATAAATCCTACCTAATCAAAGTGTATTATTCTTGGAATAAGTTGTTATAATCTTTTTGCTAATATTTTATTTTAAAATTTTGCATCTATATTTAGTAGGGAAACTGGTCTATAATTTTCTTTCTCTGTTTTATCTCTTCCCAGTTTAAGTATCAGTACGCTATTTGTATCATAAAAAGAATTTGGTAGGGCTCCTTCTTCATCAATTATCCCATATAGTCTATATAGTATTGGAATTTATTGTTCTTTGAATATTTGATAGAATTAGCTTGTAAATCCTTCTAGGTGTCTCTCTTTTATCCCTGGCTCTAAGAAATCAGCCTGGTGGTGTTTCTTTCTGTTCTGTGTTGTCTTCAGTTTCAGGTTCCAAAAGTAATCTCCCCAAGACTGGGAGTTTGAGGTATGGTGACCTTGGGACTGCAGGAGCAGTGGTACAACAAACCAGATCTACGTGGAAGCCCTGAGAAACCAGTGTCCCTGAGACTCAAGACTGAGGGAGTTTGGGACTTGAAACTGACACTGTGCTATAGGAATTGAGCTAAGCTAGAAAGCTAATTCCTCTTCTCCCCAAGGAGTGAGATGTCAGGAAAATTATGCCTCCCATTTGGGGGAGAGAATAAATTTCTGTATTTGTGATTATACCTTTTGAAGTAAATATCTCTTCAAAAGCTCAGAATAAATGCAAATAACAATAGTTTCTCTTTTCACCAGAAACCCTGAGGGTCTTCCCCTCCCATATCTATTTTCTGCCTCATTTTATTAAGCCTCAATCACTGAATGGGTACTGCCTCAGTCAAACTGACACCTGTTAAAGACCTTAGCTTAAAAAGGCCAAGGTCTCCCACTGCATCCTGAGCCATCTCCAGTTATCCTGATCTAAATATTGTCACTGCACCCAGACAGCTCAGGAGGAGAAATTGGCACTGGGGACTTTACACAGCCCTCCCTCACTTAAATCCAAGTAACTTGTATGTAATGGCATCACCTTCCTGATGTCATGGTCCCCTTCAAGAATGAAAGACAAACAGCAGGAGCAAGAGAGCAAAAACTAAGGCAGGGGCAGCTAAGTGGTGGAGTGGGTAGAGCACCAGCCTTGGAGTCGGGAGCTCCTGAGGTCAAAAGCTCCATCCACTGCACCACCTCCTTGCTCCTAAAACACTGAAAGCCTTTAAACTCGCTCATCTGTTAAATGAGGAACCATGGAAGTCCTTCTCAGCTTTGGATGTACGGATCCCATCTTTCCATTTTGCCTTGCACATAGTGACCTACTGCAATTGCAGCCAAAAACCTGCAGGAAAGTTACATTCTGTTCTGCTCAGGCAGCTTCAAAGGCATATAAGTCTCCTATTAAAACCCAAGGAGTTCTTCTAACAATCTATAGATGATCAACAAATCTTACACTTAATGTGAGTTCCTCCTTATTACTTGCAGCCAGACCTTCATCAGCAAATTATGCTGAATGTCTCACTTTCATTAACATGATCTATAATTGGCTTGGAAAAAAAATTCTCATTCAGGGGTCCATGAGGAATATTAGTTAATTCTATAGAGCCTTTGATCGATAGGTAGCATTACATGAAGCACTTGCAAAAAGTCTTAGCAGCATTTTGCCTTTGGAACGTTCTCCAAGTCCCAGCATCATTGACATTCCCAAGTTTCCAGAGGGCAAAGTGAAAAGAGCCCTCCCATGTCTCTTTCATTTTTGAATGTAGACTTTTTTTAATGTGGATTATTCACTCCTTGAGGGAAGGCACTTTATCATTTTGCAGACTGTATCCCTAGCTCCTAATATATAATATATGCTAAATAAATGTGTTTCTGAACTGAATTTATATACTTCCTGATTTCTGCTTTCACTATTTATACTCTGAGCAACCAAAAACCAGGTCAGAGTAGAACAGGTCAGCTAGTGTTTAAATCATCTGTGGCAAGAAGTTTATTCACTCCAAAATTTAATAATAACTCATGAATATAATGCTTTAAAATTTGCAAATTCTCATAAATACTCTGTGAAATGAAGAAGTGCAAATGTTATTATCACTATTTTACAGGGGAGAAAACTGAGGCTCCGAGAAATAAAGGGATTTGCCTCTCAGCTGGTATCTGAGGTAGGATTCGAACCCATTCTAATTCTACCACTCTTGCCTCTCGGCTGCCTCTCACCGATTTACCACTTAGAATCAAAGATTGATTAAAACCAGCTTGGAAGACAGAAAGACGTAGGCTTAAGTCCCATCTCTGCAATATACTGGCCATGTGACCCTGGACCAGACACCTAACCTTGCAGTGCTCTGGGCAAACATGGGCTATCAGTTGTAGAGAGTATATCCACCAGCATTGGCAGAGGGCAATGTCTTTTCTATATCAGTGTTGTGATTTCCTGCCCCTACTGCATCCAAGGCACTGGAGATACAAGAGTAAATAAGACACTTCTTAAGTTCATAATCTAATCTGTTTCAATAATGGTTGGGCAGTAAAGGAGCAGGAGAATATTGAAAGCAATTTTCCTTTCATTATTAGAGAGAACCCAATCACAGATCAGTCCAGGAAGGGATCATCTTAAGAATAACCGGAACCTTAAACTACAATACCTCAGGAATGGGGGTGGGGGTGGGAGCGGGGTGGAAAAAATCAGTCGAATTTGTAAATTAATTAACTAATTGTGGCAGGAGGTAAAGGTGCTTCCAAGTCCATAAAGGTGAATGACCCCTGAAAGAAGGCTATCAGTAATGCAAATATCCTGTCCTTTCCGATCTCTCATAAACAAGACAAAGAACCCTAGAGGAGGGACCTCCAGACAACTTCATTTTCCTGGCTTTGGAAGGCAGAAAAAGGAAGCAGCATTAGCTCCTACTTGGGCTGCTAGGATTCCTTTATTCTGCTCTCTGGTGAGAGCCCATAACCATTAGGAAATGGTTAGGATTGTCCTTAAAGAAGCCTTTCGATTTGGAGGGGTGATGGGGCTACATCGAGCTTGCAGCAGCAAAGCCAAATTCTCTAAAATGAGCTTGCTTCCAAATGAAGAGAGCTGCCGTTAATTTTTATAGACTTGGGGGTGTGAAGCCTTTTACCTACATTACCTTTTGAGTCTGATGGGTAACTCATTGTCCTTACCTTACAGATCAAGGATAATATTTGTAAAGTACTTAGTACAGTCCCTGGCACTTAGTACCTTCCCTGGCCCTTGGCACAGTCCCTGATCTACACTGGTGACTGATCTGATCTGCGTTTTAGAAAAATTACTGTGGCGGCTGTGTGGAGGATGGATTGAAGTGAGAAGAGATGGGAAGCTAGGAGGCCAATTAGAAACTGCTTGACTCCATGGGTTCCAAGGTGACATCGAGGGTGCAAAGCCTTACGATGGGAAGGATGGTGGTGCCCTTAGTAATGGGGAACTTTGGAAAGCGTGGCTGATTTGCACTGTTGAAGGAAGTTCTCCATACCAGGCATTCCCTACACCAGTGAGATCATAGAGTTGGACCAAAAACCTGGTGAGGGCTGCCAGCCTGTTTCTGGCTTGCTGAAAGACATAATCAATTATTATTGATTATGGGGGCAGTATTGACCTTGTCCTGCTGCAGTCCTTGGTCTGCAGTTCTGTGCACTGGCACTCATTTGGGTAATTATTCGTGTGATTCAAGCACGTCTAAACTAAGGGATCCAAGTATCTCTGCCTCAGTCAGGCTTGTCTGACCTAGATCCCAGCAGACCCGCATGGCATAAAACAAGGCAGGGGTACAGTGCGTCTTCTCTAGGATCAGAGTTCCTCTGTAGCCACAGTGGCTGCTTCTGGGTAGGAGGAAAGAAAGTCCAAACCTCAGTGTCCCTACCTGTCAAATGAGTATGTTGAATGACATGATCTTCACGGTCTCATCTGGCTCTAAAATGGTTTGTCTCTGACTTTCTGAACTGCAAACACTGTTTGTGGGCAAGGAGCTATATTCTTCCAACCCTGCTGGGCCCACTCCCCTGACTTTTTAGAACTTCTATAGCTTTCCTACTCTTGTGCCTTCAAGAAATAAGGAAATGTCCAAATGAAATAAGGAATTCTTAGGTGGTTCAGTGGATAGAGCATTGGATCTGGAGTCAATAAAACCTGGTTCAAATCCCACCTCAGACACTAGCTGTATGACCCTGGGCAAGTCCTTCACATCTCTAAATCTATTGTCTCATTTATAAAATGTAGGTAATAACAACTTCTACCTCAAAGTGTTGTAGTCAAGATCAAGCAAGATAACATATAAAATGCATTCAAATCTTTAAAGAGCTAAAGTCTTAGACTTTGGGGATTCTCAGTAAATGTTAGCTCTATTATTGCTGCAATTTAATGCTACCCTAAATTCAGAGGAGAACATGGAATTTCTCAAAGAGTATTCAACGGCTTAGTCAATAGTTATTTATTTAGCAGTTACTTCATGCGAGACACTGGGCTAGAAGTTATAAGGACAAAAATGAAACAGTCCCTGCCCTCAAGGAGATTATATTCTATTGGGAGAGACAGCCTGTACCAAGTTCAGGATTTTTTTAAAATTTGGTTATGGATTGTTTCTTTGGTTATTAAAATAAATACAAGGTAATATGAGTAGGAAGGCACTAATATTTGGGTGGATCAGGGAAAGGCTTCATATAGAAGATGGTACTTGATTTGAAGCTTGAAGAAAACAAAGATTCTAATAAGAGTCAGAGGTAAGAAGAAGAGAGTGTTCCAGGTATGGAAGACAGCCAGGGCAAAAGTGTGGAGATGGGAAAAGGAATATCTTTTATCCAGAAAGGAAGGTATTTATACATATATATATATACACATATACATATACATATATACAATAAGCCGGGCGCTGTACTAAACACTGGAGGTACAAATACAAACTAAAAAAGGTGGAGGCCAGTAATATGCAATAAGATCTGTCAGGTTTCTGGGGATAAGCCTCTCATTCTTACCAATCTGGGTTTGGAAAGGTTTTATAGGACCAAGGAGTTTGAATTTAATCCCAGAGGCAAAACTGAGTTTGCATCTTGGAATAAAACCAGCATCTGGTAGGCTTGGGACTCAGGTTCTCAGGGGTTATTTGTCAAAGACCTTCCCCAAATCGTGCATTAGAGATTCAATGGGCTTGTTCATTTGTGACTAAAGAGAATAAGGTTTTTTTCACTGTTGAATGTTCCTTCTTATTTTAAACCATTATTTTCACAGACAGATTACTTAATATGACCAATTGTTTTGTTGAAGATATAAATAATGGAAACTGTATCTTAAGTCATTTGACAGCTTAAATTTGTTTTATAGTCCAATAAAACTTGACCTTGTACAACCCACTCAGAAAATTGAGTTATAAAGTTAAATGAGAGTTGTCCCCCACTGAAGTCTTAAACTAAAGCCTCATCAACATGTGAGGTTGACCTTGGGTTCTCTAAGACTATGGGAGTCTAAGCTCTGGCCTGTCCTATGAAACCGGACTATCTTAGAGCCAGTTTAAAGTTAAAGATGCTCGTCCCCAGAAATCTGATCACCAAGTGATGGATTCTTGTTTTAAACTACAGCAACTTATACTGTCTGTTTACTAAGGTCATATCAATCAATTAACAAGTCATTCAGTAAGCCTTTATTAGCTGTCTACTATGTGCCAGGTACTGGTCTAAGCTCTGAGAATACAAAGAATGGAAAACATTCCCATTCTCAAAAAACTCACAGTTTAATAGGGAGACAACGTACAACTACGTACAAACAAGGTATGTAGGAGATAATCCACAGAGGAAAGTCACTAGAATTAAGAAGGATGAGAAAGACTTCTCCTAGAAGGAGAGATTTTGTGTGGTTGTGTTTATCCTCCATTTTTGAAGAATACCATGACAGCAAAGAAATGATGACATGACTTGCACTTGACTTTGTTTTGAGTGAGAGGGCTGTGCAGGTCACTTCTCCTCCAGAGCCATCTGAATCCAGAGACCAGATATTCCTCAGGATGACTGGAGATGACCGAGGATGCACTGGGAGATCTTGGCCTTTTCGGCTACTTACTTAGAGGGAGGTAATGCCCATTGAGTGAATAGGCCTCTTTAAGAAGTAGTCAGGGAATAGCCCTTTTAATGAGCAAAAGAAAAAAATAACAGCTGGGAGGGAAAGAGAAACTGTTACTATGGATAATCACTCTAAGCCAGCCATTAAGTGGAGGTTGGGCAGAGACCTATATTTCAATTTATGGACTTCAGAGTGAGGGATTTTAGGTGAGGCTTGAAAGAGGTCAAGAAGCCAAGATGAGAAGGGAGAAAATTCCAGGCTTGGCAGGGTCAGTCAGTGAAAAATCCCAGTCTGAAGAGGGAGTCTTTTGTTTGAGGAGGCCTGTGTCACAGGATCTCAGAGTATGTGGGTAGAAGTGAGGTGGGTAGAAGTGAGGTGTAAAGAGGCTCAAAAGGGAAGAGGGGGCTGATATAACAGTACCTGTTCACAGCTCTCCAGCCAGCGGGGAGCAAGCATTTATTAAGAGCCTCGTATGGTCAGGAACATTGCAAATATTATCTCATTTAACTTGACCCTGGGAGAATGGGTGCTAGGATGCCCATTTTACATTTTAGGAAACTGAAGCAAAGAGAGGTTAAGTGATTTGCAGCAAATAAGCGTCTGAGGTCAAATCTGAACTTCAATCTTCCTCCCTCTTGGGGCAACTAGATGGTGAAGGGGATGGAGTACCAGACCTGGAGTAAAAAGGACCTGAGTTCAAATCTGGCCTCATATATCTCCTAGCTGTGTGACTATGAGCAAGTCAATTAGCCCTGCCTAAGTTTCTTCATCTGTAAAATAAACTGGAGAAGGAAATGGCAAACTATTTTAGTATCTTTGCTAAGAAAATCCCAAATGGGGTCATGAAGAATCAGACAGCACAGAAATAACTGAACAACAAGAAATGACGTAGTCAGAGGATTTGGGATTAAATCTCATCTCTGATTTACTACCTGGGTGGTCTTAGCAGCCTGACACTTGGACTCTCTCTGTACTCTTTTTCCTTATCGGTTGCATTGTCACGTCGGAGAAACCTCTGCCCAGAGGCCCTGCCCTCCTGATTAGCAACTCCCTCTCTGAGACTACCATCTTAGAAAGGGTTCCAGCCAAGTTTCACTTTGTTCACACGTAGATTCTCTCTCCCAGCTTCTCTTTTTCCTCCTCTTCCTTCTCGTCATCTGCTGCATGCCACTCCTCTGCCATTCTCCAGCTCCCTGTTATATACTTGACTTGCCTTATAAGAATATGAGCTCCTACTATTGCGCTATAAGAAGTGATGAACAGGCAGACTTCAGAGAGACCTGGAAGGACTTATATGAACTGATGCTCAGTGAAGTGAGCAGAACCAGGAGAACATTGTACACAGTAACAGCCAGAGTGTGACTGACTTTGATAGACTTAGCCCTTCTCAGAAACAAAAGGACCTAAAACAATTCCAAAGGACTCATGATGGAAAATACGACCCACACCCAGAGAAAGAACTATGGAGTCAGAATGCAAGCGAAGCAGACTATTTTCTGTTTTTGTTTTGTTTTGTTTATCTTTCTCATGGTTCCTCCCATTCATTCTAATTCTTCTATACAACATGATTAAGGTGAAATATGTTTAATAGGAATGTATATGTAGTGGCTATATCAGATTGTATGCTGTCTTGGGGAGGGGAGAAGAGAGGGAGGGGAAGAAAATTTAAAACTTATGGAAGTGAATGTTGAAAACTAAAAATAAATTAATTTATTTTGAAAAAAGAATATAAGCTCCTTAAGGGCAAGAATTATTTTATTTAAAACTCCACAGCTTAGAACAATATCTGGTATACAATAGGAACTTAATAAATATTTTATCTATTTATCTTCATCTTATAAATGAGGAAACTGAGCCATAGGGAGCTTAATTCATCTAGCTTGGGTTAAACTATGACTGAGGTTAAACGTGGAGGTAACTTTAGACTCTGAAATGCAGAATCTTCTTCCTCTAAGCTATTTCCCATGATTGGCTCATCATCTGGAAGACATTACTCAGAAGGCCTGAACATTCCTGGATTTTCTTGTTCTTTTAAAAAATTTTTTCATTTATTTTTCTTGGACAAAATCATAAAATAGGCAAAATAAACAATCATTAACAAAAAAACCCCAAACTTGGTAAAAAATAAAACAATTCACACTAGAATATTAACTGATTTGCATGTGGCATTCTAAAGTTTACAAAGCCAGCTGATGTTCACAACAACCCTGTGACATTGCCTCTTCTCCTACTCACTGCCTCCACCCAGATGATCTGGGAACCTAGCATCTGACACTCCACCACCTAATCCAAAGAAAGTCACCAGCTCTCCTAAAAAGCATATAGGCTCACAAGGTTTAAAATAGAAATAGCATTATTTGTAAGCTACTGGAAACTGATAGGACTCTTATACGAACCTCTAGAAAGTAATAATCCCTCCCACTGAGTAAGCTTCCCTTCCCAAGATCTGGGTGGTCACCATGATTTTCATGGCTGCTTTGATGAAGACTAGTTATGGCAGTCCGAATCCCCCCACCCCCACCCCCACAAACACTGTGGCTCCCTTTATGGCTGCTTTGTGAGAGACATGTTGCTTGCTCCTAGCAGCTCTTACCATCTGCTGCTCTCAGCAGGTGTTGGGGGGCATTGCCCCTTCTCAGTGTTCCCATCTGCTGTCTTTCTCGATCTCCTAACGTGGTGGTTATTTCCCTGCCAGGACTGTCCTTCTTAACCCCTCCTCTCTGCCATTCAGATCTCACTCTGTCCCCTCTTCTCTGCGCCAATCTGTGGCTGCTGCCCTCTCTAGGTCAATCAGTTCTGTTTTCCTCTAGCAATTGCTGTTTCTTTCTGCAGAAGTTATTCAGCTCTTCTTCTGCTTGCTGTTCTCTAAGGTTTAGCTCTCCTTAAGCAGATGGCCCTCATGTTCTCTCTAGGCACCCTGGAACTCAGCCCTTAAATGTGGTCTGTATGAAGACAGATCTTTGTGTTCTTCGTAGCTCAGAACCATTGCTTCTCAGCCTCAAACCACAGATAGTAATTCTTTCTTCTTGCACTATGTATGCAAGTCTTCAATTCCAAGCAGGCTTAGGATGAGTCACTGTCCTGCCTTCTCTATCTCCCAGCATGTGGGGGAGTACATATCTTGTAGGTCTTTTCACTAGATGTTGGGGTTGAGGAAAGCATCCTCATTCCCTGTCTTTTCCTTGGTCACTTGGCTAAGTTCTTCAAATCATACTGGGCTGCTTAGGAAGGGAACAGCATTGGCTTCTCCCAATATGGTCCCCCAGAGGTTAGAAGAGGGCAAGACTTATAGTCCCTGATGCATGTAGAACTAGAAGAGGAGGTAAGCTGGTCATGTAACAAGAGCAAGGAATAACAGGTGGCCAGTCCAAATATTGCACCCTTATTTGCAGAATGTTAAAAGACCTAGAAGAAGGGTGTCCATCATACTGGGTTCCTCCTTTATGGAGAATTTTTTGGAGGCTGGGGAAACAGAGTTGCACAGGATGAGAGAGGGTGGATAGGTTGTGATCTGTACTACTTAGGCTTGTGTGTGCTTGAAGCGTACTGTGGGAATCATCAACAAAGTGTTTTCCAAGGAGATGGAGGTTCAAATCCCAACTCCACCACTTGATAGCTATGTAACCTTCGGCAAATCTTGTAATCTCTCTGCTCTTTCTTTCTTCCTATATTACATAAAGGGGTTGGATTAGATGGCCTTTAAGGTCCTTTCTAGTTTTGAATTCTATGAGACTATTTCAAATGATCAAGAAAAATAGTGGATGAATGGTTATCAAAAATTTGGAAGAGATTGCTTCTTTCATAACCTTCCAGAAGAAGCTTCCATGTTTAAAACTTAATGTCTTAAACTCTTTGGAGGAAGATTGCCATTTAATTTTTACTTAAAAAACAAAACACCCTCTTTTATCAGTCCAGTTTCCCTGTGAGGTAACTGAGGGGTAGAGAAGGAACTTGTATTCATGGCATGATAGATCTATATAGTTATAAACAACCTCAGAGGTCATGTATCCAACCCCTTTATTTTATAGATGAGGAAATTGAGGACCAGGGAGGTTGTGACTTGCCTTCACACAGGTAGTAAGCTTCAGAGGCAGGATATGAACTCAGGTTCTCTGAACTCTTATTTTGCAAACAAGGAAATCAGACTCAGAGAAATCAAACGATTTGCCGAGAGACACAGTCAGTGGCAAAACCAGATCTCATACAAAGGTCTCCTAACTCCTTGGTCCAGACTTCTTTTCACCAGACCATCTAAGCTGTTATTCTCTCTGGCTACTTCTGTAATGCCCCCAGAATAATCTTTGCCAATGTGAATTCCTGAGTGCCTGAGAAAGCATTCATTCTAATTACCCACTTCATGTTGGCCATGTTCTGAGCACCGTCAAAAGGAGTCAAATTAGTTGCCAACAAGACCTTGGAAACCCTTTCATGCCTAATTCCAGGACAAGTTCTTGGAGAGTAGTGCAAAAAAAAAAAAATAAGAAAAACCCTACTCCAGGCAGGGTCTGACTGAGCTCATCGGGGACACTAGAAATCACCCGTGGTGCACCTTCACACTTCTCACCTGGGTTTTCCCCTCCCCCCAACAAGGAGCTATTTTCAGAGAACTGACAAGTTTGAGAAAGCCCAGCCAAGCCCAGCAGATGTTTGGGATGGTTGGAGGGGGCCTGAATTCTGTTCCACAGCTGAGCTATTTGGCATTTCAAACAAAATGCTTTACTAGCCCTTCGTGCCAGGGCTTAAAAAAAAAAAAACAAAACAACTGCAACTAATTTGTTTTTCTTTATTATTAACCAGTTTGAGGATGGTTAGCTGGGCTATTGAAGGTTTGAGAATCACTGCGAAATAACTTGTTACCCAAGCTTAGGAGAATTTAAAAACAGACTTATTTGACCTTGATTCACCTTTCCCTTGGCACTTCCCAATCCTGTTTGGGATGAATTTTGCAGGGAAGAAGGAATTTCATATATTAGAATGAAAATTGGCATTAGCAGGTGACGGGGTCATCTCTGTGCTAGGAGTTGTAGTGGCAACTTACCTATATGGCAAAATTTGAGGGATACCAGCATGTCCCATCCAACCAAAAATATTTCCCATTTCTTCCAACTCAATAATTATTCAGATAGATTTGTGACCTCACCAATGTGGATGTTCTCTCCAATAATGCAGAGTATAATCCAAGTATGCTTGCCTATCACGTGCGACTTGACTCTCATTCATTGCCCACCATAAAGACTCTACCAGAGGGAGTCTACCCATTGTGGACTTTATTCCTCTCTCACATTCTGGTCACATTGACAAGGTACCACTGGCACATTCTGGTCATCCATTTGTCATCCCTTGCCATTGACATGTGATCAGTCCACTGTCTCTTCCTGTCATAAATTTTCCAGTTCACAATCCTTTACTGTTCTTTTCCTTTGGGTTCCTCATTAGTCAGCCTGCTCATACCCACTTCGTGCCTCTACTTAGAAGACTGCCCTTTGTGGGATACTTGTTTTCAATTCTTTCAAGACTGTTTGTATTCCAGTAAAATGAGCAGGATGTTGATATTTAAAAGTTAAGCCTTTGTTTCCAGAAGAAGCTTGAGGGTCATTAAAGGAGGTTTGTTTGTTTTTTTATCTGAAAGCAATCAAGCCTGCTTTCTTCTTGTTGTTCAATTCTGGGCACAATTTGCCCATTTGTACTGTCTGACCTGGGTATCACATACCGATGAATAAGCTCTCTCAGTTGTCCATCCAAATACATATTGTTTTCTGGACAACAGACATCTTCATTCACTTGGTGTCTCCTGTGCAGATGGTCTAGTCAAACCCTTCTGAGTGGTAACATCTCTTCCAGGAGGCTCTGCAATTTTTCAGACCTTAATGCAACCAGTACAATGTCATCCATAAACAGGAACATCTGGAGGAGTTTATCATCCACAGAAAAACATTCTTCAAGTTGGGTTTTGTGCTGCTACTTCTCCACAACACCTCTGGAAGACATACATCTCTCTGATTTATTCCATACCTGGACGTTCATTATAAGGAGGTTATTGAACAAGGTTATTTCTGTTGTTGCAGTTTTCAGAACCTCTAGAATGAATTGAGAGATGATGACTTGTTGGAAGAGAACCTTTAATGTGGTATTCTGTTTCATCAAAATAAAATGTTTTTTCATAACAGCAAAGGTGAAATTTTGTGTTCTCTACATTTGCTAGTCAATTGCAAAGTGATAAAGATATGGTCCATTACAGAATATTGCTTGGGAAAGGTTGTTTGTTCCCTGTCCCTCCCTTCTCTGAGGATTCCCTCAATCCATGTGAAGATGAGTCTCACAGAGTTTGTACAGATGAGGAAGGGTAGCTAGGTGGCACAGAGGACAGAGCAATGGGCTTGGAATCATGAAGAGGCATCTTCATGAGTTCAAATCCTGTATCAGATATTTACTAGCTGTGTGACCTTGTGACAAACTTAATCCTGTTTGTCTCCATTTCTCATCTATAAAATGAGCTGGAGAAGGAAATGGCAAACCACTCCAGTATCTTTGTCAAGAAAACCCCAAAATGGGGTCATGAAGTGCTGAACATGACTGACATGATTCAACAACATACATGGAAAAATCAGCACAGAAATGGTCTTAGATATGATCTCATCCATATGCTTCTTTGTTACCATTTTTTTGTTTTTTCTTTTCATTTGGGAAAGGAGGTAAGAGGGAGAAAAAAATAAAAACTTAATAATTTTAAAAAAAAAGAAGTGATCTAGTCTGACCCCCACATTTTATAAACTTGAGGTAGGTAAGTCAAGTCTGACTTTTTGTTGACAGAGAGGACAGTTGAAGCGCAGAGGCACATACTCAGGGTTATAAAGCTATCAATAACAGAGCTGAAACTTCTCCCAGATCTCCTGACTCCCACTTCAGCGTTCTTTCCACTAACTAACACAACTGCTTGTTCCTTTCTTTGGCTCAGGGCATTATCTTTTCTTAAAATTCAAATGTCTTGGAAAGGATAGTAGATT
This sequence comes from Notamacropus eugenii, assembly GCF_028372415.1. Lineage (NCBI taxonomy): Eukaryota > Metazoa > Chordata > Mammalia > Diprotodontia > Macropodidae > Notamacropus > Notamacropus eugenii. Next base: position 87,458,330 of record NC_092874.1, read on the forward strand.
GAGCCATTGTAAGCCAGTAATACCTTAATAGTGTGGATCCACTTCCTAAGAACCAATTTAGAGGGAGAAGGGACAAGCCCAGAACACAGGTCATTCCCTATCTAAAGAAAGCAAACTTATGGAGGTTTTGATGAAAGGAGAAAGCAGGTGACTTGAGGGATAGCATGGGGTGTCTGAGGTAAAGGGGCCCATAAGAGAGGAATGAGGAAAAGGAAATGGGTGCCAACAAACTTCAGAGTTTGGTCAAAGGCTAACCTTGAACTGAGACATTCAAGACTAATGTGAATGGGAAAACCATTCCCAGCACTTAGATGGGGCCAGTCAGAATGCACAGCAGCCATAACATGAGCCTATTGCCTGTAGAATCACTGGAAAATCCTCCCTTCTACTCAATTTGGAAGCTACTCTTTTTCTCAGGGCAAAACACCACAAAGTCCCAGAAGATTGTGATAATAATCTGCATTTGGTCTAATTTCTTTTTTGGGCCCTGAGTCATGGTTCTAATCAGTGACATTACTAGGGACTCAAGGCCTCCTAACAAAAACTTGAAAAATAAAACCCTCCTGTACTCTCTGCTTACTACAGGAGTCAGTCCTCCATGATTCACCCCAACCTCCAGTAGAACTCTCATTTCCTCACCTCAATGCTGAGATTATTTAGGTAGAATTTATAACTATGAAGAAAAAGGAGGACTTTTAATACATTCAGTTCTCCACAAGTAAAGGAGGGCATCAGTGGGTACCTACTTAACATTTTGAGGGTTTAGTTGAATTGAGCACTGTTTTGTAAATCCAGTATTATGTAGAGACTTAGAGATTTATGAATACAATCGGTATTCCTTGTTGTACTTGGCATTCTCCCAAGGGTCATCACTAGCTCCTCTTATAAACACTCAGTCCCACAAAGATTCAAAACATCACAGTCTTATTTACATAGTAAGGGTTACAGAAAGGCCAAATATTGGAGACCATAGAAGTTGAGATGCCTTCCTAATGGTTCCGTCCTCCCCTAGGAACCAGTACAGTCTCCAAAACTTCCCAGTCCTCCTCGGGATGGAATCCCAGCTTGGAAGGAGGCCAGGACTTGCTCCTCCCCTTGGTGTCCTACACAGCATTGGTCTTTTCCTGACAGTTTTCTTCTAGCTGCTGTTTCTTCTTGGTGCTCCTCCACTCCATTCCTGCCAGGAGCCACAGGTCCTTTTTAGTGCCCTTAGCACTTTAATTGATCAACAACCTATGACTAAGAGGGAGATAAATAGAGATACTCTCCCTGTAGGGGACTATAAGGCATAGTCTCTTTTTTAAGGTGTTTACAATTCATTTGGGAAGAGAGAACTTAAAACGCATGTAAACAGCAAACAACACAAAGCTACATATATGTGAATAGGGAATGAGGGAGAAGAACCTGGAATTTCATCTGTGTGGACAACTCCTGGTGTGGCGAATCTCTTCACCAAAGAAGATGGGCCTACTCATCTGTAACTTACAGTCATACAGAGTTGACTATGGGCACTGAGAGAACCCATGTGATTTGCCCATGGTCATACAACTAATCATTGTCAGAAACAAACTTTAACCTAGGTCTTAAGTGCAAGGCTCATTTTTTATCCATTGCGTTGTACTATTTAAATTCTGAATTGTGGGCAGTTGACTACAGTGGTTAAGGAAGAATTCATGAAAAAAGTGGGATTTGAGAGATGCCTTAAGGAATAGACAGAATTCAGATAGGCAGAAGGGTAAGAAGGCAGGAAGGAAATAGAGGTAAGAATAAATGTGGTGTGTTCTTGGGACTACAAACCCAGAAAGTGTTTAAACCCTGAGTCAGATGACATTCAAATGTGGTGAGTTTCAGGAGCAGCATGATTTTATTTGGGGCCAGTGATCTCACACCTCTCTCCCAGTGTTAAGATTAGTTTCTTTGCATTAGGGGAGAGGTAAGGCTCACTCTTATAGAAGCATCATATTTCTTCCATGATTGAGCATTATTGATTATTCATTATAAGCTGAAAGCAATTAATTGATTGAATGAATTAATTTAAGCAACTCCCACCATCAGTCCACTAAGGAAATAGCCAACCTTCTGTTGGTGTTTATTTTATACGGTAATTTTAGTAATGTTATGATACTGAAAATGGATTTATGGGAATTTCATTCCTGAATTATTGTCCAAATTAATGAGATGGGAACTAATTTTTTGCATGTGATAGAAACTAGGGCAGAGAAAAGACGGGTATCAGCTGCTCCACAGCTGGGGTGGGGGGTAGCTGGAATAATGTCCTAGGCTTTTTGTCTGTCTACACTTAGAGAATTTGGGAGGCAGGCCATATAACTTCAGGGTCTGCCTCTGGTTCAGTCTCTGTCCCAAGTTCCTTCTTTCTTGGGGTTTCTTCACCTGGATCAGGTGCAGATGAAGGTCTTTTACTGGTTTCCCTTCCCTGCCCATCTGTGGACCAGCAGCGAACACCTGCTCCAGCCATAGTAGGGATAGAAGGGTAGGGAAAAAGGTGTCTCCTGGCCCACCCCAATTCCTAGTGATTGGCCAGAATGAGCACAGGAAATGAAGTGAATGAAACTTGACCAACTTCTTTGAGCCTGCCTGGTGCCTAATTCCTAAATCCTGCCCAAGGATTCTTCTACAATGAACCTCATGACTCTGGTGACTTATACTCTTCTCTTTGGTGTCCCTGGAAGGGGTCTTATTGATTGTAAGAGGAGCCAAATTGAACTAACAACCAAAGGCAAAGAACCTTTCCTTCAAAGAGCTCAAAGCTCATTCTTATTTCTTCCCTCTGAGTCTCTAACAGAGTGGAAGCCCTTGGTGGGCTTCAGCTGGGATGAGGAAGGTATTCATTCCCTCCAAAACAACAAGGCACTGACCTCGGAGTTAGGAAGACCTGGGTTCAATTCCACTTGAGTGTGACCTAGGGCAAATCATTTATTTTCTCTGTGCCTCAGTTTCCTCATTAGTCAAGTGAAGCGATTTTCTTGATGACCTCTAAGGTCCTTTCCAACCCTAGACCTATGATCCTAAGAAGGATTGCTTTGCCAAAGGACCTATGAATGAGTGAATGAATGAATATTCACCCCAAAGTCAAAGGAGACCCACACCTCTTCTCACTTTCCTTTGCTCTCCTTAATGTGAAGACATTCTCCACCAGAACAGAATTCAGCCCATCCCTGACTTCTTATTCTGTGCTATTTGTCCATCAGTTCCATTGAGGATCCACATAATAGAGGCTTCCCTCTAGTTCTTTCAATATTTCATATATATGACTCCTGGCCCAACAACTTTTCCAGGCATGCCCATCAATCAATCAACAAGCATTTGTTTCAGCACCTATTATATGGCTGACTCTGTGCTAAACTCTGGTGATACAAAGGAAAAGACAAAAGCAAAACCATCTTTAACTATGCTTTCTTTTTAAAATGCTGCTCCCTATTCTCTTTGGTGACATACTGTAGCTAGCTTACACCCACTATGAGTATTTCTATTGTCTGTTGGATCATTCATAAGTTTGATTGTTCTGGGACTGTGACATTTGGTGACTCAGAGTCACAGAGCATCACTGGGAGCACATAGGGGTTTAAGATGGGCTTTTGCAACAGTAAGCACCTAGTTACCACCAAAGGTACTGCATGATTTCCCAGATGCATCCCAACTCTTAGACTGTAGCCCACTAGGGTTCTAGGCCCAGCGTGTTGTCTGTCTAGTCTGTCTCAGAGATAACAATCACAGTGATGTTAATTTCTGACGTGCAGATAGCACTTTAATGCTTGTGAAGCATTTTATATGCATTATTTCATTTGGGCTCACAGCAACCGGGGGAGAAGTTGTAGGCTTTATTCTCATTTTATAGATAGAGAAGATGAAAGACATCCATGAGGATATAATAAATCATTGGTTTGTCTGTCCAGTTGCATGAAGGAATGCATGGGAGGCAGCATGGTACAATGTAGATTTGGAGTCAGAAGGACTGGGTTCAAATCTTGGCTTTGACTTTTATGTGTCCTTGGGCAAGACATTTCACCTTTCTCTGGGTCTCAGTTTCCTCATCTATAAAGTAAGGAAGTTGCATTCAATGGCCTTATAAGGTTATTTCCCAACTCTTAAATCTGTAATTCTTTGTTACTACAAAATATGACTCTTTCATATATTTTGACTATGTTATATAGGCCTAATGGCTGGTGAATGTTTAACAACCAGATATCTGGAAGAAAAAACATAGGCACACACATTTTTAAGTTTAATCTGAATTATTAACATTTCCTCCATTATTTTTTAAAGTCTGGAAAATCGGCAAAACAATACACCAAGCCCTACTTTGTACCATTCGCTGATTTCCAAGGTAGAAATGCTCACATTGAAAATTTAACAATGGGCTCTCACAAGCCTGTTCAAGTACATTTCCAACAACTACTCTCTTCTTTTCAGGCCTCACACAAGAAATAAAGATTAGACAATAATATAACCAGATGAAGTCATCTGGATGACCTAGCTCAAAAAATAATTGTTAATAGTTCAATGTCATTGTGGCAGAAGGTTTCCTAGGAGACTCCTAGACCCTGTACTATTTAATATTTTATCAGTGATTTGGATAAAGGCATAGATGATATGCTCATTGAGGCTGCAGACAACACAAATCTGGGAGGGCTAGCTAATACACTGACTGGTCCAGGGTATGAAAGGACCCCAATAGGCTAGAGCAGGGATTCTTAACCTGGGGGTCCTTGGACAGATTTCAGGGGGTCCATGAACTTCAGTGGGAAAAAAAAAATCTTTATTTTCATTGACCTCTAACTGGAATTTAGCATTTATTTCCTTCGATTATTTAAAGACCTTTTGAGAAAGGGGTCCATAGATTTGCCCAAGAGGTACAAAAAGGCTAGGACTCTTGCGCTAGATTATTGGACTGAATCTAATACTATAAAATTCAGTAAGTGTAAATGTAAAATCTTGAAACTGGGTAAAAAAAAAATCATCTACATAACAACGTCAAAAATAATCATCGCTAGAACGTACATAGTTGCAGTTTCGCAAAGCTCTTTACAGATACTCCATTTTATCCTCACAATAATCCTAGAAGGTAGGTGCTATTGATGAGGTACAAGCCCAAGCCAAGACCTTGTTTTTTGGGGGGGGGCCTCCTTGGATTCCCCTTACATTTCTCTCAGCCCACATACTCCCTATCTTCTATTTAGCATTCTTTTGATATTCCGCCCTTGGATCCTATTACCGGCCACTCCCATCAGGATTCTCCCAGGGTTTAATCTATCAAGACCATCCCTGGGACCTCAGACTACTTGGCAACACCTGGATTCTTCCCTCAGTCTTTTCTGTATATAAATTCCATCTCATCTCCATGAAGGCACTCAGATTCAATCCAGCTCAGACTCTGCTAGCTGAGATTCTATCTGGCTCACTTGTTAATACAAGTGTTACAAATGCTTAGGCTCCTTAAGAGTCAACCCAATATGGCAAATCTTTAATAAACTTTGTTTTCTTTGACTTTAAGAAGGCTTGTGTCGAATTCATTTGAGCAGGACCCAGCATGTCGGTATTTTGGAGTTCCCCAGCACCCCAAACTTCAACAATAATATGATCCCCATTTTACAGATAAGGAAGCTGAGGCAGGTAGAGGTTAAGTGACTTGCCCAGGATCACACAGCTAGTAAGTGTCTGGGGGCCAGTTTTGAACTCGGGTCTTCCTGACTCTGGGCCCAGGGCTCTATCCACTGTGCAAGTGTCAGAAGAGGGGGTTGTGAGTAGGTCTCAGAGGAGTATAGGATCATTAAGGCTTAGAAGCATGATGGAAAAAAGCTAATGGAATCTTGGACTCCATTAAGAGAGATGCAATTTCCAGGAACAGGGAGGTGACGGCCCGACTGTGGTTGGTGGGGTCCTCTGACCTCATTAGGTCTTTATCTAGGACACTGCTTTTAGGTGTTTTTTTTTTGCTCTGTGTGCCAACAACATTGACAGACTTGAAAAGAAAGATAATAAAGGTGGGAAAGGACCTTGAGACCAAGTCATTTGAGGACTTGCTAAAGGAGCTGGCCTTATTTAGCCTGGAGAAAAGAAAGGAAGGAGATAAACATCTATTAAGTGCCTACTGAATGTCAGGCACTGTGCTAAGTGCTTTATAAATCATTTCATTTGATCCTCACAATACCCTGTTAGGTAGGTACTATTATTCTAATTTTACAGCAGAAGAAACTGAAGGCCAACTGAGGTTAATTGTGTTGCCCAAGGTCACACAGCTAGTGAGCATCTAAGGTTGGATTTGAACTCAGGTCTCCCTGACTGCAGAGCAAATATTCTGTCCATTGTGCAACCTAGCTGCTCTCAGACGAGATATGAGAGTTGTTTTCTTGTATAGGAAAGGACATCATGTGAATTGTGGAAGACTTGTTTCATTTGGTTCTAGAAAGAATAATCAGGAATAATGAGTGAAATTTGGGAAGACAGAAATTTATATATGTCAGGAAAAGCTTCTTCTTAATGAGAGCTATCCAAAAGTGAAACGGGCTGACTAGAGAGATGGTAGGTTTTCCTTCCTCCAAGATCTTCAACCAGATGCTGAATGAGTATGCTATGGGGTATAGAATTGGGGTGCATGGCTGGGCCAGAAGTCCACTGAAGTCCCTTTCATCTCTCAAATTAGGTGATTCTGGAACTTCAGGGGCTCAGGGATGACAGAATGACAGGCATTAGCAGCGAAGAAGACCAGGAAGTGCCTCATAGAGAAGTGAGTAATTGACCCCAGTGGCTATGACCTTCTGGCTATGGAATGCATTTCTTTGGCACTTGCACGGGAAGAGTCCTATTAGCAGGGAGGAGGGAAGGACTTATCTGAATGCCTCTGCATAGGTAACAGTATTGTCTATGATTTTTTCCATTCTTTTAGAATCTTCCCCTCTTCAAATTAACCCCTTACTGCCTTTAAAATTATATTGCCCCTGTTTCTTCCCAGCATCTCTTCTCAATATACTTGGTCAGGTCTAGTAGTTTTTCCTGACCTTGTCTTCCTTAATCTCATTGCCTCTTTTTCCTATAACATATTGGAAACTTTGCTGGTAGAGCCCAATATGTCATTAGCCACAATCATGGCTAATGACAGAATTTCTGGCAGTTGTGTTCCATCTCACATTCATTTGGAATTTAAATTTTACTTTATAAATGTTCTCAGAATGATCTGGCTCAGCTGAGTCTCCAGCTTAGCCCTTTACAGGCTCATTTACCCTTCCAATGTCTTTCCCTGTTCCATGAAGGGGCACTACTTCTGGGCTTCCGTCTTTTTGTTCTGGGATACACTGCTCTACCTTGGCTGCCATATCTCTTCCACACTAAGAGTCCTGACAGTAAAATCTACATATACAGATTGTTGAAGAGCTGCGACACAGTCTTTTAAAAATTATTTTATTTGTTTTCAGTGTTCTACAATCACTTCCATATATCTTAGATTTTTTTTCCCCTCCCTTCCCTTCCTTCCCTAGCTGTGCCAGTCCTTTCTGTTGCTTTGTCAAGCTTACTGAGGAAGTAGACAGGGACTGCAGAGGAAGGCAGTTTTGAATTCTAATGCTTTTCCTGCATTGTCATAGACTTAACATGTATTATGTGGTAATAGACGTATTCATGACGATCCCCCCTGGTCTTTGGACAGCGACAGTTTGTTGCTGAGTCTGTTATTAAAAGGTTCTCCAATATGGCTGAAACTTCCAACACTTGGGCTTCAATCAATCAAAAAATTTTTATGAGGCACTTACTATACATGAGTCACTGTGCTAGGTGCTGGAGATGAGGAGACAAAAAGAGTCAGTTCCTGCTCTCATACAGGGTGTATTCTATTGGAGGGAGACGATATTTCATATCTACGCACATATACTACATATGCTTTGTTGCTTTCATTGTTTAGTAGTTTTCAGTTATGCCCAACTCCTCATGACCCCATTTGGGATTTTCTTGGCAGAGATACTGGAGTGGTTTGTCATTTTATACAGCTCATTTTATAGATGAGGAAACTGAGGCAAAAAGGGTTAAATCACACAGTAAGTGTATGAGGCCACATGTAAATTCACAACGATGAGTTTTCCTGACTCCGTGCTCATCACTTCTATCTGCTGTGCCACTTTGCTGCCCACATTATATATATGATATATATACATATATATGACATATATACATATATATTCATATATATTATGTCTACACACATATTTATACATTCAATAAATCCTCTACTTTTGTAGGGGTAACATTCCTAGAAAACAGCACAAAAGTAAAAAAATGCAAATGTTGATACGTTGAACCTATGGGATATGGCAGGTTAGGTTCCCACAGTCACCAAAAACGGTACTCTTTTGCTAAGGAAACTAGTGTTTTGCTATAGATAATACACTTTTCTACATATAATTCTTTATAGCAAAATATTAATTCTGATAATAGGCACTTATCTTAACACAGTAACCATGAAATAACCCATAAAATGCAGTACACAAAATAAAATTGTTAACATGCAAAATGTTTTTTCTCTCTAGTAATTCCCTAGAACTCTGATTTTTTGTGCTAATATCTCAATACAAAAGAAACTTTAATTTCACCTTTTCACTGACTTTTCATTGATCTTCACTTTTTATAACATATGATATTTACAATACCATAAATACTTTCCTTCTTTTTGTGGATATAGTGGGTGGCAGATTCATTAACACCAAACTCAGGGCCCACAATAGCTACAGACACACATTCTGCAACACAAAACTTGAGTTTTAAAGGCATAAAGTGAAAACATGCAATGACTATGTGGGGAGCTCTTTACCCTGGAACAGTACAGTCATCAAGACCCGTGAAGCCCCTGGTAGGATACCAGCTACTTCACAAACTTGCATACTTTGTGTGTCTCTCTTCTTTCTGTCCCATACAGAACAGGTTACTGATGTCAAAGTGAAAGTCACAGGAATGCTTGAATGCATGATTGACTACTACACACATATACATACACACACATACACAAAATAAATAGAAGGCAGTTCAGGAAAGGAAAGCATCAGCATTTAAGGGAATCAGGAAAGATTTCATGTGGAAGGTAGTGTTTGAGCTAAATTTTGAAGGGAGGAAAGGATTCTAAGTGGTGGGAGTGAAGTGAAAGAGAATTTCAGGCATGAACAAAGGCACAGAGATGGGAGATGATGGTCAGACAGTCAGGAAGAGAAAGCAGGAAGCCCAGCTTGGCAAAATTGTAGAGTATTGGGAAGGGGAATAAGGTCTAACAAGGATGAAAAAGTAGATTTGAGTCAAGTTGTGAAAGGTTTTCAAAGCCAGTTTAAAAAAAATTTTATCCTAGAGGTAATAGAATAGGGGACTGACATGGTCAGGCCACTATCACAATGTACATGAGAACAGGCCTGCTTCCACAGCACAAGGAGGCACCAGGTGGGACTTTAGTAGTTAATGCTAAGGTCCCTCCTTCACCTTTGGTCCCATCTATCTGTTCTCCTTACCTTTGCTTTCCCATTTCTTTTTTACCTCCTTGTTATTTTCCTGATCATCTTAATAATTTTCGTATTATATTATATTTTGTATTATGCAGTAATTATTGTATATTTGTATAGTTCTTTGGTCTCCTCCTCCCTTCTCTCCCATTTTGCAGATGAACAGACAGATGCCCAGAGTTATGCAGTGACTTCTCAAGGTCACAGTTGGATCAGGACGAGTATCAGCTGTCCCAGGATTATAGGATTTCTGAACAAGAAGAGGCATGTGTGTGTGTGTGTCCTGGATCCCTTTGGGAGTCTGGGAAGGCCTACGGACCCCTTCTCAGAATAACGTTTTTAAATTCCTAAAATGAAATACATAGGATTACAAAGAAAATCAGTCATATTGAAATAGAGAGGTTATTTCTCCTCATCCACAGAACAACCAACAATCTCAGGTTAAGCACTTCAACTTCCCCTCCCAGTCTAGTGCTCTTGACCTGACCACACTGATCCCAAATCTAACACCAAAATCTAAACCAATGGTTAGCAAATGAACATATGGTAATACTGTGTACTCACAATCCATGTATACACATGGATGCACAGGGCCCATAATAAGTCACTCTCATTCGTCTATACCCATTGTGCCGACATACTTGTACATGGAAACACTCACACTGTTTCCCAAAGCAGCTCTCATAAGTCAGTAGCAGACTGGTCAGTACATGGACTTAAGTTTTCTTCTTTAGATGTGCAGAATCAGCTACGGAAGTCACAGGAACTTCAGACCACCCACGACTCTGGGAATCACTCTGGCCTTGATGCTGCCCAAGGCTGCTTTGTGGATTGTAGAGAGGATGGGTTAAAATCCTTCCCTTTGTCTTCATATTCAGCAGCCCCCAACCGAGGCTTAAATGGACATAGATGGGGCAAGAAGGATGGATGGTGGGAAGGGGCAGCGGGATCCATTTTCCTTCAGTAAAATGTAGGTGATTGGAAAGTAGAGGTCCCTTCCCACCCTAAATGATGTGATGTGGTGATGCAGGCTCCTTTTGGGGGAATCTGAATTTCATTTTGTATCTGCTGTGGGACAGCTGTTCTTTTCCTTTTCACACTGTCTTCTCTTATTATGGGGGCTCTGAGCAACCCCAAAGGAAAGTGAGTGAAAGAAGAATATTGAGTTCTGGATATCAAGGACAGGAAGACAGAAGGCGTGGGAATCAGGACTCCACCACTGTGAGATTAAGCAAATCGCTACCTAAAGTCTGTCACCACTCCTGCGAAATAGGGACAATAACCCAGGTCTTATCTGCTTGATAAGACTGATAAAAATAACATGAGATTACAGTTGGGAAAGCACTTCAAGAAAAAATTTTTAAGTATCCTACTTCAGGTTTTATTATCAATGGTGCCAGGGTGGGTACAGGCCAAGAGGAAGGGACTGAAGGAAGAGTAAGAACCAGTCTGCTCTCTTTCTTTCTTCTCCACCTCAAACCAAATTATAATCAAGAGAGGAAGCATCCCTTTTAACCCCAATGGATCTGTCAGAGTTCTGGGCTCAGCCTTTTCCAGAAGGCATTCAGTAAATACTCAACAAATATTTATTTACAAATGTATAATGGAAAGAGCCTGAGATGAAAGATACAGAATCTGAGCATGAATTTTGGTTCTGCTTCTATATCGCTTTGTTCATATCACCTGATAAGGCTGGCTGACATCAGCTTAGTTAGTCCTTTAGGACTTATAAAGTACTCCATATACATTACTGCATCCTCACAGTAACCCTATCTGTATGATTATCCCTGTTTTGCAGATGAGGAATCAGAGACTCAAAAACATTATCTTTGGGACTCATGCCTTGTGATGGGATTTCTGGGTCAAAGGTGACTGACTGTCCTGTTTAATTTTATATGTCTCGCCAGGGTTTAGCCTAGTCTCTGGAAGGGAAATATTTAGTAAATGCTCCATCTTCCTTTTAAAACTTTTTGTCCCTATCCATTGAGGGGAAGTCATTCCATCTTATGAGAGGACCATACCCATCAGCAGGCGAACTGTGGGTAAAAGCTGGGTTGGACTGAAAGTAAAGAGACTCATTGGCATGCCACAGAATCTGCCCTTACCGAGAGCAAATCCAACTTTCTGGGGCACGGGTTTGATTTTTATGACCTTTTGGGCCTGCTTGGTGTATACAGTCCATCAACAGCATTCTGAGGTAATTGAGAATCGAAAAGGAAAAGCATCTCACAGGAAAAAGAGGGGGATAATTAGCAAAGGGAGAAAAGGAGAGTATCTGGATTTAGAGTGACAAGATTTATCATCAGAATAAGAAACCACTCTTATTCAAGGACAGAAGAGACCACGGACTTTTATAATTATGAAAGCGATCCTTTTAGACAAAACTGCAAGATCTCTCATCCAAGGACAGCAAACAAGTAGTTGTCACAACATCCCCTTTACCATGTCCTTGCATAGGGGGTAGGAGCTTTCTAACGTTAGGCCAACAGGTGGTGGTGGGGATTTCTACATTCTAATAGGTGGTTGGGAGATTTCTACATTGTTAATTCATAAAGATATTGCAAAATATTTGTGGCTCCTATTTTCCCCCAAATTTTAAGTCTTCCATTTCCTAAATCTAAATCCATTTCTCTTTCTAACAGCCTCTAACCATTATCAGTTTTGCTAGCTATAAAATGGGGATGACAATTCTTGCACTATCCATTTCAAAAGGCTACTGTGGGGGAAGAACTATGTAAACCTTAAAGCACAAAATGAATATGGAGATGACATTATTAAGTTCCTGCAAAGCATTGCGTTCCACCTAGTTGGAGGTTCAATGATCAACAGGATCCCATTCTCTTCCTTGAAGGAATTTATAATCTGGTGAGGGAGATAAGACATGAGTACCTACAATAAAATGTAGAACATGGTATATAAGCCTTTATGTATTATGGAAATATGAGTTATCACTAAGAAAGAGCCAAGAACAAAGTACATGGATAAATCTACAGAAAGATAAGATAATTTCTGACTGGATGGACTAAGTGAAGGAATAATTTGTGCTGAGTTTTAAAGAATGGGAAGGATTTCAATAGGTGGAAAAGGGAAAGAGGATATTCCAGGAATAGAGAAAATGATGAATAAGGACACAGAGTCCAAAACAGTGAGGAGGAGGAAGGTGGAAGAAGGAATTAGCATTTATTAAATACCTGCTATGTTCCAGGTACTATGCTAAACTAAACACTTTATAAATATCTCCTGCAATCCTTACAACAGCCCTGGTAGATAGGTACTACTATTATCCTCACTTTACAGCTGAGGAAACCTGACTCAGACATATGTTAAATGACTTGTCTAGGGTCTTATAGCCTGGAAATATCTGAAACTGGATTTAAACTTGTCTTCTGCACTTTAGACTAAATACTCTATATACTGTGCCATGTAGCTAGAATTCAGTTTGACTGAAACATAAACTATTGGAGGGAGGACTCTATGGGATAAGCCTGGGAAAGGAGGCTGGAGATATGATGGAGAGTTTTGAATGCCAGATTAAGGAGTTGGGAACTTGGTAGGTAACGGGTAAGTATTGATGGTTTTGGAGTCACACAGTGAAATGATGAGAGCATGGCCCTAGATTAGTGTGTCCATGGTGAGAAACAGATTGAAGAAGCCAGAGTTTGGAGACAAGATCTTTAGGAAGACAGGAGTACAGTCCAGGTACATGTCTGAACCAGGCTGGTGGCAGTGGGAGTAGGGGAATGAGGATGGATGGGACAGAGAGATATGATAGTAGGACTCTTTGGAAGAGAAATTTCAGTGGGTTTGGTCAGACATTCTGGCCTGTTAACATGGCTCTGCCTGGAGATGCTTCTAACCCAGTATTTCCTCCTTGGGTATCCAACCTTAGAAGGTAAATTTTGCCTTGGGACAGTAAGACCATTCCTAAGGGTGGGAGTGTAGGGAACCACACCTGATTTTCTCCTTCCTTTCCCCATTGTATATGATTCTCATTCTATAACAAGCCAGCACGAGGCCTGTCAATTCTCCATGAATCTCCTGGCTCTAAGGCAGCACTATTCTAATGCTAAAAGGTGGCAGAATATTAGAGTGCAGTAACTGAGCCACCTGGTGGTGTAGCCCAGGAACTGCATCTGCCCCAGAAGCCTGATGTCAGTCAATCAATTGGCCTTGATTTGGCACCTATTTCAATGAACATTCATTAAGCACATTCTTTGAGCAGATGACTATACTGGGTACTGAGGAATACAGAAACTTTTGATAAGACACAGTCCCTCCTCTCGGCTACATGCTGAGAATCCAACAAAAAGTTATTGCTACTACCAGGTATCACAACATGACTAACGTGGAAATATGGTTTGCATGACTGCACATGTATAACCTACATCAAACTGTTTGCTTCTCGATGAAGGGGGAGGGAAGAGTTTGGAACTAAAAGAAATTTTAAAACGAATATTAAAAGTTTTTTTAACGTATAATTACAGGAAAAAACGGAATATCAATTTTTTTTTAAAAATTACTACCATGTTTAATGTAAGTGCTAGTCATGGGGAAAAAAGATTTAAAACGTCATAGTCTGTGACATAAGGAGGCTTATAATTTAGCAAGGAGAAGAGAGATGGGAGATGAGGGAAGCAGAGTAATGTGTACACAGAAAAGTAGAAGTTGGAATCAATCTGAAGAAATCCAGAAAACAAGGAAATAACACCCAAAATGAATTTTGAAGGAAGAGTAGGCTGGAGATAAGAGAGAGTGAAGATGCAGGTATCTCTTCCAGGCATGAGGGTTCTTGTGCTTCTTTGTTATAAAATACACCTTTGATGCAGTGACCAAAGGTTTACAAATAGTGTATCTATGCTGGCCTCCTAGGCTGAGTTGGGTCTACTTCCTCATGTTACAATGGAGAAAACTCTGTTCCAAGGTTACCCAGGTAATTAGGAGCAAAAAATGGGACTTGAACCCAGCATTTTTTACT